>NC_058086.1:75003988-75311488 GCF_014858855.1 Bufo gargarizans | reverse complement strand
AAAGTCATAGGCACCAAAAAAATAGTGCCAATCAAACTGTCATTTCATCACGCAAAAATTATACCCTACCTAAGACAATCGCCCAAAAATAAAAATAAACTATGGTTCTCAGACTATGGAGACACTAAAACTATCTGTTTTAAAAGCAGAGAAATAGAAATTTGGAAAGTTGGGAATTTATTTATAAATTTTGGTATTTTTTTTATAAAAATGAAAAATATTGACTGAAATCTACCACTATCATGAAGTACAATGTGTCACAAGAAAACATTCTCAGAATGGCTTGGATAAGTAAAAGCATTCTAAAGTTATTACCACATAAAGTGACACATGTCAAATAAATAAATAAAAAACGGCCTGGTCCTTAAGGTAATAAATGGCAGGGTCCTGAAGGGGTTAATCATCCATTTTTGTTTATTTTATATGCAGACAGATTAAATTTTAATTTTTTGGGAGTTTCAATTTATTCTTGTCTCCACATGTTACCAATTAGTTTTGTTTTTGTGTTGTTGATTATAGTCAAACCAGCATACACGTGATTACTAAACCTATACACAGGATAGCTCCCAATATTATCTGAGAGGCCAAAAAATGTCAGGACTAGGGAAGGGTTCTAAATGAGCCAAAATGTGGTCAGTAGCAGCACCAGCTATCCGGCTACAAGTACAGATATAGCAGGGTCAAACACTTAACTCAAATTTCTTAAACTCATTGTGTTATCTTGAAACAAAAGCCATTGAAAAGCATTTAGTTTAGATAACACAACTCATAAAGCATGAGTGTTAACTCTATTACATCTGTAGTAGGCCACAATTCTCCCTACTGGCTTTGGAAAGGAGCAACATTATTGTTAAGGACAAAGACGATGAGATTGTGGAATGGATGGCTCCGTTCTCCTTTCAGTCGCAGAAGGAAGACATGTACAGGTGAAACTCGAAAAATTTGAATATCGTGCAAAAGTCCATTTATTTCAGTAATGCAAATTAAAAGGAATTGCATTAATGCAGCTTAAAATTAGAATTTTGTGAAAGGGTTCAATATTCTAGGCTCAAAGTGTCACACTCTAGTCAGCTAATTAATACATACCCCCTGAGCAAAGGGTACCTCAAAATTGAGACTTTAGAGTTTCATAAGCTGTAAGCCATAATCATCCAAATTATAACAAATAAGGACTTGAAATATCGCGCTTTATATGTAATGAGTCGATCTCATATGTTAGTTTCACCTTTTAAGTTGCATTACTGAAATAAATGAACTTTGCATGATGATCACATTTTTTCGAGTTTCACCTGTAGATGACTGGACTCCGACACTGTTCTTTGGAGCCAGGGGTCACAACGTTCCTCCTGCTCCTCCTCCTTCCAGCCCCAATATTTCACTGCCCTTTTCCTAGTTGGGCGCCTTGCTTTTTTCCTAAGAAGTGGCAAAAAAAAAAAAACACCACACTCTACGCCGGCATATAGTCAAGAGACTCTCCCTGTTGATGACTTGTGTGAGAGCCGTCAATGTTTGGGCTGCCCTGAGGAGGAGACTGGGGACCCCATGCATAGCTGTGTTGTTGGTGGCGGCAATAGTGGCACCATGCCAGAGTTAAACCCAGTTTGGCTGCCTGTAGCTTTGCGTGAACAACTCCCGTATAGTGCTTTTTCTCCACAAGGCAGGCACACAAAACCACAGAGGTTTGCAAGATCTGCAGGATTTAAATAAGCCATGGCCATTCAAACACACTCAAGGCTACCAGAGGTCTACTGCACCACATGAGGCACACTCACTGGATCCTTTGGGAATGCTGGACAGTTGTATTTTCCCAGTCAGAACAAGTCTGTTCTCCTTTGTCTGGTCCTCTTTGTGACAGCCAACCCGCATCCCCAAGAAATACTAAATCTTTTGTCTTAATCATCATCACCTTCCTTTTCTCCTGCTCAGACTCCTCCTTCTCCTCTGCCCCATTGTGAGTCATCTATACCGGAATATTTAGCCATGAAAAAACTTTTCTCCATCCGCAATTAGCTTGTCTACAAACTGAACCCACACATCGCCATGTTGCCGGTGGTGCACTCGCGTATTGTAAAAGTGCCTTGTACTCTCACAGAGAACGCAGACCACTCCTTGCGATTCTCGCTGTGCGGCAAGCTGCTCTCCACAGTGAATACCTGGAGCAGTTGTTACGGACAGATACAGTCCCCTCATCCACTTATCCTCTCATCCACCTCCTTGTCACCAACATCAGCAGAGCACAGCGTCACTCGCACTACCCCTCCTTCCTATTATATGTGTCAAGTCAAGCATTGCCATGCTGTGTTGTAGCTGATTAGCATGGGTGACAGTAGCCACACCAGTGAGCAGTTGCTAAAGTATATCAAGCAGCAAACATCCCACTGCTTGTCACCCCGCCGACTTAAACTGGTTAGAGTGGTCAGTGACAATGGTTGCAACTTTCTAGCCGCCCTGAACCTGGGGGAAATAACATATGCTTCCTACATGACCTTTTTAAAAGATGCATTGGCTTGCGCAAGGGGCTAGCAATCAGTGATGGCCAGTTAGCAGTGTTCACCCACGAACACATGCAGGCTGCCATCTTAAATCACAAGTCTGGCGATGCACAGGTAAGGACTTACCTATGCATTGCCGGACTTGTGATTTATGATGGCAGCCCGCATGTGTTCGCGGGCGAACACGGCAAACTGGCCATCACTGCTAGCAATGTCCAGGAGACTCTTTTCAAGCATTCTAACATGGTGAGGAACGCTCTCATGGACTTGCAGCATCAGAACGGGCTGCCGCTAATCTGCGACATTCTAACTCTCTGTAATTCAACATTGCACATGCGCAAGTGTCTGTACAAGCAGTGGAAAGCCGTGAACGATTTGGTCATATACCAGACCACCTCAGCAGGGAGCATGTGTTTACAGGTCAAGTAGTGGCAGCTCATGCCATTCATACTGCAGTTGTTCCTTATTCTCCTCCTATGTATTTTTAAAGAGACAATAATGCTCATGTAATAGGTGGTCTGTTTGGGTTGTCGTTGTGGCATCAAACACAGGAGGAGGAAGAAGAACAGCTAACGCATCTTGCTGTGGGGACCCACAATGAGAGACTCCCATGGGGTAGGAGGAGAAGGTCCTGCCACTGGAGGAGTAGTAAGAGGAATCGGAGTTGGAATACCAAGAGGATGATGATGGTAACACCTGCCACAACACCCAGTCGTCACAGTGGGGGGGCAGAGGTGAAAAGACCTGGCTCCTCAGGTACGCTGGCCAGAATGATGACCTGTATGCTTGCTTGCTTGCTTATGCAGTGACAAGCATATCGGTGACATCAAGAAGTCTTATGATTACTGAATAGCCATGCTTTAAGAGCCTCGCTATCAAGGCAAGAATGTTTTCCTCCCTCTTAAAGGGCAGATATATTGTTATAACTAGGAAACACTGTACACAGCTTGCCTCAGTGTCTGAAAGTGAGGCCCCTCTCTGCCACTGCAGAGTCACTCCCTTCCCGCTGCAACTAGCATTAGAAGCCATTTCAGTCTCCTCTACATGGTGGAGTTTTTCCACATGCCACGCCAGGCTGAGACCAATCAGAAAGCCGACAGCACCTGCATGAACACCCAGGTTCAGGCCTACCTACACTTTGTCCATTCTCTGGGGCATACCCTGTTACCTGACCCCATGGATTTCTGGGTAGGCAGATGGAACAGTGGCTGGAACTGCCACAGCACGCTCTCTTTCTTCTATCTTGCCCAGCCTCAAGTGTCATCTCCAAAAGGCTTTTCAGCACTCCGGGGAGCCTGATGACACCCAAACGGACCAGTGTCCAAAACATAACTTTTGTCAAGATGAACTAAGCCTGGATTTGGGAGATTTTTCACACTCCTCTGGCTGAGGCTGATGAATAGATCTGGCCTTGCTGGTGGTGCCCCATCTTGCCACTGTTGCTGACTGCCTGCCTCCATCATACCACCGCAATCATCGTGGCACTGTTGCGACCTGCCAATCATCATGTTTAGTGTGGCTGTTGCCTCCCGTTATGCCACCTCCACCATCTTGCCACTGCTGCGACCTGCCAACCATCATGTTCTGTGCGGTTGCTGCTGCCTCCATCATGCCACCACGTCTATCATGCCACTGATATGTCCTGACGACCATCATATTCCATAAGGCTGCTGCTGCTGCCTCCATCATGTTGATGCCTGCCAGCCAACATGTACCATATGGCTGCTGTTGCAGCTTCTCATTGCTAATCCCCTGCTGCCACCATTATTAACACACAGCATATGCCGTTGCCAACAATACTACTGTTACTACTACTACCCATAGACAGCCGGTCTACTGCCTTGTATGTTCCATGTTATGCTGCTTCTGCTGCAGCTAATATTGTTGCTGCATGCCACTATATCCATACCCTTTCCACATCGACACTGTGGTGCTGCTGCTCCCTATTAAAAGGGAAAAAAAAATTAGGGTCATTTGTAATGAGCCACTTTTTCTTCTGACAATCAGCACTTGTGTGTGTCATATAGGCAGGCATTTTGACCCTGTCGAGGCATAATTTTTGGACACCTCCCCCAAGCCACTTTTTTATTTTTTTATTTTCTAACACTGTGTGTGTTTAAACATCATCTGCCCCTGATAAAGGACCACGGCGTGGTGAGTTTCTAAACACGCTGTATATTAATGCCATCAAACATGGGTTTACCCATAGCTATATGTGTCAGTGTCACTCAGGCATCAATTACTGTTGCATTTGAGAGGTTGGGTAGAGGGAAATAGAAAAAAAATCATAAAAAATAAACTAGTTCTAGGCTAGAGGGGGGGGGGGGGGGTTATATACTAATTTTCAGGGTAATTGGAGCAACTTTGGTTCATCCTGAACCTATTCGGGGCCGAACCGAACTTTTTTCAAATATTCTGCAAACCCGAACCAAATCAAGAGTGGTTCACTCATCTTTAAGGTAGACCTCTCCTGGGCTTGTTTGGACACTGGGATTTTGCAATATTCCCTACTCAATTCCATCACTGGCGAGCTGATCCAGTAACTCATCTATGTGTGGCATCAAACACAGTGATGGCATTCAATTTCCTGCAGTCCCAACAAAAATGGGTTGTTTGATCCTTCTTGGGGATAAGGACTACAGGTTAGCTCCACACACTATGCGACTTCTGGATCATGTCCAGCCTTAACATCTCATCTATCTTTTTCTTCATACAAAAAAAAAAAAAAAACGCACCTATAAGGAGACTCAATAGGCTGATGACCATATTGTGAGGCGGTCTCTAGTGTCCATATGGTAAACTGTGAACTGGGTTCTTCTAGGTTACCCTGTGAAGGTGGATAAGAAAGGGATAAATACCTCCCATAGGTGGGACACCTTGACCATAGATGGTTGTGGGTTGAATTGGGCATCTTCAAGAAATCCTTCCTTCTGCGCTACGGCTACTAGGTTAAATACGCTTTCGTTTTTCTCCTTCTTCTGGATAACTGCAGAGTGGCAGGGCACACGTTTTCCGGTCAACTTGTACTTTGATCATGTTTACATGAAAAACTTTTTCTTGCGATCATGATCGATTTTGACTCCATAGTCCACATAGTTTAGGCGTTGATGAAAGGTTTACGGGCCTTCTCATGCCAACTGACTAGTATCCACACCCTTTGACCTACTTCATAAACTCTTTCCCTGGCATTTTGGTCATACTACCTTTTCTGACTAGCCTACACCTGGACCATGTTTTCATGTACTAGACCTGTTTGCATCCTCTCCCTGAATCTAATCACATAATAAATTACCTCAGGTGTAACATTCTCCCTCCCAGTATTCTTTTATGACATCTAGGGGGCCCTATACTTTCATACAGGGTACTTCTCTGTAAGGGCGACGTCCGTATTGCATCAGTTTTTTTGCGGATGCATTGTAAAACTGCCTGTCCTTGTCTGCAAAACGGACAAGACTAGGACATGTTCAATTTTTTTCATGGAATGGTTCCATATATGGACCTGTAAAAAACGGAATGGAAACGGAAGAAAAATAATTGTGTGCATGAGCCCTAACAATAATATTGGCTCAAAATATATCCACTAAAATATATTTTCTTATGGACATCATAGCAACTTCATACTGCCTTTATCCAACCCATCATAATACTCCTCACATGTGCGTATCAAACATGGGGAGGGGTTAGAGGCAGTATTTAAGGAGTGCCTCATCAAATCCTGTTACAAAGCCCTGATTGAGGTGATATTAACACAAGTGATGCTGGTAAATAGCTTAGTCCAACCTGAGGAAGCACACTATCAAAATATGGATTAGGTCCATTTTTTTTTTTTTTTGTTAAACCTCTTCGGCAGGTTAACCACCTTAGGACCGCCGTACGCAGGATTGCGTCCTGCCGGCGGTCCTGCTCTTCTGGGTGGACGCATATACGCGTCCTCCCGCGAGAGCCGAGATTTCCTGTGAACGCGCGCGCACAGGCACGGAAGGTAAGCGAGTGGATCTCCAGCATGCCAGCGGCGATCGCTCGCTGGCAGGCTGGAGATCCGAATTTTTTAACCCCTAACAGGTATATTAGACGCTGTTTTCATAACAGCGTCTAATATACCTCCTACCTGGTCCTCTGGTGGTCCCTTTTGTTAGGATCGACCACCAGAGGACTCGGGTAGGTAAGTACAGTAGCACCAAACACCACACTACACTACACCCCCCCCCCCGTCACTTATTAACCCCTTATAAACCCCTGATCACCCATGATCACCCCCATATAAACTCCCTGATCACCCCCCTGTCATTGATCACCCCCCTGTCATTGATCACTCCCCTGTAAGGCTCCATTCAGACGTCCGCATGATTTTTACGGATCCATGGATACATGGATCGGATCCGCAAAACACATGCGGATGTCTGAATGGAGCCTTACAGGGGGTGATCAATGACAGGCGGGTGATCACCCATATACACTCCCTGATCACCCCCCTGTCATTGATAACCCCCCTGTAAGGCTCCATTCAGACGTCCGCATGCGTTTTGTGGATCCGATCCATGTATCCATGGATCCGTAAAAAATCCTGCGGATGTCTGAATGGAGCCTTACAGGGGGGGTGATCAGTGACAGGGGGGTGATCACCCTGATTACCCTGATCACCCCCTGTCATTGATAACCCCCCTGTAAGGCTCCATTCAGACGTCCGCATGCGTTCTGTGGATCCGATCCATGTATCCATGGATCCGTAAAAAATCATGCGGATGTCTGAATGGAGCCTTACAGGGGGGGTGATCAGTGACAGGGGGGTGATCACCCTGATTACCCTGATCACCCCCTGTCATTGATAACCCCCCTGTAAGGCTCCATTCAGACGTCCGCATGCGTTCTGTGGATCCGATCCATGTATCCATGGATCCGTAAAAAATCATGCGGATGTCTGAATGGAGCCTTACAGGGGGGGTGATCAGTTACAGGGGGGTGATCACCCTGATTACCCTGATCACCCCCTGTCATTGATAACCCCCCTGTAAGGCTCCATTCAGACGTCCGCATGCGTTCTGTGGATCCGATCCATGTATCCATGGATCCGTAAAAAATCATGCGGATGTCTGAATGGAGCCTTACAGGGGGGGGGGTGATCACCCTGATTACCCTGATCACCCCCTGTCATTGATAACCCCCCTGTAAGGCTCCATTCAGACGTCCGCATGCGTTCTGTGGATCCGATCCATGTATCCATGGATCCGTAAAAAATCATGCGGATGTCTGAATGGAGCCTTACAGGGGGGGGGGGGGGGTGATCAGTGACAGGGGGGTGATCACCCTGATTACCCTGATCACCCCCTGTCATTGATAACCCCCCTGTAAGGCTCCATTCAGACGTCCGCATGCGTTCTGTGGATCCGATCCATGTATCCATGGATCCGTAAAAAATCATGCGGATGTCTGAATGGAGCCTTACAGGGGGGGTGATCAGTGACAGGGGGGTGATTACCCTGATCACCCCCTGTCATTGATAACCCCCCTGTAAGGCTCCATTCAGACGTCCGCATGCGTTTTGTGGATCCGATCCATGTATCCATGGATCCGTAAAAAATCATGCGGATGTCTGAATGGAGCCTTACAGGGGGGGTGATCAATGACAGGGGGGGTGATCAGGGAGTCTATATGGGTTATCACCCCCCCTGTCATTGATCACCCCCCTGTCATTGATCACCCCCCCCCCCCCCCCCTGGTAAGGCTCCATTTAGACATTTTTTTTGGCACAAGTTAGCGGAAATTTTTTGTTTGTTTTTGTTTTTTCTTACTAAGTCTCATATTCTACTAACTTGTGTCAAAAAATAAAATCTCACATGGACGCACCATACCCCTCACGAAATCCAAATGCGTAAACATTTTTAGACATTTATATTCCAGACTTCTTCTCACGCTTTAGAGCCCCTAAAAAGCCAGGGCAGTATAAATACCCCACATGTGACCCCATTTCGGAAAGAAGACACCCCAAGGTATTCCGTGAGGGGCATATTGAGTCCATGAAAGATTGAAATTTTTGTCCTAAGTTAGCGGAAAGTGAGACTTTGTGAGAAAAAAACAAAAAAAAAATCAATATCCGCTAACTTATGCAAAAAAAATAAAAATTCGAGGAACTCGCCATGCCCCTCATTGAATACCTTGGGGTGTCTTCTTTCCAAAGTGGGGTCACATGTGGGGTATTTATACTGCCCTGGCTTTTTAGGGGCCCGAAAGTGTGAGAAGAAGTCTGGGATCCAAATGTCTAAAAATGCCCTCCTAAAAGGAATTTGGGCCCCTTTGCGCATCTAGGCTGCAAAAAAGTGTCACACATGTGGTATCGCCGTACTCAGGAGAAGTTGGGGAATGTGTTTTGGGGTGTCATTTTACATATACCCATGCTGGGTGAGAAAAATATCTTGGTCAAATGCCAACTTTGTATAAAAAAAATGGAAAAAGTTGTCTTTTGCCAAGATATTTCTCACCCAGCATGGGTATATGTAAAATGACACCCCAAAACACATTCCCCAACTTCTCCTGAGTACGGCGATACCACATGTGTGACACTTTTTTGCAGCCAAGGTGGGCAAAGGGGCACCTTTCGGATTTCGCAGGCCATTTTTTACACATTTTGATTGCAAGGTACTTCTTACACATTTGGGCCCCTAAATTGCCAGGGCAGTATAACTACGCCACAAGTGACCCCATTTTGGAAAGAAGACACCCCAAGGTATTCCGTGAGGGGCACGGCGAGTTCCTAGAATTTTTTATTTTTTGTCACAAGTTAGCGGAAAATGATGATTTTTCTTTTTTTTTCTTTTTTCCTTACAAAGTCTCATATTCCACTAACTTGCGACAAAAAATAAAAAATTCTAGGAACTCGCCATGCCCCTCACGGAATACCTTGGGGTGTCTTCTTTCCAAAATGGGGTCACTTGTGGGGTAGTTATACTGCCCTGGCAATTTAGGGGCCCAAATGTGTGAGAAGAACTTTGCAATCAAAATGTGTAAAAAATGCCCTGCAAAATCCGAAAGGTGCACTTTGGAATATGTGCCCCTTTGCCCACCTTGGCAGCAAAAAAGTGTGACACATCTGGTATCGCCGTACTCAGGAGAAGTTGGGCAATGTGTTTTGGGGTGTCATTTTACATATACCCATGCTGGGTGAGAAAAATATCTTGGTCAAATGCCAACTTTGTATAAAAAAATGGGAAAAGTTGTCTTTTGCCAAGATATTTTTCTCACCCAGCATGGGTATATGTAAAATGACACCCCAAAACACATTCCCCAACTTCTCCTGAGTACGGCGATACCAGATGTGTCACACTTGTTTGCTGCCAAGGTGGGCAAAGGGGCACATATTCCAAAGTGCACCTTTTGGATTTCACCGGTCATTTTTTACACATTTTGATTGCAAAGTTCTTCTCACACATTTGGGCCCCTAAATTGCCAGGGCAGTATAACTACGCCACAAGTGACCCCATTTTGGAAAGAAGACACCCCAAGGTATTCCGTGAGGGGCATGGCGAGTTCCTAGAATTTTTTATTTTTTGTCGCAAGTTAGTGGAATATGAGACTTTGTAAGAAATAAATAAATAAATAAAATCATCATCATTTTCTGCTAACTTGTGACAAAAAAATAAAAAGTTCTATGAACTCACTATGCCCATCAGCGAATACCTTAGGGTGTCTACTTTCCGAAATGGGGTCATTTGTGGGGTTTTTCTACTGCCTGGGCATTGTAGAACCTCAGGAATCATGACAGGTGCTCAGAAAGTCAGAGCTGTTTCAAAAAGCAGAAATTCACATTTTTGTACCATAGTTTGTAAATGCTATAACTTGTACCCAAAACATTTTTTTTTGCCCAAACATTTTTTTTTTATCAAAGACATGCAGAACAATTAATTTGGTGAAAAATTTATATATGGATGTTGTTTTTTTTGTAAAATTTTACAGCTGAAAGTGAAAAATGTCATTTTTTTTGCTAAAAAATCGTTACATTTTGATTAATAACAAAAAAAGTAAAAATGTCAGCAGCAATAAAATACCACCAAATGAAAGCTCCATTAGTGAGAAGAAAAGGAGGTAAAATTCATTTGGGTGGTAAGTTGCATGACCGAGCGATAAACGGTGAAAGGAGTGTAGTGCCGAAGTGTAAAAAGTGCTCTGGTCATGAAGGGGGTTTCACCTAGCGGGGCTGAAGTGGTTAAGGTATCCTCAGCCTGACCATGCGAACAGCTTCACCAAGTCTAGGGGTTTTTGAGGAAACTCATATTCCAGTAACAGGTTTTATAAGTGGGATCTCCTGTCTGTGTGAAGTTGTTCTGCTTCCCTGGTTCTTGTTTAGACAGACCTTTTGTCTGTCTTATTTGGGAATAAGACATTGACAATTTTATGGCCAGACACAAAAATGTCAGGAGGGGTTCTATACTGCTATCTATGATACTGCTATCTAAAAAATATTTTTGTATCTAGAACACCAAAGTGGCCTCTCAAGTGGTTCCCTACTTCGAACAGCACCAAATAGCGACGACTGTAACACAGCACCTGTAGGTGGTGAGACCCAACAGCCCATGGTGTCATGCTAAACTGGCTTGGCAATGGGCCTGACCAACCCACAGCAGCAACAGCCACCATGCAACACTGCCCCATGTGAACAGATCTCAGCTCACCTTTTTGTGGTATCAAAATCCAGACTAAGACCCAGCAGGAGACTATATAAAGGTTAATACCTACTTTGTCTCAATTTGATTTCTGAGAAACAAGAATTTAACCTCCTTCATATTAGTTCATATGTGACACTGTTGGGCTACTTTCACACTTGCGTTCAGAGCGGATCCGTCTGAGACGGATCCGCTCATATAATGCAGACTGTGGCTCTGTTCAGAGCGGATCAGTCTGCATTATATTGTAAAAAAAAATTCTAAGTGTGAAAGTAGCCTCAGACGGATCCGTCCAGACTTTACATTGAAAGTTAATGGGGGATGGATCCGTTTGAAAATTGAGCCATAGTGTGTCATATTCAAACGGATCCGTCCCCATTGACTTACATTGTAAGTCTGGACGGATCTGTTTGCCTCCGCACGGCCAGGCGGACACCCGAACGCTGCAAGCAGCGTTCAGGTGTCCGCCTGCTGAGCGGAGCGGAGGCTGAACGCTGCCAGACTGATGCATTCTGAGCGGATCCGCATCCACTCAGAATGCATTAGGGCTGGACGGAAGCGTTCGGGGCCGCTCGTGAGCCCCTTCAAACGGAACTCACAAGCGGAACCCCGAACGCAAGTGTGAAAGTAGCCTAAGAAGTATCCATACAAACTAAACATTTTGGCAGATGCCTTATACCAGTGGACATCGGTCCTGATGAAGAAACCTGTCACTTCTTTCTACAAAGTGAGTATGACTATGCAGGAATCTCACCTGGAAAAGACCTTGATGTTATATCCCAGAACTGGAGGATTGCTATGTCGAGGAATTGTCTCTTTATGCTTTTAGGATGTCAGTAAGTTTACAAATGTAAAGTTGCATTTTACCATATTCTCTTCTGAGGTCACCCTCCTAGGCTTAGTAATAGTTTTGCTCCCATTTTGCTGAACTCAAATCTGAAACATTTTCTACATACGTTAAAGATCCATTACTTTCAAATATTCACAAATCTATCTAAATCTGTGTTAGTGAGCACTTCTCCTTTGCCAAGATAATCCATCCCACCTCACAGGTGTGGCATATCAAGGTGCTGATTGGACAGTATGAATATTGCATCGGTGTGCCTTAGACTGCCCACAATAAAAGGCCACACTGAAACGTGCACAGTTTTGCCTTACTGAGGGGGTCAGAAAATCGGTCAGTATCTGGTGTGGCCACTATTTGCCCAAGGCAGTGCAACACATCTCCATCGCATAGAGTTGTTGATTGTGGCCTGTGGAATCAACAACTCCACTCCTCTTCAATAGCTGTGCGAAATTGCAGAATATTGGCAGGAACTGGAACACGCTGTTGTATACGCCGATCAATGGGTGACATGTCCGGTGGGTATACTGGCCATGCAAGAACTGGGATGTTCTCAGCTTCAAGGAATTTTATACAGATACTTGCAATATGGGGCTGTGCATTATCACAGATGTAGTAGGGGAGAACACCAAAAGACAACAAGAAGGAAGATGAGACACTAGGCCTCACTGCTAGGGAAGATCACAAGGCGCACCCACCAGTGTCTCTCCACCATAAGTGTCAAAGGAAGCAGTACCCTTGTTGGACAGTATGTCCTGAAGTTGAGGACCCCTAGATCTCTCCCTCAGGCGTCTATCAAGATGTACAGCAAGGGACATAGCTGCTTCCAATGACTAAGGATTTTCATGAAAAGCCAATGCGTCCTGCAATCTTTGAGCGACCCTGACAGAATTGGCTACGGAGAGCAGGATCGTTCCACACTGTATCGGTAGCCCACCTCCTAAATTCAGAGCAATAGGTCTCTGCGCAACATTCTCCCTGCCGCAAACCCTGTAACTTGGTCTCTGCCTGAAAGATTCGATCCAGGTCATCGTAGATGAGACCCAAGGCTCTAAAGAATTCATTTTCTGACCGAAGGGACGGTAATCCGGTTGGCAGAGAAAAAGCCACCTTCTGTTCAGGGCAGGCCTGGGACCCACCACCGGAACCAGTAGCCTGTGGACTCTGAATCTGCAAGACCGTTGTGCGGAGCTCTGCTACCTCCAAAGTCAGATTCTGCAGCTGTTCGACCAGTGCAGACATGGTATCCATAGCTGCACAGATCCGAACAAAAAATGGCGGAATAGGCTCTGGATAATGTCACGGATGTAGTAGGGGAGAACACCAAAAGACAACAAGGAGGAAAGACACTAGGCCTTACCGCTAGGGAAGGAAAAGGGTCACCACATACCTATAAAACCCTGCTCCTGGCCCTAACGCCTATCTGTATGGGCACCCCTCAATGGTAGAGATGCCCATGCACAGGAAACTGGAAAACCTCGGATGCCCTAAAGGTAATGACCGGGCAGAGACAACCCGTTCCTTCCGTGGTGAAGGAACCAGCGTCTCGCTGAGGCCTAGTAAACAACCGGGGAAGGGGGGGATGCAAAACCCAACAAGCGGAACACTTAACTTCCGAGGATGATGGATGAACAGGACTTCAACAAGAACCACACTCCAGCTCTTCTATAACCAAATGAAGCTATTCAGAGCAAGGAGTGATGGGTAAAGTCAGACTAAATAGGGAGAGATAAAGATCACATGATCCACACCTGAACAAGAGGTGTGGCCATACTAGCAACACACAAAGTGAAACCAAAAGAGGCTGTCAGATCACTCATGTGCAGTCAGTCTTTCAGACAGTCTAACACCTGTCACAGGTGTGACAGCAACATGAGGTGATGGTCGTGGATAAATGGCAAAACAATGGGCCTCAGTATCCTGTCACTTTATCTCTGTGCATTCAAAATGCCATCAATAAAATGCACCTGTGTTCATTGTTGATACCATAACCCCACCGCCACCATGGGCTACTAGATCCACAACGTTGACGTCAGCAAACCGCTCAGCCACACTACGCCACACACATGTCTGCCATGTGCCCTGAACTGTGAAAACAGTGATTCATCCGTGAATAGAACGCCTCCCCAACATGCCAGACGCCATTGAATGTGAGCATTTGCTCACTCAAGTCTGTTATGACAACTAACTGCAGTCAGGTCCAGACCCTGATGAGGACAACAAGCATGCAGATGAGCTCCCCTGAGACTGTTTCTGACAGTTTGTGCAGAAATTCTTTGGGTACACAAACAGATTGTTGCTGCAGCTGTCCGGGTGGCTGGTCTCAGACGATCATGGAGGTGAACATGCTTCATGTGGAGCTCCTGGGCTGGTGTGGTTACACGTGGTCTGCGGTTGTGAGGCCGGTTAAATGTACTGCCAAATTCTCTGAAACTCCTTTTGGAGACTGCTTATGGTTAGAGAAATTAACATTCATTGCACGGGCAACAGCTTTGGTAGACATTCCTGCAGTCAGTGTGCCAATTGCACGCTCCCTCAAACGTTGCAACATCTTTCGCATTGTGCTGTGTGATCAAACTGCAAATTTCAGAGTGTCCTTTTATTGTGGGCAGTCTAAGGCACACCTGTGCAATATTCATGCTGTCTAATCAGCAGCTTGATATGCCACACCTGTGAGGTGGGATGGATTATCTCGGCAAAGAAGTGCTCACTAACACAGATTTAGATAGATTTTTGAATATTTGAGTATTTGGGTCTTTTGTGTATGTAGAAAATGTTTCAGATGTTTGAGTTCAAGTCATGAAAAATGGGAGCAAAACTGAAAGTGTTATTTATATTTTTGTTCAGTGTAGAAACTCCCCCAAGACCTCATCTATCTCCCTTTTGGTACAACCTGTTGAGGCAGATCTGCGTAAATATAAGTGACTCTGGTTAAATTCTCTAATTTGGGATCCCTGGCTTAATATCATTATAATAGACAACATGCTATAGAAGCAACCAGATAAGAAGCAACAAATACATCAGTATAATTTCCTTTATTAAACCTATATAAACTGACCTATCAGGGCCCCAGGTATAAAGATATTGATCCTACAAAAACCACATGTATACCCAAATCATACAGAATCAAATACCTTATTTTTCGCTTTATAAGACGCACCCCAGGTTTAAGAGGAGGAAAATAAGAAAAAAATATTTTTCATCAGACCTCATGTCAGATCCTCAGATCAGGCCCCCGTAAATATCAGGACATCAGATCAGGCCCCCGTAAATATCAGGACATCAGATCAGACCCCCGTAAATATCAGGACATCAGATCAGGCCCCCGTAAATATCAGGAAATCAGATCAGGCCATTACATCTGACCACCTTATCAGGACATCACATCAGCCCTCCATGTCAGACCCCCATCAGATCAGCCTTCAATGTTAGACCCCCATCAGACCTTGGATCAGCCCACATTATTAGACCTCAGATCAGCCCTTAATGTTAGGCCCCATCAGACCTCAGATCAGATTGAAATAAAAATCTCCTCTTACCTATCCTGTGCCTCGGCTTCTCTTCACCCCTGGCAAAAGTTGCGCTCCCCTGTCTTCCTGGCCAGCCTTGCTCTGTCACCTGACTGCATGCAGCGTCAGGTCATAGTGTACGCGGTCAGGACAGTGAAGCGCCGGCCCCAGCAAGGAAGACCGCGGAGGGTGAGTACTATAAGCGCTTGCGGTCTTCGCTCCCAGCTCCCGGCACCTAATTCATACTAGTGAGCGCTTCCATAATGGAAGCACTCACTAGTATTTGCTTTATAAAACACACGGCCATTTTTCCCCCACTTTGGGTGTGTGTGCGTCTTATAAAGCGAAAAATACGTTAATCATAAAATAACTATTCCTTTATTTCATCATCATATTAATATTAAAACTGTAGGATAGAGTCCACATAAAGGTGCAATAAATACTTAAGTGAGGGACCACTGGAAAAAGGCTAGCAACATTTCTCTCCACATCAAGGCAGACAAGAATCCATAGTAATGTATCAACAACTCATTACTCTCATAACCGAGGTTATCTTAGTAGTAAAATAGTTTTAACATTTGTCCAACCATAAGACTTAACATATAAACCATGTGCAAACTCAAAGTACAAACCGGATTCCAAAAAAGTTGGGACACTATACAAATCGTGAATAAAAACTGAATGCAATGATGTGGAGGTGCCAACTTCTAATATTTTATTCAGAATAGAACATAAATCACGGAACAAAAGTTTAAACTGAGAAAATGTACCATTTTAAGGGGAAAATATGTTGAATCAGAATTTCATGGTGTCAACAAATCCCCAAAAAGTTGGGACAAGGCCATTTTCACCACTCTATGGCATCTCCCCTTCTTCTTGCAACACTCAACAGACATCTGGGGACCAAGGAGACCAGTTTCTCAAGTTTAGAAATAGGAATGCTCTCCCATTCTTGTCTAATACAGGCCTCTAACTGTTCAATCGTCTTGGGCCTTCTTTGTTGCACCTTCCTCTTTATGATGCGCCAAATGTTCTCTATAGGTGAAAGATCTGGACTGCAGACTGGCTATTTCAGTACCCGGATCCTTCTTCTACGCAGCCATGATGTTGTGATTGATGCAGAATGTGGTCTGGCATTATCTTGTTGAAAAATGCAGTGTCTTCCCTGAAAGATATGACCTCTGGATGGGAGCATATGTTGTTCTAGAACCTGAATATATTTTTCTGCATTGATGGTGCCTTTCCAGACATGCAAGCTGCCCATGCCACATGCACTCATGCAACCCCATACCATCAGAGATGCAGGCTTCTGAACTGAGCATTGATAACAACTTGGGTTGTCCTTGTCCTCTTTGGTCCGGATGACATGGCGTCCCAGATTTCCAAAAAGAACTTCGAATCGTGACTCGTCTGACCACAGAACAGTCTTCCATTTTGCCACACTCCATTTTAAATGATCCCTGGCCCAGTGAAAACGCCTGAGCTTGTGGATCTTGCTTAGAAATGGCTTCTTCTTTGCACTGTAGCGTTTCAGCTGGCAACAGCGGATGGCACGATGGATTGTGTTCACTGACAATGGTTTCTGGAAGTATTCCTGAGCCCATTCTGTGATTTCCTTTACAGTAGCATTCCTGTTTGTGGTGCAGTGTCGTTTAAGGGCCCGGAGATCACGGGCATCCAGTATGGTTTTACGGCCTTGACCCTTACTCACAGAGATTGTTCCAGATTCTCTGAATCTTCGGATGATGTTATGCACAGTTGATGATGATAGATGCAAAATCTTTGCAATTTTTCGCTGGGTAACACCTTTCTGATATTGCTCCACTATCTTTCTGCGCAACATTGTGGGAATTGGTGATCCTCTACCCATCCTGGCTTCTGAGAGACACTGCCACTCTGAGAAGCTCTATTTATACCCAATCATGTTGCCAATTGACCTAATTAGTGTTAATTGGTCTTCCAGCTCTTCGTTCTGCTCAAATTTACTTTTTCCAGCCTCTTATTGCTACTTGTCCCAACTTTTTGGGGATTTGTTGACACAGTGAAAATTTAAATCAACGTATTTTTCCTTTAAAATGATATATTTGCTCGGATTAAACGTTTGATCTGTCATCTACGTTCTATTACAAATAAAATATAGACATTTGCCATTTCCACATCATTGCATTCAGTTTTTATTCACAATTTGTTTAGTGTCCCAACTTTTTTGGAATCCGGTTTGTACATCTGGCATACCAGTGTCCCCCACTCACCCAACGCATTTCACCAACAGTCTTCGTCAGGGGAATTTCCCTTATTATATTAATTTCTTTATTCTATTCATTGTATGATACTTGTCTATTACTTGTCAATGGAATTTGACTTGTATTATTTGGTGCTGGACTGGTTCAAACTTAACCTGAAAATGCAAAAATAACATGTATTGCTTTTAATGTTCTGTTCTAGAATCTTGGATTGACTGGATTTTTCCGTGGAGGCATGCCTCGAGCTTTGCGCAGAACTCTAATGGCAACAATGGCGTGGACAGTATACGAACAAATGATGGATAAAATGGGACTTAAGTCTTGATCAAACCCTGTGACCAATAGTAACTGAAACGCATGCAATAACTGGACATTTTAGATCACAGTAAACCCATCTGCTTGAAGGCTTGCAAATGTTAATGGTTTTCAACAGTAATTACAATAAAAATAGCCTATAAAATAATAGTGAGTGTGAGCCAACATCAAAACAGCTTTTTTCTTGTCTGTATATAAGCTATTTTAGCACAGCAATTTAGTCTCCAATGTGATGCTTTAGGTCAGTGGTCAGTAACTCATCAACCGTGTCAGCAGGTGCTGAGTAGACAATAGCAGCAGGTTCAGTTAGTTACTGCACAATACATTTATTCTGATGTGCTGACTGAAAATGGAGTGAGCTTCTCTGCTCTAGCACCAGTGCATCACAGACTTTCTAGTACCTCAGAATGCGCAAGCCGGCGGTTGTTCACAGCGCTGTGGAGGAAGATAAGACAGCAGTAGGAAAGAAAAGTCTCTTTGGTTTGCTGGAGGCTGTTGGATAATGTGGCTTGTCATGAGGGAGGGCTCTAGAGGGGCTGCTGTGACCAATTACCTGGGGTAAGTGGAGTTATAGTTTTCCCAAATCTAATAAACCCTTTTGGTGTATGATTTAACAAAACAAAAAATACCAGACTGTATAGATTTCTATTCAAAATTTGGAAGCTGTGATGTCTGTGGGTATCACCCAGCTCAATTGAATATTTTGCCTATTTCAATATATCCTACATTTTTTTTTATTATACAAAGTTTTTCAGCAAACTTCAAAAGATGTTACCATAAGCAAGTACATTAAAGCTGGGCTCCCTCATTCATTTTGTATGCAGTATTTGAAGCCAAAGCCAGAAACAAATCAGAAATGAAGCACTAAGGCCACCTGCAGACGATTGTGGCTGAATGTACATAAGATCCAAACAAATTTCCATGCAGATTTATGTGCGTTTCTGCAATACATCCACACCAAAAAAACACAATTTCTAATTGACGATTAGATGCGGTTTTGCTGCAGATCTCACCCATCATTGGAAAAGGATGACATCCTCCGCTAAAACCACAAACATAATTGACATACTGCAAACTTGGAAATCTGCACGGCAGGTCAATTTCCGCACAGAAAAAAATGTATATACATAACATTTATGTAATCTCATACACTTTGCTGGTATTGTACAAGAGTAGTTTTTCAGGCTTTTCTGCAACTGAAAATATATTTAAAGGCTATGTACACCTTTTGGCGGCAATTTTTGATTATGATTGCATTTTACTAATTTTTGTTAAAATTCATATTTTCAATTGGTCTTTATTAAAAATATTGAGCCATTTTGTCACAAGGAGTTAAAGGGGTTGTCCGAGTTTAGAGCTGAACCTAGACATACCCAGATTTTCACCCAGGCAGCCCCCCAATATGAACATCAGAGCATTTGAAAGCAAAGGCTTTTTTTTTTAGGAAATCTGTTGATGTCCTGGGCTCCCAGAGGGACTGCTAGGCGGAGGCTACTGCCCAGCAGTGAGCCTGGTGACGTCACCGGCACTAATGGGCGGTCTTTAGCGCTGCCCCACCTGTAAAAGGGATAGGGCAGCACTAATGTCCGCCCATCACAGCAGGTGACATCGCCAAATACACTGCTGGGCAGAAGCTTCGGCTGCTCATGTCAGAGGCACCAAAGGGGTGAAAATGGGGATATGTCCGGGTTCATCTAGACAGCTGGTAACAAAAGTGAGTACACCCCTAAGTGAAAATGGCTAAATTGTGCCCAAAGTGTCAATATTTTGTGTAGCCAACATTATTTTTCAGCATTGGCTGAAACTCTCTTGTGCATGAAGTTCATTAGAGCTCCACAGGTTGCCACTGGAATCCTCTTCCACTCCTCCATGAAGACATCATGGAGCTTGTGGACGTTAGAGACCTTACACTCCTCCACCTTCTGTTTGAGAATGCCCCACAGATGCTCAATAGGGTTTAGGTTTGAAGACATGCTTGGCCAGTCCAGCACCTTTGCCCTCAGTTTCTTTAGCAAGGCAGTGGTCGTCTTGCAGGTGTGTTTGGGGTCCTAATCATGTTGGAATACAGCCCTACGTCCCAGTTTCCGAAAGGAGGCTCTGCTTCAGTATGTCACAGTACATGTTGACATTCATGGTTCCCTCAATGAACTGTAGCTCCCCACAGCCAGCAGCACTCATGCAGACCCAAACCATGACACTCCCACCATCGTGCTTGACTGTAGGCAAGACACACTTGTAATCCTCACCTGGTTTCCGCCACACACGTTTGATACCATCTGACCCAAATAAGTTTATATTGGTATCATCAGACCACAGGGCTTTTTTGTGCATCATCTTTCAAAGAGGCTTCCTTCTGGGATGACAACCATGCAGACCAATTTGATGCAGAGTGCGGCGTATTGTCTGAGCACTGACAGGCTGATCCCCCACCCCTTAAACCTCTGCAGCAATACTGGCAGCACTCATATGTCTATTTTGAAAAGACAACCTCTGGATATGACTTCTTTGATCGACTATGGCGAGGCCTGTTCTGAGTGGAAACTGTCTTGTGAAACTGCTGTATGGTCTTAGCCACTGTGCTGCAGCTTACTTTCAGGGTAGTTGGCAATCTTCATATAGCCTCGGCCATCTTTATGTAGAGCAACAATTTTATATATATATATATATATATATATATATATAAATATAATATACATTTTATTTTATTTTTTTTTCAGATCCTCAAAGAGTTCCTTGCCATGAGGTGCAATGTTGATCTTCCAGTGACCAGTATGAGAGAGAGTGAGAACACCAAATTTAACACACGTGCTCCCCATTCACACCTGAGACCTTGTGACTAGGGTTGTTGCGGGTATCGAAAAATCGATACCCAATCGATACTTTTTTACAAGTATCGATTCGGTACTGTGATTTGCACTTTTTCGATACTGGGCTGCGCAGCCCATTATCTCCTATGACACAACATGGCGCTCCGCCAGAAAGACAGTGGAGAAGGCGGGAGAGGGAGAAGGAGGGAGGGATTCCCTCCCTCCTATGACGCTGCCGCCGCTGAGCCCAATGGAGTAAGCGGGCTCTGAAGATGCCTGCATCACTGCCACCAATGACTGTGCGTTTAATTAAAGGAGGAGGAGGGACGGGGGAGGTAATAAACTGCTGCGCCGTCTGACTCTGAGACGAGTGAGCGCTGAGCTCAGCGAACGGCACCAGCGGCAGCGGAGCAGCCTCCTCCTTCGTCCTGAGTCACTCACACTTGTCTTGTGTGCTGCGCCGTCTGACTGAGACGAGTGAGCGCTGAGCTCAGCGAACGGCACCAGCGGCAGCGGAGCAGCCTCCTCCTCCGTCCTGACTCCTAACTGAGTCACTCACGTTTGTCTTGTGTGCTGCGCCGTCTGACTGAGACGAGTGAGCGTCAGCCCGAGCCCCAGAGTCAGTGAGACTGAAAAGCAGCCAGCCCAGCATAGCAGGTACCTAGCCTAGCCCACAGCCAGACCCAGTGCAAGAGTGATGATTAGCCTGCCTCAAAATAAAGGCAGGCAAAAACCATATCTATAAGGAAGACAGCCAGCAAGATTTGGGGTTAATGTGACTCATTAACCCCAATCTTGCCACTACCCATGTTTTAAACATGATGGGGGTCACTTATTTTTAATGTCAGGCTGGGCGCATGCTTTTGGAGTCTTTGGCATGGACCCCATGTGCCTCACATTAATAGTAAGTGACCCCCAAAGTACCATCTAAGGCTACTTTCACACTTGCGTTTGAACGGATCCGATCATATTAATGCAGACGGAGGCTCCGTTCAGTACGGATCCGTCTGCATTAATAACTTAGAAAAATTTATAAGTGCGAAAGTAGCCTGAGCGGATCCGTTCAGACTTTCAATGTAAAGTCAATGGGGGACGGATCCGCTTGAAGATTGAGCCATATGGTGTCATCTTCAAGCGGATCCGTTCCCATTGACTTCCATTAAAAGTCTGGACGGATCCGCACGGCCAGGTGGACAGCTGAACGCTGCAAGCAGCGTTCAGCTGTCCGCCTGTCCGTGCGGAGGCGAGCGGAGCGGAGGCTGAACGCCGCCAGACTGATGCAGTCTGAGCGGATCCGCATCCATTCAGACTGCATCAGGGCTGGACGGAAGCGTTCTGCTCGGCTCGTTAGCTCCTTCAAACTAAGACTACTTTCACACTTGTGTCTGAGGCGGATCCGCTCATATAATGCAGACGGTGGCTCCGTTCAGAATGGATCCGTCTGCATTATATTGTTAACAAAAATTCTAAGTGTGAAAGTAGCTTCAGACGGATCCGTCCAGACTTTTACATTGAAAGTCAATGGGGGACGGATCCGTTTGAAGATTGAGCCATATTGTGTCATCTTCAAACGGATCCGTCCCCATTGACTTCCATTGTAAGTCTGGACGGATCCGCACGCCTCCACACGGCCAGGCGGACACCCGAACGCTGCAAGGAGCGTTCGGGTGTCCGCCTGCTGAGCGGAGCGGAGGCTGAACGCTGCCAGACTGATGCATTCTGAGCGGATCCGCATCCACTCAGAATGCATTGGGGCTGGACGGAAGCGTTCGGGGCCGCTTGTGAGCCCCGTTTGAACCACCCGAACGCTAGTGTGAAAGTAGCCTAAGGGGGGAAATAGTTATTAAATAAAAAGTGTAAAAAAAACCCCCACCAAAATATGAAGTATAAATGACCCCCTTTTCCCAATTTCACATATATAAAATATATAAATAATAAACATATTACATATCGCCACGTCAGAAAAGTCCAAACTATTAAAATATAAAAAAAAAATCTAGGTGGTGAACGCCGGAACAGAAAAAAATTAATAAAAACTGCGCGATTCGCCATTTTTAAACATGTGGAATGCACGTGGCTTTTTTGGTTTATTTTTTTCGCGTGGTATCGAATGGTATCGAGTATCGCAATACTTTTTCATGGTATCGAAACCGAATCAAAAATTTGGTATCGCAACAACTCTACTTGTGACACTAACGAGTCATATGACACCAGAGAGGGAAAATGGCCAATTGGGCACAATTTGGCCATATTCACTTAGGGATGAACTTCCTTTTGTTGCCAGCGGTTTAGACATTAATGACTGTGTGTTGAGGTATTTTGAGGGCACACCAAATTTACACTGTTATACAAGCTATACACTGACTACTTTACATTGTATCATAGTGTCATATCTTCAGTGTTGTCCCACGAAAAGATATAATAAAATATTTACAAAAATGTGAGGGGTATAATGAAATTATATGGAAAAGATTCCATATTTTTTTTATAAATACCACTTGTACTTATTTTGAGCTAAAAAAAAAATTTCAACACAATAATAAAAAAAATTGCCACCAAAGGTGCACATAGACTTTAACATTCACACATTTCCCTATTGTTCCGGTGTTAACTCAGTACCAAGTATAGTAGCTCTCAAGACTCGCCAGTTACAGCAATAGACCTCTACCATACTAAAGTTGCATATGTCTGCTTTAAAGCCCACGCACACAGCAATATTAAAATTATGCGAGTCTGTGAAAAATGATTGTTTATCCCTCAGTTTGCTTCAGTGTTTTCAGTAATTCAGCATTTATTTTTTTCGCTCTGATGTCATTTTTCATGCTTCTGAAAAAAACTGAACAATAACACACAGCATCTCCTAAGGCTACTTTCACACTAGCATTTTTGCTGGATCTGTTAGGGCTCAGCAAAAACACTTCCATTACTGATGATACAACCATCTTCATCTATTATGAACGGATTTGGTTGTATTATCTTTAACATAGCAAGACAGATCTGTCATGAACTCCATTGAAAGTCAATGGGGGACGGATCAGTTTTCTGTTGTGTCAGAGAAAACTGATCCGTCGCTATTGACTTGCATTGTGAGTCATGACGGATCCGTCTTGCTCCGCATTCCATGACGGAAATCAAACTGCGGTTTGCTCTCTAGGATGGGAAGGCGACCAAATGGAATGCTTTTTGAAGCATTATGTTCTGTTCAGTTACGTTTTGCCTCCCATTGACAATGAATGGGGACAAAACTTTCGTTTTTGAATGGGGAAAAACGTTTTTTTCTGGTATTGAGACCCTATGACGGATCTCAATACCGGAAAATAGAAACGCTAGTGTGAAAGTAGCCTAACAACCATTATTGATAAACAGAATGTCCGTCGGTGTAGTTCACTTTTTTATCATTGACCCATTGACTTGAATGGGTAAATCCTGCATGGTTGAATAGGCAAGCCTTGTATTTGGTTGTATATTTTTTACGCAGACCCATTACATTTCTATGGGATCTTTCTTGAGTCTACAAAATGTAAAAGAACATGCTGCGTAGACTGATCTTGCATGATCTTAACCTCTTTCCTTTCTCTTAAACCATTTGCTCCCAGCGATATGGTCACAGGGCCTGCCAGCTGCAAAGGCATATGTCAGTATAATACATATCACAATGCATTACAATACACTAGTTATTGCAATGCATTGTATAAAGGATCAGACCCTCAAAAGTTGAAGTCCCCTAGTGAGACTAGTGAGACAGAAATAAAAAGTTTAAAAAGGAAACTTTCAAGTGAAAAAAAAAACAGGAAAGGGGTGTTTTTTTTTTTTACTTGAAAGTTTCTTTTTTTTAAACTTGACATGAGGCTTTTTACAATAGAAATGATAAAAAAAATTAGGTATCTATATAAATGGCACACAATCTACCCCATTTTAACATTGTAAATAAAATAAACATGCTGCTAATATATATATATATATATATATATATATATATATAGTTCACAAAAAGTTAGGGATATTTGGCTTGTGAGTGAAATTTCAGGAGGAACCTAAAATACACTCCTACAGATGTGTTCAATGTTTCAATTCTTTTTGCACATCTTGCTGTTTTCAAACAAGGAGATTAAAGGCAAAATTCACAACAACTATTCAATCCATGAATCGCCCAAATAAATTCCCTGGTTCAATTAGAACTGGTATTAAAACAGTCCTCCTCATCATGCTGTTCACATTTTGACAGCATGAGACCAAGGCGACACCTAACAATTAATCAACAGTACCTCACCATTGCGAGGCTCCAAGCAGGATGTTCTCAGATGGAAGTGGCCACTGAGCTTAGAGTGTCACAGAGTTTCATCAGCAGGTTGCAACGGAGATACTGGAAGATCACAGAAAGGCACAGAATCACCTCTTTTGACCTCCCACACTGACAGCTTCATTGTGAACAATGCCCTGTGGAACTCCAGGCACATTTAAGGGAGGTAAGAGGCATCCAAGTGTCATGTCAGACCATTCAGAACCATTTACATCAGTGTGGTCTGTGTGCTAGATCAGGCATGCTCAACCTGCGGCCCTCCAGCTGTTGTAAAACTAAAACTCCCACAATGCCCTGCTGTAGGCTGATAGCTGTAGGCTGTTCAGGCATGCTAGGAGTTGACGTTTTGCAACAGCTGGAGGGCCACAGGGTAAGCATGCCTGTGCTAGATGAACCTGCAAAGGTACCTGACCACAGGCCTCATCTTGCGTGGGCCAGGAACAAGGAACCAATAGTCCTCAGTGCTGTTCACTGATGAAAGTCGATTCACTCTGAGCAGGAATGATGGCCGCCAAAGTTGTTGGAGACGTCAAGGAGAGCGCTATGCATCACCAGCTGAGTCTTTGGAATCAGCTGAGTCGCTGTGTAGAGGCTCGTAACTCTTTACCCCAAAACCTCAATGACCAGAGTGCCACCCTGCAATAAAGTGGGATGCCATACCTTTGCAGACAATACGTCAACTTGTGAACAGCATGAGATGTCGTCAACTGTAATTGATGCTCACGGCCACATGACAAGTTTTTGAGACATTGACCATTTCTGTGGGGTTTTTTGTTTCAATAAATTGTTTGAGATGAGGAAATCACCATTACATGCTTCTACTTAAACGCCCTACTTTCATGATATATCATCATTGTAGTGTGAACTTTTCTATACATTTTACCCCAATATCCCTAACTTTTTGTGGTTAGTTTGTGTGTGTGTGTGTGTGTGTGTGTGTGTGTGTGTGTGTGTATATAACAGTGGCGATCAAAATTGGAAAACAACATACAATATCCAAAATATCAAGGTCATAGTGTGGTCCTATATGATTATATTCTAACATGAGAAACTAGTAGTATTTTAAGAATATTTCATAAATTGTATTTATTCTGAAGCAGAGAATAAAAATGTAAATGAGATAATTGAAAAATTAGAGATCACTTTCAGATACCTGCAAGTTATTGGTGTTAATCTGGCAACTGGTGTTAATTTCCTTAATAATCTGACAAACCCTATTTAACTGACAACCTAACTTTTTAGTTTTCACTGAGTGTGCCATTCCAAAGTGACTGAAACCCTCCAGCAGCAGGTTGTCCAGATGAAGGCCAAAGCGGTGACCCTATCAGCCATAGCAAGTGAAGTTGGTCATTCAAAGTCTGTGATTTCTAGAATAATATCACATCTTTACAACATCACAAACTCATTCAAGTCCCCCCAAGAAGGCTAGTTGCCCCTCGAAAGACAAATGCAAGAGAGGACAGGATAATGCAGAGAATCTCCGTGGGTAATTGTTTCAACACTGCAGCTAGAATTGCTTGCCGTTTCAGCACTGAAAAGGATAAGGATCTGTTTCGTCATACAGTGTCTCGACGTTTAAGAGCATTTGGACTGAAATCCCACTCTGCAGTGACCAAACCTCTCATTAGCAGAAAGAATCAAAAGGCTAGACTCACCTTTGCTGAGGAGCATGTTGTATGGACAGAGGAGAAGTGGTCCAGAGTTCATTTTAGTGATGAAAGCAAGTTTAATTTATTTGGGTCTGATGGGAAACATGTACGTCGACAAAATGGGGAAAGACTGAACCCAAAGTGTGCAAAGAAGTCAGTAAAAGGTGGAGGAGGAAGTGTTATGGTTTGGGGAATGTTTTCTGCAGCAGGAGTTGGACCTCTCATACAGCTACATGGCAGAATGAATGCAAGTGTGTATCAGAGCCTTCTTCAACAACACATGGTTCCTCCCTTGCGTTCATCACTCAATCAGCCAGCAATTTTAACGCAGGACAATGCCACCTGTCACACAGCAAAATGGGTAAAGCAGTTCCTTGAAACTGAAAACATTGCAACAATGAAATGGCCAGGCCAGAGTCCTGATCTAAACCCAATAGAAATCCTCTGGAAAATCCTTGGTGATAAAGTTGTGGTCAAGAAACCCGCAGCAGTCACAGAACTGTTAAAGAAACTGGACAAAGAGTGGACCAAAATAACACCAGAACAGTGTGAGAGACTAGTGATGTCCTGTGGCCGCAGATGTGCTGAGGTCATTCAAAGCAAGGGCCTGTACACTTCCTACTGATTAGTGACTGTTGTAACCTTCAGAAAATTTAGTTAGAATCTTTCTCTAATTATGTTCTCTGTTCTCTAATTATGATCATCAGGTTTTTTTTTTTTTTGGTTTTTTTTAAATACAGGTTTTATGTTGATAATACACTGTTCTAATGGCATGGTGAACCCCTTATAAAAAAAATCTTTCTTTTAAATAAAGATCAATGTAGATTACATTATTTCTGTAAAAATCAAGTGTTTCTAAATTGTTCTCAAATTTTCACCACGTGTGTGTGTGTGTGTGTGTGTGTGTGTGTGTGTGTATACAGTACAGACCAAAAGTTTGGACACACCTTCTCATTCAAAGAGTTTTCTTTATTTTCATGACTGTTAAAATTGTAGATTCACACTGAAGGCATCAAAACTATGAATTAACACGTGGAATTATATACATAACAAAAAAGTGTGAAACAGAAAATATGTCATATTCTAGGTTCTTCAAAGTAGCCACCTTTTGCTTTGATTACTGCTTTGCACACTCTTGGCATTCTCTTGATGAGCTTCAAGAGGTAGTCACCTGAAATGGTTTTCACTTCACAGGTGTGCCCTGTCAGGTTTAATAAGTGGGATTTCTTGCCTTATAAATGGGGTTGGGACCATCAGTTGCGTTGTGGAGAAGTCAGGTGGATACACAGCTGATAGTCCTACTGAATAGACTGTTAGCTGCTTTTTTCTTGCCATAACACAAATTCTAAGTAAAGAAAAACGAGTGGCCATCATTACTTTAAGAAATGAAGGCCAGTCAGTTTGAAAAATTGGGAACTTTTTCAAAGTGTCCCCAAGTGCAGTCACAAAAACCATCAAGCGCTACAAAGAAACTGGCTCACATGCGGACCGCCCCAGGAAAGGAAGACCAAGAGTCACCTCTGCTGCGGAGGATAAGTTCATCCGAGTAACCAGCCTCAGAAATCGCAGGTTAACAGCAGCTCAGATTAGAGACCAGGTCAATGCCACACAGAGTTCTAGCAGCAGACACATCTCTAGAACAACTGTTAAGAGGAGACTGTGTGAATCAGGCCTTCGTGGTAGAATATCTGCTAGGAAACCACTGCTAAGGACAGGCAACAAGCAGAAGAGACTTGTTTGGGCTAAACAACACAAGGAATGGACATTAGACCAGTGGAAATCTGTGCTTTGGTCTGATGAGTCCAAATTTGAGATCTTTGGTTCCAACCACCGTGTCTTTGTGCGACGCAGAAAAGGTCAACGGATGGACTCTACATGCCTGGTTCCCACCGTGAAGCATGGAGGAGGAGGTGTGATGGTGTGGGGGTGCTTTGCTGGTGACACTGTTGGGGATTTCTTAAAAATTGAAGGCATACTGAACCAGCATGGCTACCACAGTATCTTGCAGTGGCATGCTATTCCATCCGGTTTGCGTTTAGTTGGACCATAATTTATTTTTCAACAGGACAATGACCCCAAACACACCTCCAGGCTGTGTAAGGGCTATTTGACCATGAAGGAGAGTGATGGGGTGCTGCGCCAGATGACCTGGCCTCCACAGTCACCAGACCTGAACCCAATCGAGATGGTTTGGGGTGAGCTGGACAGCAGAGTGAAGGCAAAAGGGCCAACAAGTGCTAAGCATCTCTGGGAACTCCTTCAAGACTGTTGGAAGACCATTTCAAGTGACTACCTCTTGAAGCTCATCAAGAGAATGCCAAGAGTGTGCAAAACAGTAATCAAAGCAAAAGGTGGCTACTTTGAAGAACCTAGAATATGACATATTTTCAGTTGTTTCACACTTTTATGTTATGTATATAATTCCACATGTGTTAATTCAGAGTTTTGATGCCTTCAGTATGAATCTACAATTAACATAGTCATGAAAATAAAGAAAACTCTTTGAATGAGGTGTGTCCAAACTTTTGGTCTGTACTGTAGTCCCAAATAAAATGCCACCTTATCCTGTAGTTTCCATAATGGGGTCACTTTTAGGGAGTTTCTACTGTAGGGGTGCATCAGGGGGTCTTGAAATAGGACACGGTGTAAATAAACCGGTCCATAAAAATCAGCCCCCCAAAACCCACACACCGCTCCTTTCCCTCTACACCCCGCCGTGTGGCCGTACAGTATTGTACGACCGCATATGTGGTGTTTCTGTAAACTGCAACGTCAGGGCAATAAAGATACAGTCTTGTTTGACTGTTAACCCTTGCTTTGTTAGTGGAAAAAATTGGCAAAAAAATGTAATTCTGAAATTTCATCCCCATTTGCCAATAACTCTTGTGGAGCACCTAAAGGGTTAACATAGTTTGTGAGATCAGTTTTGAATACCTTGAGGGGTGTAGTTTCTTAGATTGGGTCACTTTTAGGGAGTTTCTACTGTAGGGGTGCATCAGGGGGTCTTGAAATAGGACACAGTGTAAATAAACCAGTCCATAAAAATCAGCCTTCCAAAACCCACATGGCGCTCCTTTCCCTCTACACCCCGCCGTGTGGCCGTAGAGCAGTGTACGACCACATATGGGGTGTTTCTGTAAATGGCAGAGTCAGGCCAATAACTCTTGTGGAACACCTAAAGGGTTAACAATGTTTGTAAAATCAGTTTTTAATACCTTGAGGGGTATAGTTTCTAAATGGGGTCATTTTTGGGTGGTTTCTATTATGTAAGCCTCACAAAGTGACTTCAAACCTGAACTGGTCCCTAAAAAAAAAAAAAGGGTTTTTGAAAATTTTCAAGATTTGCGTCTAATCTTCTAAGCCTTGTAACGTCCCCAAAAAATAAAAATAGCATTCCCCAAATTATCCAAACATGAAGTAGACATATGGGGTATGTAAATGAATAACTATTTTTGGAGTTATTACTATGTATTGTGGAAAAAACAATCTCAGAATGGCCTGGCTAAGTAAAAGAGTTTTAAAGTTATCACCATTTAAAGTGACACTGGTCAGATTTGCAAAAAATGGCCTGGTCCCTAAGGTGAAATAAGGCTGTGTCCTGAAGGGGTTAAACTGCTGTATGGTCTTGGCCATCGTGCTTCAGCTCAGTTTTAGGGTGTTGGCCATCTTCATATAGTCTTCTAGGCCATCTTTATGTAGAGCAGCAGTTTTTTTTTTTTTGTTTTTTTTTCAGATCCTCAGCGAGTACTGAAATTGAGTGTGAGAACAATAACAACACCAAATTTAACACACGTGCTCCCCATTCACACCTGAGACCTTGTAACACTAGGGTGGGAAAATGGCTAATTGGGTACAAGCGTTGATATGAATTCAGCCGACTGTGTGAAGCCCGTGCCGTGGTCCGCAATGCACAGGCATCGACTGTGGCCCAGACGCGATCCGTCTGTTCCGCAAAAAGATAGAGCAAGTTCTATCTTTTTGCAGTGCGGAGGTACGGAACAGAACCCCAGGAAGCACTCTGTAGTGCTTCTGTAGTGGTTCATTCCGTGCTTAAGTTTCGCATCTCCGGATTTGGGACCCATTGAAGTGAATCAGTCCGCATCCGCGATGCGGAATGCGCACGGAACAGTGCCAGTGTATTGCGGGTCCGCAATACGGCAACGGGCAGCACACGTTCGTGTGAATGAGCCCTTAGAAGTATAACTCTTGTTTTGTATATGTTGTATTGGACATGTACAATATATGTTAATTATACTGTGCTGCACTGAAGGGAGTGGAAAGATGGGAAATGTTATTTGTTGTGTGTATTAACACTGTAAAATCTAATGAAATGGTCAGAGAGGAACACAAATGAAAAAGACTGCAGATGGAAAATCACAAATTAAGAAATGACCAATTGTGGAACCATTTACTTTGTGAGGAAAATAAGTATTAGCTTTACTGAAGAAGACCAGGAGGATAAGGGCTCATGCACACAAACGTATTTTCTTTCCGTGTCTGTGTATTAATTTCAATGGGTCCACAAAAAAACTGAAGTTACTCTGTGTGCATTCCGTTTCCATATATCCGTTCCACAAAAAAATAGAACATGTCCTATTGTTGTCCATATTACAGTCCTAAGGGCTCATGCATACAAACGTATTTTATTTCTTAGGTGTCCGTTCCGTTTTTTGTTTTTTTTTGAGGACCGTATGCAAAACCATTCATTTCAATGGGTCTGCAAAAAAACAAAACAAAAAGGTACTCCATGTGCATTCAGTTTCCGTATGTCCATTACGCAACGTGTCCTATTATTGTCTGCCAAAAAACCTAATACATCCGTTTTTTTGTGGATCCATTGCAACAATGCATGTCCTTGTCTGCAAAACGAACAAGAATTGGACTTTTTTTGCTTAACGGAATTGAAGACATACAGATATGGAATGCACATGGAGTAATATAATTTTTTTTTGCAGCCCTATTGAAATTAATAGTTCCACATACGGGCCGCAAAAAGAACAGAACAGATAAAAAACATTTTTCCCTGAGCATTCCCAAAAAGCAAGAAGAGTACATTTTAAAAAACAAATCTGATTGAAGAGCACTATCGATCCTCACATTCTGTCCAGTAGATACAAAACTAGGAATCCCTTCATGTTCATATATAAGCATATATAAGCTTTTGAAAAGCTTAACTTTTGATGCTCCTTTAGTGCCCCATTCACAATCGAATGTCCCTATAGTAAGAATAGCGTGGTAGTGTTCCCCTTGCAATAGTGAACTTCTTGTAGTGTTAATAAAATAAATGTAATACTCACATAGCCCCATTCCATCAGCAGGCACGATGCAGTGACATAACCGTACCTGCTGAGCTCAGCAGGGAAGTGCACAGGTAGGAGGATGATCTTTGGCCTGTGCGGTATCCTCGTCAGCTCAGCAGGTACACTGAAGCCACGGCATCGAGTTTGCTGCTGTGGACAGGCTGTGTACAGGTTGTGTGAAAGGTGGAGCAGGGGGATAACAATTTCCTGCTTCACCATTGCTTTCAACTGTATCTGCATCCGCAGGACCTGCCACAACTAAAATCCAGAATGGTCAGGAAGTACAATATTACCACTGGTATTTTTGCCCATCAAAGGTGTATGGGCATACTTAGGGCTCATGCACACAAACGTATTTTCTTTCCGTAGCCGTTCAGTTTATTTTTATTTTTGCAGACTGTATACGGAAGCATTTATTTCAACGGGTCCACAAAAAAACAAAAACAGAAATTATTCAGTGTGCATTTCGTTACCCTATGGCAGTTCCGCAAAAAAATAGAACATGTCCTATTACTGTTCGCATTACGGCCAAGGATAGTACTGTTCTATGGGGGCCAGCTATTCCGTTCCACAAAATACATACGGTCGTGAACATGAGGCCTTATGGTACATGAAGACAACAGTTTAGTTTATGAGGATATTCCACTCTGTTTCACTGCATTTTACACCATCTGTATGTGTTCCTTGCAAATTTTGTTACAGATTTTGCAGCCGATTTGACCCTTTGGAGTTTTTGGAGGAGGTTTTGAGGAAGGTTTGACTGGAGGTTTTTCCACCAAAGCCAGAAGTTGATTTGAATGGAATCTGAAATATAAAGGAAGGACTTCTCCTTCCTGTCACATACTCTTTGTTGAAAAACCAGAAGAAAAAAAAATAAATCGACCTCCAAAAAACTCTGTGTGAACCTACCAATTGCATGGTATTGGTTGAGAAATGTATGGAAATCTGCACCGCAGGTCAATTTCCACACTGTGTAGATAGATTTTTCACTGACTTAGCAGGTATGTATTAGTGTACATTCACACTACCGTTTTTTTTTTCCGTTTCCGATTTTAGCGGTATACATGCGGATCTATTCATTTCAATGGTCTAAAATTATGTACGGACAACGTTCAGTATGTTGTCCAATTCCGTTCTACCGTTTTTATGTTCCGTCAAAATATGAAGCTTGTCCTACTATTGACCGCAGATCTCGGTCCGATTCCCCATTCAAGTCAATGGATCCGCAAAAATCGGAGGACAAACGGAAACATTTCCGTATGTGTTCCGATTTTCACGGATCCGTTTCCGTTTTTTTATTAACATAATTTATTGTAGGCTCTGCCCTCTGGGGTAGTGGCTTAAAAATTCATATCTACCTAGCCATAACGATTTGGGAGCCCCCTAAAATCAAGATGCCTAGGGTAGATGTCTCCAAAATGATTGTATTAATCCAAGAGAGGCCAGAAATCTGGGATTCCAGAAAGGATCTGTACCATGATCGGGTACGAAAGGACCGGGCATGGGAAGAGGTGGCACAGGAGCTGATGCCTTAAGATTGTGCCAGATGCAGATCCGATAAGCGTTCTGGAATTAGTAAGTGTACATTTTAATATATTCATGTAATATCATTCTGTGTATAAAATCAAGTCCAGTAGCATCCCTGATTGCAATCTCTAGTGCAATGTTCAGACGTCTGCACTAGAAATTAGCATGGGCCGGGGGGGCGGAGCCTGGCTGCAGACCTGGCCAGACGTATGTAGGAGAGCTCTCCTCCTCACCACTCTGCTAACTGGTAAATTTTGCGGTCTAAATCGCTCAAGAAAAGTGGGTAGATACATACCCAAAGAAAAAACTGAAGCTAGCAAACCAGAGCGCGCAAACCAGAGCGCGGGGTCTCCGACATGGAGAAATATCTGAATAAGAAATCTCCAGCTCCAGCGCCGCCTGGCCCTAAGATGGCGCCGCCGGAAACTAATGACTGGGGCAGAGAATCGGAGGAAGATGAAGAGGCCATAAATGACAGGGAAGCATGCCCCGCTTCACAAAGCGCTGCTCCGATATCGAGAAAGTTTTTACAGCAAGCGCTGTCGGCGGCCCTAACCCCAGTTATACAGGAGCTGCAAGAAATAAAAGCTGACCTGAAGCAGATCGGCGGGAGGGTGGAAACGCTGGAAGACAACCAGGCGTCCATCACGAAATATATAAGAGCTGCAAGCGACAACAACATGGCTCTAGCAGCCTCCCTGGACACAGCATACTCCCTCATAGAAGACCAGGAGAACCGGAATAGGAGGAAGAACCTCCGCGGCCTGCCTGAAAGCATCACGCACGAGGGCTTACCAGAAGCTGCAGGCGCCATCTTCTCCCTACTCCTGGGAAGCTCCAGCATGACCGAGATCCAGATAGAGCGCATTCATAGAGCGCTCAGGCCGAAGGAGAAGGAGAACCCTAGAGACGTGGTATGCGGTCTATTGAGGTATGTGGATACCGCTGCGCTAATGCAGGCCGCCAGAAACGGGAGAGAAATCCTGTATGAAGGCGCCAAAATCTCCATCTACCAAGATCTGGCATCCACTACATTGAATAAACGGGGGGCGCTGCAGCCCCTCACTGAGCATCTGCACCATCACAAGGTGCCGTATAAATGGCTATTCCCCTTCGGCCTTACATTCGCTGTAGATGGGAAGCGCTGTACCATTCGCCTGCCACAAGACCTCCAGGCTGCCTGGGAGCTGTTACAGATGGATCCACTTGATGTGCCATCCTGGCTGCCATACGCCGACATCGGAAAACAGCTGCCAGAACTACCAGAGGCCACAGGTTGGCTTAAAGCCTCACAAAAGAAGAAGAACCAGCACAGATCAAGGGACACTTGAAGTCCTAGAGACTGTCCTGTAACTCTATCGAATTCACAGGAGTGACTTTCCACAGATCCCAGGGATGGACAGGTTCATGCTGATTTTTGCAATATTAGGAGACTGCAAGTATACCTGTCTGTCATACGTATTGAAGAGTTCCCGTTCTTGTTGTATTTTGCAGGGGAGATACTTTACCCTGCAATGCCACCTCTCTACATTTTTACTTAGACCGAAATTTGTAAGGTGCTATTCCGCACCAGTCCAGCAGGTGGTGCACTGTGGACACCATTGAGTAATGTGGTTCCATACTGCATCCCCCCTACCTACCAGGGTTACACTGGCACAAACCTGGTACATGTGCCTGATTACATGGCTGTTCACGCCCGCTTCACTGCAGCTAAGTGACCTGCTGCGGTGTTGCTGGCATGGGAGCCATTGTACTGTTCTATTTGTCATGTTGACAGAATCTTTAGTTGTGATGTTATTAGTTCACTCCCTAGATGCGGTCGATGTGTATGGCTGGAGTTCTCCGGTTCCAAGGATACCCTATTCTTGCAATGATGTCGTCAATTAAATGTACAACGTATAATGTCAGGGGCTTTAACACCCCACAAAAGCGCTCTCAGGTCATCCGTCTGCTAAAAAAGAATAATACAGATATCTGCTTCTTTCAGGAGCTGCATTTTAAAGAGGTACATATACCCAAAATTCAGAACCCATACTTTCAACACTGGTATTTCAGTGCCTTTGAAAAAGCAAAGAGAGGGGTGGGTATTGCAATTTCTAAGAGAGTACCTTTTACATTGATATCTAACCTGACGGACCCTGAGGGCCGCTTCATATTCGTGAAGGGCCTCATTGGCACGCAAAAGGTTACGCTTGCTAGTCTATACAGCCCTAACCGTGGTCAGAAACAATGGATCAAGATCACACTAAGTAAACTAGAGTTATTTGCAGAAGGGATTAGGTTAATTGGGGGAGACCTCAATGTCACTTTGAATCCCATCATTGCTGCCTCTGATGGCTCCTCCCAATTGACCCAGTCAGCACTAGGATGCATCAACAGATATATTTCGGATATGAACCTGCTAGACGTCTGGCGATTAGCTCATCCGGATACTAGGGACTTCACCTTCTTTTCAGCACCGCATAAATCGCACAAACGGTTAGACTACATCTTACTGTCTAGTAATGCCGTAGATATGGTGGACTCGGCTGACATAGGTGTTGTGTCCATCTCTGATCACGCCCCAGTCTCTGCCGCCCTCAGATTCTCCAGCTTACCAGCCTCAGTTAGACAGTGGCGCTTAAACGAGACGCTGCTAGATAGACAGGCAGATACCTCAACCCTAGAACAAAAATTAAGGGACTTCTTTGTGACCAATGCGACACCGGGTATGCCCCAGACGACACTTTGGGAGACGCACAAAGTGGTTATACGGGGAGAGTTAATAGCCTTAGGCAGTAGAGTCAAGAAAGAGAAACAAAAGATCCTACATGACCTCTTAGTTCAGATAGCAGATAAAGAGGCAGTCCATAAACGGTCTAAAGCAATGACAGTTCAGACTGAACTGAACCAGCTGATATCGCAATTAAAGGACCACTTAAACATTCAAAACGCAAAAGCCTATCAGTACGCCCAATATAAACATTACTCCCACGGAGACAAAGGATCTAAGTTGACGTCCTCCCTCACTAAACAAAAGAGAGAGTCCATGTTCATTCCCAATATTAAATCCAGCAATGGAAGTATACTGCATAAAACAGCTGATATTGCAGAGGAATTCCAGGAATTCTACAAGCAACTCTACGGCCTATCGGACCCCAATCACCCAGACCTTTCAATACCAGAAGCAACAGACTTGTTTCTGAAAGGCCTAAACTTACCTCAGATAACCTCCCAAGAAGGCGATACACTATTAGAGCCAGTCACTGAACTTGAAGTGAAAACACTACTAACCTCCATGCCCACGGGTAAAAGCCCTGGCCCGGATGGATTTCCAGTGGGCTATTATAAAAAATTCTCAGATACACCAATACCCCACCTGGTAACGTGGTGCAATGCACTGCTGAATGGGGAAACCCTACACAAGCAATCATTGGAGGCCACGGTAACCATACTCCCAAAACCTGGGAAAGATCCCCTTCTCTGCGGCAGCTATAGGCCAATCTCGTTACTTAACGTAGATGTAAAAATATGGGCCAAACTCCTAGCGACGAGGCTGGGCCGCCTGCTCCCCAAACTTATCCACCCCGACCAATCTGGCTTTGTTCCAGGGAGGGAAGGGAACCACAATTCCTGTAGGTTGATTACTGCAATACAGTGGGCCAAAAAGAAAAACCTCCCCTTGGCGCTGCTCAGTGTAGATGCGGAGAAGGCCTTCGATCGGGTGAGCTGGGACTTTATGAGGAGGACACTGTTGAGGTTTGGAATCCCGACAAGATTCCAGGAGGCAGTGATGTCGTTATACAAGGGACCGAGTGCAAGAATTAGGGTCAATGGTACATTGTCCCCATCCTTCCCTATTTGCAACGGGACACGTCAGGGCTGCCCCCTATCTCCTGCCTTATACATACTGGTCATGGAGACCCTCCTTCAGGCCATTAGAGAACACGTAAATATACATGGAGTGAAAACAGAAAATAACGGTGTAGAATACATTAATGTGGCTTATGCCGACGATCTTCTGATCATGGTCTCCAACCCGATCGAGGCCTTCCCGCATCTTTTGAAACTGTTTGAAGAGTATGGTAGGCTGTCGAACTACAAAATGAATTATACCAAGTCAGAAGCCTTAAATGTTAATGCCCCGGCGAGCTCCATAGCCATTTTGAAAACCACTACTCCCTTTAAATGGCAATCCTCGTGTGTCTCCTATCTGGGGGTCAAGATCTCTGCGTCCACTGAGGACTGATTTTGGCTTAACTATATTCCCCTTATATCAGAGGTCCAAAATCTGCTCCAATCGTTACGCCTCCCTTATTCTTCTTGGATGGGAAGAAAAAACATCCTAAAAGCATTTGTTCTTCCAAAAATTATGTATGTATTACAGATGTTGCCAATATTTTTACCTAACTCGTACTTTACGAAGATCCACAGGCTTTTTGCGACTTACTTGTGGGGTGGTAGGAAGGCTAGGGCCCCTCACCAGAGGCTGGTACTGGGGCGTGGACATGGAGGTATAGCACTGCCAGATGTCCAGACGTATTACAGGGCCATTCACCTGACGAGGTGGTTGCAGCTTCATTCCCCTGCCTATCACACGTTGGGCACGGAATTGGAACTAGTGCAGCTTACCCAACTGCAGAAAGCAGCTTTATGGGGTCAATCGAATGCGTCACTTCATTCCCATGTGCTCCTAAAGGGCACCAGCCTGGTCATTAAACAGCTCAACAAGGCTCATGGGCTCCTACAGAACCCTCCCGGTGCGATGCCAGCAGACCTTATACCTCACTCTATCCAACCTCCAGGTGCTCAGGCCTCACAGATTTGGCACAGATTAAGAAGCTTCTCCACAGCCGATTTTATAGGGAAAATGAACGGCACCCTGTCGGAGCAACATCCCCTTAGCCTGGCTTGGAAGGCAGCAAACTTCCTAGACCTAATATCTATCAAATCTGCTGGGAAACAGCTGCTCACTCAGAAACCATGTGTAATGACTCTGACATGGTTTGAGAAGTTAGCAAACCCCCCCTCCCCTCAACGCAAATTGATATCTAACATATACACGGCCTTGACCTCACCTCAGCGCCGCATAACCCCACAATATGTGCACACCTGGGCCAACGACCTTAAGACTACTTTCTCGGAGACTGATATTCTCCGCATGCACTCGCACGGCTTCTCCCGCTGTGTGAAGATCCAAGAGCATTCATATAAGGTTCTCACGCAGTGGTACCTTACCCCCAAACAACTATTTCTTAGTGGTTTGAGTGATCACGACAAGTGTTGGAGATGTGGGGAGGAAGGTGGCACTCTTCTTCACATTTTCTGGTCCTGCCCTAAAATTAGAGGAATTGGGATAACGTTTCCCAGATCATTAACAAAATTCTAAACACTAATCTGATATTAACCCCTCAACTGGTTCTTTTATGGCTCCCAACAAAGGACCTATCGCCGTCAAAGAACAAGCTTAGTACACACCTGATCCAGGCTGCACGTTTACTTATCCCCCAAAAGTGGCTGAGTTTAAATCCCCCCACTATCTCTCAGTGGTTAGGCAAATTAGATCACATACATCGTATGGAGGAGCTAGCGGGTTGGGAACTTAGGGCTCATGAGAAGCACAAGAAGTTATGGGCCCCCTGGATTGCATATAGGCATGCGAAGGGTACTTCAGCATCTTAGCGATTTTTTGACTGACAATAACCTTGAGAAAGTCCCATGGTTGTGACCGTCTCATTAGCAAGAATAGAAGAAACTCACTGTCTTCCTCCCTTTGGAATCATCAAAGGTATCGCAACAGCCTTAGACCGTATCTGTCCAGTTCTAAGGACATATTGCACCCCCCCCTCCCTCCCCATACACCCCCCCACCTTATCGGTTCGTTTTTGACCTTACCTACCTCAGGTTATACTTTAATTGTCAATTGATGTCATTTGCTGATCTAGCTATGCAAAATGCACCTTACTTATGTCTTACGTATATAGTCTATGTACCTGTCAATTGCGAATTTGATTGCATGTCACAATCCTGACTTATACATCAATGTATGTTATGCTCCTTCTTTACTGCTTTTCAATAAAAAGACAATTGACAAATAAATTAGCATGGGCCTTGCAAAGTAACATAGCAGACTTTTTTTTAATTTGCAAAATCCTTTGATGTCTATCACTTTTTATGTAATGCATCTCTGCACATTTTCCAACTTTCCTGTGTCACTTTGCTTAGCCTTTGTTTATGTCTTGTGCACACGTCTGCAAGGATGGAGCCCTGACCTTGCAAAAGTAATCAGGGGTTGCTATGGGACTAGCTATGGTTCTGTCTGATATGAACCTTCTTGAAAGTAATCACAGATGGGTTTCTGAAATGTACATTGGGTCTTGCAAAGTGACATAGCAGACTTATTTTTTTTGCAAAATCCTTTGATGCCTATCACTTTTTAAATAATGCATCTCTGCACATTTGCAAACTGTCCTGTGTCACTTTGCTTGGCCTTTGTGCACACGTCTGCAAGGATGGAGCACTGACCTTGCAAAAGTAATCAGGGGATACTATGGGACTAGCTATGGTGCAAAGTGACATAGCAGACTTTTTTAAAATTTAAATCCTTTGATGCCTATCACTTTTTATATTGGATACTTTCACACTTGTGGCAGGACGGATCCAACAGGCTGTTCACCATGTCGGATCCGTCCTTCAGCTATTTTGGCAGACCGCCGTTCTGTCCCTATTGACGATAATGGGGACGGGGGTGGAGCTCGGGCACAGCACGGCGGTGGATGGCAAAAGCCGCAGGACTAAAAAGTTGAATATGCTGTACTTTTAGTCCTGTGGCCTTTTGCCGTGCACCGCCGGGCTGCGCCAGAGCTCTGACCGTCCCCATTAGTCAATAGGGACAGAGCGGCGGTCTGCCAAAATAGCGGAAGGACGGATCCAACATGGTAAACAGCCTGTTGGATCCGTTCTGCCGCAAGAGTGAAAGTAGCCTCATGCATCTCTGCACATTTTCAAAATTTGCTATTTCTTGTGCACATGTCTGCAATGATGGAGCTCAGTTTTCTATCCTTTGAAGTTGTATGAAATAGAAGATGTCTTTTAAATATTGTAAACCATGAAAATCATTGAAAACTGAAATTTTTTTTTATATATTTTTTTTCAGTCAAACAAATCCAGACAAAGTGGAATTCCTGTCGGGATCAATTCCGACGGGAATTTAATGCCAGCAAAGGGCATAGTGGTGACGGCAAGCCCAAGAAGAAGCCCTATATGTATACCAAGGACTTACAGTTCCATCCTGCTGAGAGTTTTAGCGCACAGCGTCATTGTTTTCCATGATGCTGTGCGCTTTGTGCAACTGCTGCAGTACACGAATACACTCATATAGATCATACGAGTGTATTACTGTACTGCAGGGGGCTCATGAAGCGCATGGCGTCATTGAAAACAATAAAACAACATGCTGTCCTGCTCTATGTAGGATCCCAGGTTGGAATACCAAGGACCACTCACATCCGTGTTCAAAGGTCATGTGCGTTTTGCTTAAAAATTTATGCTGATCTATTGTTACCCTATCTGCATAGATCATTACCATATGATATTCTTCCGTTTTTAAAAAAGTCACTAGAGTAGCGTGATGACATATTACTTTATTATATCTGACCTCATAGTAATGACAACATTAGACAATAGTGAAACAGAGAAAAGGCTGCAGCGTCACGGCCTTGTCAAACAGCTGAATAGTGTGGATTGAGGTAGATCTATCAATAGCTTTTTTATGTATAAAATACTTACAAGTACTTTTGATCTATTTCAGGACAGTGGACAATCTTCATGAAGATTCCTCGTCCACAAACCTGGATGAGCCTGGTACCCCTGCAGCATCTTTTCTACCCCATGCTGGACCTTCAGAGGCTGAGGAAAGGCCAGAGGAGGAAAGCCAGCAGGAGATTTCTCCGCCTCAGCCAGCGACAAAGTTCTCGAAGGAGGGGAGGATTTTCGAGTCAACAAACAGCGCAGATGGCTCGGAGGGATTTTATTGACTCACAGGTCTTTGAGTACCTAAATAAAAATAAAGCGGAGACCCCGGAGGAAAAAATTCTCCGAAGCCTGGCTCCTGCCTTATCTAGAGTGCCTCCTGAATGGCATTCTTTGGTGCTATCTTCAGTAGCATCAATATTGTATCTATTCAAGGGGGATAGTATTCCCCTCGATGTTATTCAATTCATAGATAAGGAGAAACTGAGGCAAGCCCATATCCGGGCACAAATTAGGTCACCAATGCCATCTTCTGAAAGTGTGGCACATATTGCAGGTCCAGGACCCACACATCCTGGCAGTTCTTCAACCCCTCAAATTGTTTTCAGGGGAACAGGTCCCTACACAAGGGAGCTTTTTGATTTATATATTTTTTTTTATTTGCTTTATATTTTCATAAAAAGTTATTTGGAATCTGCTATGTTGTGTCATTATTTTTATTTATCTCTAAAATATTAATTTAAAAAAATAAAATAAAATTTTGACAAAGTTCAAAGGTCTGGATCTTCTAGGGAGGGTCACACCGGTATTAGTGTACTCCTCTAAATTAGGTTTTATACACAATCTCATATACCCTCCAGTATGGGGTTGGTTGTGTCTCTGGGTAAATGATTATATTAGTAATATTTTAGTATTTAGTGAATTAGGGAGAAGTAGTGTAGTCAATAGCCAATCAAGGGATATATGACACGCGCTTTCTATAAAATAAAAGATTAGTATTTTAGGAATAATCAATAAAAACTATGGGACTTCACTTTACATAAAATGAGTTTGTTTTTGGTTTAAATTAAAATTACAAAAAAAGAATAGGTTTGGAAATGTGGTATTAGAGGGTATTTCTGTAATTTTTTGAACATTCTAGTCAAATTCATTTTAAAATATTACATGGTCTATATTGTTAGATAAATTTAAAAAAAGTGCATATAGGCCATTAATAGTTTAAATAAATATTTTTAACACTAATATTACAAAAAATACCCCAGCCCGCAAGCCCACGTCAAGGGTCCACATTGTCTTGCGAGTCCCTAAACTATCTAAAAAAAATTAAAAGGGAACTAACTAACTAAAAAAAAACATTCAAAATTTTGAAATTTTTACACAGAGACCAGATCAAATCAACAACCACCACGGATGGCATCCATCTGCCACGGCAATGAACCTTCTTGACTGCAAAAGTGCAAAAGTAGTCCGCATAGCATTCCCGAACAGCTAGTCCAGCTGTTCCAGGTCTTCCATGTCGGACTGGTTCAAAATTGACAGGTGTGTTAGTCAAATTTTGAAGCTGTTCTGCATCCAAGGGAACATTGTGGATCCTGGTGAAATTGTGTAAAACGACACAACTTGGATCACCAGGGTGACATTTTCCGGACCCATTTGCATTGACGACATAAATACTCTCCACTTAGCAGAAAGTATACCAAAGGCGCACTCAACAAACCGTCGGGCACGAGTCAGTCGGTAGTTGAATATGCGCTTTCGGTTGTCTAAATCGCGTCTGGGGAAAGGCCGCATCATATTGGGTGATAATGCAAACCCTTCATCAGCCACAATTACAAATGGAACCGGGGGACCTGCTGATCCGGGTAGTGTTCTGGGCTCTGGTAGGGCTAACTGATTGGCGCGAAGTCGCTCACCCATTCTGGAGACACAAAAGATGCGGGAGTCTGATGTACTTCCATAGGCCCCGATATCGACAATTACAAACTTGTAATTACTGTCAGCCAAGGCTAACAGCACCACAGAAAAGTACTGCTTGTAATTAAAGTACCGGGACCCTGAGTGAGCAGGCTTCTTAACATGTATGTGTTTGCCATCAAGTGCCCCAAGGCAGTTTGGAAACTGCGCAGAATCTTGAAAACCCCTTGGCGATACGTAGCCAATCTACCGCCTTGGGGGTGGGCATCACCGTTTCCCTGAGATGTTGCCATATGATTTGACACGTTTGGCTGACTATCCCAGAGATAGTAGAGACTCCCAGCAGGAACTCGAAGTGCAGCGAAGCAAAGGAGTTTCCAGTTGCCAGAAATCTGTAAGATAAAAAATAAAGAAAAAATGTATGTCAAAAATGTATCATAAAGTATTAAGGGCTATTCTCATCTCATAGTATGATAGTTGCGGTTCCCGCCTCTTGAAACCACACCAATATCGAGAAAGGTCCACCACCAAGCTCTTAACCCCGTCTTTTCCATAAAACTTAATTGTAGCGTGTTACCCATGTTCCTTACATTTTTTTATATCAGCTGATGGAAATAGCTGAGCTGCGCTTGGCTATATTTGTCTGGACCATTAAAGTAATGGATGGCGGCTGCACATGCGCTGTGCGCCCTCCTTCACTTTGTGTGCTATTTTCTCAATATAGTTGTTGGTCCAAGCTGTGGGATCAACACCCACCAGACAATGGGGGCATATCCTAGCTATATGCCCACATTGTTTGAGATGTGAAAAACCAATTTACCCAAAAAAAACATTATTTTTGGAATACACATTCGCGCTACATAACATACTAAAAAATTAAAGTTATGTGACCACTGCAAGTGCCAGATGCCACATAAAAAAAAACTACAATGAGAGATCTGGCATGCCTATCTGTCCACATGAGAAGCGGAGAGACAGGTCCGCATTTGCAATACATTTGTGAGATGGATCCATATCCGGATCAGTCTACAAATGCTTTATGTCTGCAAGCCGATTGCGGGATCCAGCAGCCAGTTCCAGCAAATTAACTGCTTGTGGGATCACTCTGCCTCAAGTGTTGAAGTACACGGTACCCTAGGAATATTTTAAAAGTATTATACCTTTTTTTTTTTTTTTATGTTAAAAAAAAGAATATAATAAAAGACTAATTAAAAACAATAGTTCGAGAACATAAATTAATTAATTTACCTCAAAGTGACAATGAGTCTTTCTTCAGGTCCTGACCACAAGATAAGGTTAGGTACGGACGAAGAGATGCAAGCAGGCGATCAAAAGATTCCACAGACATACGACAAAACTGGTGAAATTTCATAGGGTCCTGCCGCAGGTCTGCATATAAAGAATGGAAGTGTCCCTTCTGGAGCCTTTGTGAGACAATAGGATGCACCCATTGCCTCCGTCTCCTCCTTGGTTCTTCTTCCAGCATTTGCGAATTACTTCCAAAGCGCCGAGAAAGTAGCCAGCGTAGAAGCAGTTCACGTTCGAAGTAATTTGCCATCGTTGGCGCACAGAAAACAGTGAGAATCCAATACCAGCAAGGCACAAGCTACACACAGCTCTATCCGACTAGAAAAGCACATAAAATGGCACCTGAATTTCTGAGCATGTGACTTTTCTAGTTTCCTAGACAACTATGAATATATTATAATATTTTATTCTCTCCTCCTTTTTTTAAACTCATCCGTTTTTTACGGACCGTTTTTTGAGGATGACATACGGAAGCCACTCTTCCGTTTTTTGCGGACATGCGGATCCATTTTTTGCGGATCCGCAAAACGGAACGGATTACAAACTGTTGTGTGAATGTACACTTACAATGTGGATTTTCCACATGAAAATCTGTTCATAATACGCACTTATGCATATGATCTTACAATGTTCAGCTTGGCTTGTGTCTAGGGAGAAGATGGAGAGGCTTGTTCAAATATCACTGAGTTAAGCAATGAGCAAGCTACTTCTCTACATCCCTGTGCCTCTAATCTGTTTATACATGTTAGGGTCTATTCACACGTCCGTTTTTTCTTTCCTGATCTGTTCCGTTTTTTGCTGAACAGATCTGGACCCATTCATTTTCAATGGGTCCTGAAAAAAAAACAGACATTGTGCTGTCCGTTTTTTTTCAGGACTATTGAAAATGAATGGGTCCAGATCTGGTCCAGATCTGTTCAGCAAAAAACGGAACAGATCAGGAAAGAAAAAACGGACGTGTGAATAGACCCTTAGCGATATGGTGATTAACCCCTTCTACCCCAGGACAGTTTTCAACTTCCAGCCCAGACATACAGTATGTATTTTTGCAAATCTGAAATATGTCACTTTATGTGCTAATAACTTTGGAATGGTTTTACCTATGTGATTCTGAGATTGTTTCCTTGTGACACATTGTACTTCATGTTAGCAGTAAATTTGGGTCAATATTTTTTTCCTTTAAATACATAAAAATTCTACTTTTAAGACAGATGGTAACACCTCATAAAATAGTTCTCAATCAACATTCCCCATATGTCTACTTTATGTTGGCATCATTGTGCGCGAGTTTTTTATTTTTTTAGTATGTTAGAAGGCCTAGAAGCCATTTTTCAAGAAAATTTCAAAAATCGTTTTTTAAAGCACCAATTCCGTTATAAAGTGATTTTGAGGGGCTTACATAATAGTAAAAAAAAACAAACAAACAAACATAAAAATAGAAGCCACCAATAAATTTTAGAAACTATTCAACAATCTCTGGGGTACAGCTATTTTCTCACAACCATACTTTTTTTCTTTGCGTGAGGATTTATTTTTTGCAGGATGAGTTGCCATCTGATTGGTTCAATTTTGGGGTACATACAAATTTTTGATCACTTTTTATTTTGCTTTTTGAGCAGCAGGATAAAGAAATGCAGCAATTATGCAATTGCTTTTTGGATTTTATTACTGTGATGTACAATTTGCAGGGAAAATAACACGTAATAGTTATTCTGCTGGTCGGTAGGATTACAGAAATAACAAGTTTAGGGCTCATGCACACGACAGTATTGCTTTTTCAGTGTTTTGCGGTCTGTTTTTTATGGATCTGTTGATCCATTTTTTGTTTCCGTTGTGTTTCCGTTTCCTTTTCGTTTTTCTGTACCGTTTTTCCGTATGCCAAATACAGTATACAGTAATTACATAGAAAAAATTGGGCTGGGCATAACATTTTCAATAGACGGTTCAGCAAAAACGGGACAGATACGGAGGACATACGGATGCATTTCCGTATGTGTTCTGTTTTTTTTGCGGACCCATTGACTTGAATGGAGCCAAGCACCGTTATTTGCGGACAAGAATAAGACATGTTCTATCTTTTCACAGCACTGAAATACTGAAACGGAATGCACACGGAGACACCAGTATTTTTTGCTGAACCATTGAAATTAATGGTTCAGTATATGTTCCGCATACTGAACAAAAAAAAAGTCCAGTATACTGAACGCAAAATACTGTCGTGTGCATAAGCCCTTATATCTTTTTTTTTTTCTTCACATTTTACCACTCTCACACCAAGTGTTTTTTGTAAAGAATAATCATGTTTTTGCATTGCCATTTTCTGAAAGCATAATTGTTTATTTTCTTCTGGCAATTGTCTTATGTGGGGGCTCCTTTTTTTGGGGGATGAGGTGGCGCTTTCATTGGTACCATTTTGAGGTACATATGACTTTTTGGTTGCCCGAGGCACAGTTTTTCTTTTACTGCATTCACTTGATGGGGTGGATCATGTGATATTTTTAGTGTGTGTGGTTATGGATGCATTGACACCTAATGTCTATTTTTGTTAAGTTTTACACAGTAAAATCATTTTTGAATAGAATTTTTTTTTGTAATGCCACTTTTTGAAAGCCATATTTTTTTGTTGCGGGATGAGGTGATGTTTTCATTGGTACTATTTTGGGGTACATAAAAGTTTTTGATAGTTTGGTATTACACTTTTTGTGAGGCAAGGTGACCAAAAATGGCTGTTTCAGCAGTTTTTATTTGGGTTTTTTACAGCGTTCCCTGATGGGGTGGATCATGCGATATGTTTTCTAAAGCTGGTTGTTACGGACGCAGTGATACTATTGTTGGTGGCACTTGGGCTGTTTGTTGATCTAGATCACACGCAAGCAACCTTCTACTAATGCTATTACTTTGAAGCCCAATTGCATAATGTTTAGTTCATTTCTATGTATTTGAGATGAAAAAAAGGTTAAGAAAATGGTGTCTTTACTATTGATGGCCAATTGTCCTATTGTCTGGAAATGTATATTTGCCATGGCTATGTTTTGTACTTGCTTTGTATACTGAATGTCCTTCTACATACAGTTTCTATGAATAAATGTTCCTTTAAAAAAATATATATATACATTGTGTGATACTGCATTGTCTGTCAGCATTTACATGACAGCATGCCTGTAGCTGTGTAAGGTATCGGGCTGACGTTGCAGCTATATGGTCCCCATCACCGCAGCACAGGGACAGGATGGGGTAAGAGATGGAGCCCCATCCCTCCGCAAACCCTGTACATACCACAGTCAGCGATGACAACGGCATACAAGAGGTTAATGCACAGTCATGAGCAGTCAGGCCCCTGCTGCTGACTGAGCGGGCCCAGCTCCTGCCCGACCAGAGCACCGTACACAGCGCTGGGTTGGGGTTAATATTATAAAAATTTTTAAAAAATGTGGGGGGCACTCACTATCCTGCAGCAAATGGACAGATAGCAGGAATAAATAGTGTCTCAAATTTTATTATAATCCCAAGATAAATATGTAAATATACAATAGTTAAAATGATAACACCAAGTAGCTTAGGTAAAAGCGTGTAAATATGCAATCGTGGAAGGATATCACCAAATTGCAGGTACCATATAAATGATAAATATAAGGATGGATTAAAACATGTGATAGACCGTGGTTGCAACCAGATGGAACCTAGATTCGGATATGTGCAAGCTCTTCAATCCGTATCCATGTGTGTCCCCGCAAAAATAGTTTTTACTTGTAGAATAAAAGATGATTTTTCCTTAGTACCTTATTTGCAAGGTATGCAAATGTTAGTCAAACAGACAATATGCTTTACTTGTAGTATGCGGTGACAATGGAAATGGTAGCAATGAATATGGTAGTCGCCATTTCTCAGCTCCAACCAAACCAGTAACGTCAAAACTTTCCAACTGGAAGTGCTGTACTTTACCAGTCAGATGTCTTCAACTGTATTACTGGCTAGAGAACGCTGATGCAGACCGGGATCTAGTTCACTTGTAATGTGAAGTCCAATTGCTTCTTTGCCCTTCCAGGACCTGCAGAGTATGCCACTTTGTTTACAGATCCCCCATGTGATTCATCATGTGACTTGGGAGGCAGGCTGAGGTGTTTGATCACGTGCTCTTACAAGTTTAAATGGTATCCCATATCACATCAGGGAGAATGTTATTAACTCCTCCAGCGTTTGTGATGTTGGAACCGCAGACTTATTCCCTCACTGTTTGATACCAGACTCGTTTCGGGGTTAACAGCACCCCTTCCTCAGTGGCCCTTCACATTGCAAGTGAACTGGATTCCGGTCTGCATCAGCGTTCTCTAGCCAATCCAGACTGTAGAAAGTAATACAGTTGAAGACATCTGACTGGCACTACCAACTGGGAAGTTTTGAATGCGTGACGTTACTGGTTTGGTTGGAGCTGAGAAACAGTGTGGGGGGGCAGAGCTAGCAGCAGAGCTGTGCAGACGAAAATCACTGAAGCTCTGCATATAGCTTATGTATAAACGCTTATAACTTCGCTAAAGCGAGATTTTCGGATACAAAACCATCATCACTCGATCCAAAACACCACCTGGAGCAGAAGGATGCCTCTTTTGAAGTCCTTCACCGCAGCTGGCGGTTGAGGCCTACGGCCTCACACTCGGCACCGGACTAAATTCCAGAACAGAGCCGCAGCACCTACGCCATCCCTCGACCGCCCGTAGCCTCATAAACACTCAATGAGACTAGCGGCCATCCGAACCCGCTGAAGTCCAGTGATACGACACCGCTGACCGCGTTTTCACGAATCCAGACCCCAACTGAAGCCCGTGAAGTGCAACAGAGGAACTCCGCCAGCTCCGTGCAGTACTACCCGCTAACAACAGCAAGCGTCCCAGACTTGGCATTCTTATCGATAGATTCAGCCGACAGCTCTTAAAAATCTAAGGAGCATCACTTTGTGGATCCCCCGCCACAATCCGGGACATTCTCTGCGGTCCCACGCCACTTTGATCGGGCAAAACCCGCTGAGGCCTAATCGGGCCTTGCTGATAACCGAATCTCCGGCCCAAACTACCTCACTACAGTTAGAGAAACGACCCTGCCAATCTGACTTACAGAGACGGTAGTCGCTTCGTGGAACCTGCCCTCATGCTTCATCCGGAGTTGGCGTTTGAAGATGTCTACACTTGGGGCTGACCGGGGTCGAGACGATACCACCGACCTAAGAGACACACCGCTCGCATCCAGGCACGGATTACAGGTCAGTGTTCCTTACAACACGGCCCAAACCCAGATAGACACTCCGGTTTTAGGGTCGGACAATAATAAGAAACAAAACCACTGTACCGGAATACCTCAGGGGCACAGCTGTGACCACAACATCTTGTAAAACTAGGCCTGGAAAGCGTAGGCCTGACATAACACATGGTCAATTGCAGCAACCGCCAAAAGCTGACAGAACCTCTGCCTAACTCTTTACTCACTGGGGTCCAGATGACCTACCACAAGAACCTCTTGAACCCAGTTGCTAGACCGGACTCACGACCTAAACTGCCCCGCAATAGCCGGTAACACATACCTACCACTGGACACTACAAGATTCCAGATCACCGTCGACATACAGAGGCCTCAGGCAGACTATACTTACAGTCACAATACACCTTTTCGGTGCTACATTAGATCCTCGGACACAGCGGCGGGGTCCTTAACGTCCAATACCCTGGTTTCCTGCTGCAGACGCCACTGCTAAAGGTGAATTATTTTACTTCTGCGGTTTTAATCGGTCTCAAAGGTCCCACACACCGCTTACAAATTTGATCCACCTGAGGGCACAGCCCTAATATTTCGCCTGGTCTTTAAAAGACTGATCTGTTACAAGCATAGTTTGGGGTCTCTAGCCCAATTTTTCTTTTCAGCCTCTTTCAGAGGAATAATAGAGGCACCATAATGCAGATTTACATGTAATCAGCGGCTGCGGCCAGTGAGGACCACAAGATAAGAGGGACTTACAATATCCTTATATCACCCTATCCTTCTCAACGTTTCTACACCTGTAGAGTCGACAATCTTAGTCATCTGTTTTAACAGTGATGGTGAAAATCGGCCAAGGCAAACCCAGGCCTTCCTCCAACAAGTGTCTTACGGGCTCATTAGACTCTTACATGCAGAAACGCCTCCCTGCACCACCTGCAAAGATCTCCCACACGCAAAGATCTACGCCTGCTAGCTCTTCTCTCAAAGATCCCGCCTCCAATAACCCTTCAGAGATGGAAAGCGATCAGGAAGACGATATCCAGAGAGTTCTTGGGACAGGCCCTTTCAAGTGCACTTGAACCAGTGGTGAAGGAACTTCAAGATATAAAACAAGAAATGAAATACATGGGAGGTAGAATTGAACAACTGGAAAACACTCAAGCACAAATAGGGTCATATACAGAAGCGACTTCTGCAAATTTCTCATCATGCCAGACACACATGAACAAAATTGTTAATTGGATGGAAGACCAGGAGAACAGAGCCAGGAGCAAAAACCTGCGACTCAAGGGAATCCCAGAATCCATTTCTCCGGAGGCCTTACCGGACACTGTCAAACAAATTTTCTCATCCATATTAGGTGACAACTATCTTCTGGAGATCTCCATCGAAAGAGCACTGCGAGCAAAACCACAAACGTCAGATCGCTGCTCTAACTATGGTGTGAACACGGTCTGACGGTGATATAATTCAACTCGCAGCCAAGCTTCCCACAAATGCCCAGCATGTATACTGCGGTAGTACTATGTGAATGAAGCCAGGCCGCGCCACTCCTTTGCACCTGGTAACCTCCATCACATGGTCTGGTGTGGGTGTGACTCGCGGCCTGGCTTCATTCACATAGTACTACCGCAGTATACATGCTGGGCATTTGTGGGAAGCTTGGCTGCGAGTTGAATTATATCACCGCCAGACCGTGTTCACACCATAGTTAGAGCAGCGGTTAGGACCCCATGCCATGCTGAGAGCCGTGACGTGGTGCATGATGGGCTCCGATATATCCATGACTGGAATATATTGGCGAAAGTCTCAGCTTTTAATACCTTTATTCATGTCTTGCCAGCATAGTCAGTGTTATATCTGTTTGGTGCATTCTCTCTGTGTGTTTCATACGATTGCTACATTTTTTGTGTAGTTTGCTCTTGTGGTGCATGTGGACCGCGCCGACATCCTCCATTGTATGCATAATTTGCTGGGGTTAGTCGATTACTGCGGTCCACATGCCGTGGGGCTGCTCCCCCAATAAAAGACACGCCACAGTGTCAGGGGTTCAGCAGCTCCTCCAGAATTGTCACTATATATTTTAATATTTTTTTGTTTTTCTCTTTCTGCCTTGTTAGATTTGAGTGTGTTTGCCTTTACTTGGCATTCAAACACTCCTTTGCACCTGGTAACCTCCATCACATGGTCTGGTGTGGGTGTGACTCGCGGCCTGGCTTCATTCACATAGTACTACCGCAGTATACATGCTGGGCATTTGTGGGAAGCTTGGCTGCGAGTTGAATTATATCACCGCCAGACCGTGTTCACACCATAGTTAGAGCAGCGGTTAGGACCCCATGCCATGCTGAGAGCCGTGACGTGGTGCATGATGGGCTCCGATATATCCATGACTGGAATATATTGGCGAAAGTCTCAGCTTTTAATACCTTTATTCATGTCTTGCCAGCATAGTCAGTGTTATATCTGTTTGGTGCATTCTCTCTGTGTGTTTCTCTCAGGCTCTAGCATACCGAGACAGGCTCTTGAAGCCTATATTACCTTAATTCACAAAGAAGGAAAATATGACACCCAATGTGGAAGTTACAGGCCTATTTCTCTGTTAAATACAGATCTGAAACTATACGCAAGCTTGTTAGCTAATAGGCTTAAACCCTTGATTCCTTCATTGATATCTCAAGAGCAGGTGGTGTTTGTGTCCGGAAGGGAGAGGAAGGACAATACACTGAGAATTCTCTCCATTATGCAAATAGCTAACTGGAAGAAGATCCCTCTAGTTCTGCTGGGAACAGATGCGGAGAAGGCTTTCGACAGGGTGGACTGGACTTACATGAGACAGGTACTCCTACACTTTGGTCTCCCACAAGAATTCGTCAACGCCATATTCCTGATGTATGATGCCCCCTCAGCGAGACTCCGCATAAATCAGGCTCTCTCAACGCCTTTCTATATACGCAATGGGACGCGACAAGGTTGCCCCCCTGTCACCAATACTTTTTGTCCTATCTCTAGAACCACCGTTAGCTTCTATTAGACTCCACCCAGACATAAAAGGGTTCGAGGATGGCAAAAATGTACATGTCTCAGCTGCATATGCAGATGATATCTTGTTGATACTGTCGAACCCATTCTCCACCTTACCAGCATTGTGTGGCATCAAACTTTAAAATAAACGCCTCCAAATCAGAAGCACTGTGCATTAATATTGGCAAAGAAGAAATAGAAGCTCTAAGATCCCAACATCCCTTCCTTTGGCCAAAATCACATATCACATACCTAGGTTTAGAAATTAGCTCCAGGTGGAGTGAACTATATTCCCTCAATTATGCCCCGATTCTGAACGCCTTTAGCCATATACTATCCTCATGGTCCTTACCCTTCCTTTACTGGATGGGTCGAAAAAACCTAATGAAGGCAATACTGCTCCCTAAACTGACATACCTGTTCCAGACCCTCCCGATACCACTTCCAGTGACTTTTTTTTAAATAATATTCGCAAAATTGTCAGCAAATATCTGTGGGATAGTAAAAAACGTACATTAAACTATAACCTGTTAACCCAACATAAATCCAGAGGGGGTATGGCGATCCCAGATTGGAAATTATACTATGAAGCTACCCATATCTCCAGAATAGTGCACTGGTTAAGAGCGGATGGAAACAAACTCTGGCTCTCAATAGAGAACTTACTAGCTGTAGCCCCTCTCAGAGCTCTGCTTTGGCAAAGAGAACCTAAACATACCTCTCAACTTGCGCAAAATGTCATTACTCAATCTACCTTATCAATATGGTACAAGTATGTAAACTCTCAAAGCCCCACAGTATCTCCCTTAATGACGATTGCCGACATCCCAGAATTGTATCAGGAAAAATATACAGACACAAGTCTCCAGACTACAGATCTTAGCTCTATCATGATACACACCTTTTTTAACCCAGAACAAATAGATGACCCACTGGACCACATCTCAATTCACACTCTACACAAAGCACATGTCTGCTCAATTAATAAAAACTTATCTCACCCTAACAACAATTTCTAGCTTCTTCTATCCCTCCCAAACATCTGCTATCGCAGATCTATAATATCATACAACAAACTGAACATCCACACACTAGAGGATATCTGGCAGATTGGGAAAAAGACTTGGACACCACCTGGTCCAATGTTGAGGAAGGGTTGAGACGTATGCATATATATATCCATACATGCATGCAAATACGTGCGATATATATGCATGCACTGACTGCCACATCATAGGATGATGTGCGCAGATGTGCCCAGCATCTGCGCACATCTGCCCCTAGTGGTCCACAGGGACTCATTGTGGCCCCTGTGGAAAATATGTGTCCCCAAATAAGTATATTATATATTATATATGTAGGGGGAAGTGTATTCAATTTCCTATCAACTCTTATCAACAGTTCATCCCCCATGTTTAGAGTAAAACTTGTGCTGATAGCCTGTAGGATAACAGCTGATTAATGTCTAGTCCTCTTTTGTTCAGGCCCCAAACAATCAGACTCTCTGGCACCGTTTGTCAGGGGGCTTTCTAACCAAAGACATCATAAACCTGTTTTCCACACCTCTGCCCCATGGCTAAACTCCATGCCCCTACTCCCAGCATTTTGGGACTAGGGGGAGGACTCTGGGGATTTGAGGAAGGCACACTATGATGTCACATGCCTGATGAGGGGGGAGGTGGGCTGTTTCTGAGGCTGATATAGGAGTCCGAAGCCAGGAACAAGGGTCTCTTGCAACCAGACTAGAATCAGAGAGACATGGGAGAGAGCAGCTCACCTGAAGAAGGCCTACTCTGGAAGGATTAAGTATCTACCTGTCTAGCCCCTATGTACCCCTCACATACCCCCTATATCCCCAACAATAGTAACCCCTTCCCTGCCACCAACACATCCCATTGCAATCCCTATCCCTGTAGACCATGTCCCACTAACTATACCCATACCCCCTACAACCCCTTGCCCATAACTCACCACCCTATGATCCCTCTCCCTGTCATCCACTCCTACCATTGCCCTGTACCTCAGCAATCACTTGCAAGGTATTCCAACCCTTGCATTGCTGGATCCCTACCCTTTAGTTCCCCTAACCCGAATCCTACTATACTTGCAAGGTATTAACCCTTGCATTGCTGGATCCCTACCCAATGTCTGTGGCCTGCATTCACCCCTGCAGTGCCACCAATAACCCTTTGTCGCACTCTTAGGGATAGAATTAGACAGGTGGGGTGGGCTGCTAATACGTGTGTGTGTGTGTGTATTGGGAATTTGGGAACAGTGTAGTGTAGTTTAGTGCTGTATTTATAGTACTGTATTGTTAGTGTATTGCGTGCATAGTGTATTGTTGGTATTAATAAATACTATGTTTTATATATAACTATCTGTGTAATGTGTGGTTATTAGCGACAGTTAGTTTAGTAAGGCGCATGCAGTTGGCTTAGTGATTAGTGTAAGGCAAAGTAAAGTGAAAATATTGTGTTATTGTTATATAAAGGTATAAATAGGCGGAGACATCACTAGACGGCTCCTCCTATTTATGAATGTTAACCCCTTCAGGACGCAGGGCGTACCGGTACGCCCTATTTCCCGAGTCCTTAAGGACTCAGGGCGTACCGGTACGTCCTAACTTTAAATCGAGATTCCGGCGCCGCGGGGGTTAATCGGAACGGAATGCCGGCTGAAATCATTCAGCCGGCATCCCGTAACAACGCAGGGGGGGGGTCATTTGACCCCCCCGTATCGGCGATCGCAGAAAACCGCAGGTCAATTCAGACCTGCGGTTTTCTGTGTATCCGGTCCATTCGGGTGTCCTGTGACCCGATGAACCGGAAAAACACTGTGATCGGTGGCGTGATTACACACCACCAATCACAGTGCGAAGATTTGCAGAGGCGGTGCTGGCCCTGGTGCTGAACACTGCTGTCCAGGGTGCTGATTGGTGCAGGGGAGAGAGGCGCGAGATTCAAACTTCCTGCGCTCCTCTCTCCCCTCCTCTTCCTGTTCTGCACGAGCACCCGGCAGCATCGTCCAGCACCAGCTCCTGTGTCCCCCTAATCGGCATCCATCACCCTCCTGCACCCATCGCCACCCAGGTAGGTTAGGGTCAGTGAGGGAGAGGCACTGTTAGGCAGGGAAAGAAGGAAAAAGTTAGTTAGGAAAAAAAAAAAAAAAAGCACTTTTATTCCAAATTTTCTTTGATCCATCTATCCGACCCAAGACCCCCCCCTGACACTTGCCCCCCCCTACCAGCCCCCCACCACCACCAGCCCCCCCACCCCCCAAACCAGCCCCCCCTCCCCCTCACCACCACTTTTTTTTTTTTCTGCGTGCGCTGACTGGTCGGCACTTTTTAGCGTCCGTCCACTGTTAGCACATCGCCCACCCCACTGCTGATCAGCGTTGTACCGCTGATCAGCAAGTTTGAACTTTTTTTTTTCCCTAACACTTGCCCTTTTTTCTTTGCCTTTTTTTAGTACGCGAACACCCGTTGCCCCCACACACACGCACATATAATAAAGTTTCCCACACACGCACACCTACACGCACACACACCCATGGCCCGCCGGATGTTCTCGGCCGAGGAGGCCCAGATTGCCTCCGACTCTGAGAGCCCCAGTGAGGATGAGGATGACCCCACATTCCTTTTATCATCCGCATCCTCCTCATCATCATCGGATGACGATGAGCCACCAAGGCGGCGGAGACGCCGCCAGGCGGAGCCAGGGGCCCCACATGCTAGGGATCCTGTGGCCCACCCTAGTACGAGCCGCCCTGGGGTTCGTACTGGTTTCCCGGCCCACCAAATAAGTTCACCGGAGCCCCCTGCTGATGAACTTAGCTGGTGTCCCCCAGTGGACTTTGAGCCTGAGATTCCGGATTTTGCTGGCAATCCTGGAATCCAGATTCCCACAGTGGGGTTTACTGAAATAGACTATTTTAGTTTTTTTTTCAGTAACCCACTGGTGAATCTGATGGTGGAGCAGACGAATCTGTACGCCCAACAGTTCGTCGCTCAAAACCCAGGCTCATTTTTGGCTAGACCCGGTGGCTGGACGCCGGTCAGTGCAGCCGAAATGAGGACATTTTGGGGCCTCGTGCTGCATATGGGTCTAGTCCAAAAACCCAGTGTCAGGCAATACTGGAGTGGGGACATCCTGTACCAGACCCCACTGTACAGTATGGTCATGACACGTCCCCGGTTTGAGGCCATCCGGAAATGTCTGCATTATTCCGATAATGCAGCATGTCCACCCCGAGGTGATCCTGCCTATGACCGGCTGTATAAGATACGGCCGGTCATCGATCACTTTGGGTCCAAATTCATGGAGGCCTACGTACCTGGAAGGGAGGTTGCGGTTGATGAGTCTCTCGTTGCGTTCAAGGGGAGACTCAGTTTCCGCCAATATATTCCCACAAAGCGGGCGAGGTATGGCGTGAAGCTATACAAAATTTGTGAGAGTACCTCAGGGTACACTTACAAATTTCGTGTGTACGAGGGGCGAGATTCCCGTATTCAACCCCCAGAATGTCCCCCCCTTCTGGGTGTTAGCGGGAAACTCGTGTGGGACCTTATGTACCCACTGCTGGATAATGGTTACCACTTGTACGTGGATAACTTTTATACCAGCATTCCCTTGTTCAGGTCCCTTGCCGCCAGATCCACGTTCGCTTGTGGGACCGTGCGGAAAAATCAACGCGGCCTCCCTGCCTACCCCCTCCAGGTACCTATCCCCAGGGGTGAGACCCGTGCACTTACCAGTGGAAACCTGTTGCTGGTCAGGTATAAGGACAAGAGGGATGTCCTTATGCTGTCCACAATCCACGGTAACGGCACCACCCCAGTCTCTGTGCGAGGTACCACGGCAACGGTCCTCAAGCCCGATTGTATCGTCGACTACAATCGGTATATGGGAGGAGTTGATCTCTCTGATCAAGTCCTCAAGCCATATAACGCCATGCGCAAAACCCGGGCATGGTACAAAAAAGTTGCGGTCTACTTGGTACAGGTTGCCATATACAACTCTTTTGTACTATCCCGAAGCGCTGGCAGCACAGGGACATTCCTCCAATTCTATGAGGCAGTCCTCAAGGCCCTGATCTTTTCGGACCGGGAAAGAGCAGGCCGGAGTACCTCGGGAACTGGAGGCGCCCGGATCGTCCCTGGCCAACACTTTCCAGGTGTGGTCCCCCATACTGGAAAGAAGGGACGAACCCAAAAAAAGTGCAGAGTGTGTCGCAGGAGGGGGATACGGAAGGACACCACCACTCAGTGCGACACGTGCCCCGATCATCCGGGCCTCTGCGTTATCGATTGCTTCAGGGAGTATCACACTTCCATGGAGTACTAAATTTTTATAATCCCCAACAGTTCACTAGAGAACATAAAACACTATGGCTCTCAGACTTTGGAGACACGGAAACAATTTTTTTTCCCCAAAAAAATATTAGTTTTAGTGCAGGCATCCTCAAACTGCGGCCCTCCAGATGTTGTAAAACTATAACTCCCAGCATGGCCAGGCAACCTACAGCCATCAGCAGGGCATGGTGGGAATTGTAGTTTTACAACATCTGGAGGGCCGCAGTTTTAGGATGCCTGCTTAGTGTCTCCAAAGTCTGAGAGCCATACATATTGGGCATCGTCGCGTGCGTAAAAGTCGTCGCTATAAAAATAACTTTTGACCAAACGCCTCGGATGAACGTTGTTAAAAATATAAAATAAAAACGGTGCCAAAACACCCATTTTTGGGCAAAATTTCCATTTGAATCCTTTTTGCCGGTAATAAAGCAAGGGTTAACAGCCAAACAAAACTCAATATATATGGCCCTGATTCTGTAGTTTGCAGAAACACCCCATATGTGGTCGTAAATGGCTATATAGCCGCACGGCAGGGCATAGAACTAAGGGAACGCCATACGGTTTCTGGAAGGCAGATTTTGATGGACAGTTTTTATTTGGACACCATGTCCCATTAGAAGCCCCCCTGATGTAGCCTAAACTAGAAACTCCAAAAAAGTGACCCCATCTAAGAAACTACACCCCTCAAGGTATTCAAAAGTTACTTTACAAACTATGTTAACCCTTTAGGTGTTCCACAAAACTAAATAGCGAATGTAGAAACAATTTTAGTATTACATTTTTTTGTTACATTGCCTCAAAAAAGAGTAATATAGAGCAACCAAAAATCATATTTACCCCTAAAATAGTCCCAAAACAACAACCACCTTATCCCGTAGTTTCCTAGATGGGGTCACTTTTATGGAGTTTCTACTCTAGGGGTGCATCAGGGGGCTTGAAAGGGTACATGGTGTAAATAAACCAGTCCTGCAAAATCTGCCTTCCAAAAACCATATGGCGTTCCCCTTCTTCTATGTCCTGCCGTTTAGCCAAATAGTAGTTTACGACCACATATGGGGTGTTTCTGCAAACTACAGAATCAGGGCAACCCATTTTGAGTTTTGTTTGTCTGTTAACCCATTTTTTCCAGTAATAAAGTAAGGGTTAAAATGGAAAGTTTTCCAAAAAATAGAAATTTCGAAATTGTTTCTCCATCTGCCATTAACTCTTGTGGAACACCTAAAGGGTTAACAAAGTTTGTAAACCCAGTTTTGAATACCTTGAGGGGTGTACTTTCTTAGATGGAGTCACTTTTTTGGAATTTCTATTCAACGGGTGCAACAGGGGGCTTCAAATGGGACATGGTATAAACAAAACCAGTCCTGCAAAATCTGCCTTCCAAAACCCATATGGTGTTCCCCTCCTTCTATGCGCTCCTGTTCGGCCAAACAGTAGTTTACGACCACATATGGGGTGTTGCTGCAAACTACAGAATCAGGGCAACCCATTTAGTGTTTTGTTTGGCAGTTAACCCTTGTTTTACTCCTGGGAAAAATTGATTATATTGGAAAATTTTCCAAAAAATAGAAATTTCGAAATTGTTTCTCCATCTGCCATTAACTCTTGTGGAACACCTAAAGGGTTAACAAAGTTTGTAAACCCAGTTTTGAATACCTTGAGGGGTGTACTTTCTTAGATGGAGTCACTTTTTTGGAATTTCTATTCAAGGGGTGCAACAGGGGGCTTCAAATGGGACATGGTATAAACAAAACCAGTCCTGCAAAATCTGCCTTCCAAAACCCATATGGTGTTCCCCTCCTTCTATGCGCTCCTGTTCGGCCAAACAGTAGTTTACAACCACATATGGGGTGTTTCTGCAAACTACAGAATCAGGGCAACCCATTTAGTGTTTTGTTTGGCAGTTAACCCTTGTTTTACTCCTGGAAAAAATTGATTATATTGGAAAATTTTCCAAAAAATAGAAATTTCGAAATTGTTTCTCCATCTGCCATTAACTCTTGTGGAACACCTAAAGGGTTAACAAAGTTTGTAAACCCAGTTTTGAATACCTTGAGGGGTGTACTTTCTTAGATGGAGTCACTTTTTTGGAATTTCTATTCAAGGGGTGCAACAGGGGGCTTCAAATGGGACATGGTATACACAAAACCAGTCCTGCAAAATCTGCCTTCCAAAACCCATATGGTGTTCCCCTCCTTCTATGTGCTCCTGTTCAGCCAAACAGTAGTTTACAACCACATATGGGGTGTTTCTGCAAACTACAGAATCAGGGCAACCCATTTAGTGTTTTGTTTGGCAGTTAACCCTTGTTTTACTCCTGAAAAAAATAGATTATATTGGAAAATTTTCAAAAAAATAGAAATTTTGAAATTGTTTCTCAATCTGCCATTAACTCTTGTGGAAGATCTAAAGGGTTAATAAAGTTTGAAAAAACAGTTTTGAATACCTTGAGGGGTGTAGTTTCTAGAATGGGGTCATTTTTGGGAGGTTTCTATTATCTAAGCCTCACAATATGACTTCAAACCTGAACTGGTCCATAAAAAGTGGGATTTTGAAGATTTCTGAAAAATTTCAAAATTTGCTTCTAAACTTCTAAGCCTTGTAAAATCCCCAAAAAATAAAATATCATTCCCAAAATGCTACAAACATGAATTAGACATATGGGGAATGTAAAGTCATCACAATTTTTGGGGGTATTACTATGTATTACAGAAGTATAGAAACTGAAACTTTGAAATTTGCTAATTTTTCAAAAAAAATTGTAAAAATTGTATTTTTTTATGCAAAAAAATTAACTTTTTGGACCCAATTTTAGCAGTGTCATGAAGTACAATATGTGACGAAAAAACAATCTCAGAACGGCCTGGGTAAGTCAAAGCGTTTTAAAGTTATGAGCACTTAAAGTGACACTGGTCAGATTTGCAAAAAATGGCCAAGTCCTTAAGGTGAAATAGGGCTGAGTCCTTAAGGGGTTAATTATCGATATTTGCATAAATATTGGAGATTAATATTCCCTCTTTACATCCAACACAGAGATTAAACACATTGACCTTAAATCTCACTGTATAGCTAGATGTATCCGGCTTCAAGAAAACTCATACAAGATGGTTATCTTGTTACAAGATGGTAATCTTGTTACAAGATGGTATCGTAAACCTTTGAGACTTAAACAAATAACTTGCCTGAATTCAGACACTTGTTGGAAGTGTAAAAGCACTAGAGGCACATATATCCACATGTGGTGGAAGTGACCGGTGATTAAACCATTCTGGATCAATGTCCTCGCCTCAATCAAAGAGATATGTGCCCTAACACAGGACCCATCTTTGACCTCTATCTTAATTAATATCCGCTTAGAGCTTGTTCCATTAGAGAATAGATTACTTTTTCAACATCTCACAGCTGCAGCAAAATGATTAATACCTCAGCACTGGAACCAACCGAGCTCACCCACCCTATAACAATGGTTACACAAAGTTAACCATATTTTCCTTATGGAAGAACTCTCAGCATGGGAATTAAGATCCCATGCCAGATTTCTTAAAATCTGGGAAAGCTGGGTAAAATACCGTGCTACAACGCCTGCTATACAACTTCTAACTGACCCAACTGACCACCCCGGGCAATCATAGTCCTCCTGTCAGAATTTGATGTAATCTTCTAAATTACCACCAGTGGCCGCTGTTTCACCCACTCTGAACTTGTGTTGCAATTTAACTCCTCCACCACTGGAGGCTGCTGTGTTATTTTGCCCTTAACTAAGATGGCTGTTGTGATAATGATTGGGAGCCATCTTGTTTCCTGTTTGGGCCTACTTATACCCATGAGGCAATACAAACATTGCTCGAGTATTGTGACTTGTTTCCAGTCTCCTGTGCCTCAGAACTGTCCTTTCCAGACCGTTCTGATTCTTCACTGGATTCCCTACCTTGCGATCTACTCCTCAAGTCTGCGCCTCGCTTGTTCCTTTTGGCCACTAGATTCCAGCCGTGCCTACCAGCAGCGTAACAGGATACTCAAGCCATGCCCATGGAATCCGCCAGGGAACTGGACTTGGAGGTTCGTGTAAATAATATGAACTATTTACTAACCAACATCTACGCTGAGTAGTGAAGAATACTCAAGGTCAGGAAGTCGGTAGTCGTGGCCCAGTGCATTATGACTCAGAGGTGTCTATAAGTATAATTATTGTGCTGAGTGTACCTATATTATAGTTATTTTAAAACATAACTTTTATTTTGTCGATATTTAGAATATAATGACACATATTAATACCTTTCATGCGTCAGTGGACACTAGTTTGAGCTGAGCAATCCTTTATTATAGTTTTAGATATAAGTCTATAGGGCAATGCTCAATAGTGGATCGCACCTATGCACAAATCGATCGCAAGATGATAAAGGTGTTTAGGCTTAGAGTCAAAGGTCCTTGCAGGTCACAGTTTATTCGATCCATGCAGGGTTTAAGGTCCTTGCAGATCATAGGTATATCTCTTTAATATATGTGAACCATTTGTTGCCAAATTTCACAATATAGTTGAAAAATCACATGTTTTAATGGAGACTTTATAGTTTTTCCCTTCTAGAGGGAATGCGCATGATGCACTGTTATGGATCCCATTAGGATCAATATTATCAACAGGCAGAGCAAAAGGGGAGAAAGACCCTATAATCCTGGCATATAATCCATCTCATCTTTCATTTTGAAGTTGTAACAATAGGATTATAAAAAGGATTTATATGAAATAAATTCATTTAATCCTTTGGGTGCCACAGAGTTTAATTTATAAGTCCATTTTGTTTCTGCCCGTAAGATCAGCTTGTTCCAATCACCGCCTCTCCTGGGTTTAGGGACATGCTGAAGACCCATGAATTTCAGGCAGTTGGTATTGCCTCCATGGTACTGTACAATGTGGCGAGCTACTGATGTATCTTTTTCGCTTAATATGTCATTCACATGGTCCCTTATTCGTCTCCTAAACTCACGTTTTGTCTTGCCCACATAGTCTAGTGGGCAAGTACATTGGGCTAGATAAAATACTCCTGTGGTGAGACAGTTTATAAAATCTTTTGTATAGAATTCTTTTTTTGTTGGATGATTTCGCTTTTTTAATTTGGCTGCACGCTGTGCAGCTACCACATTTAAAGGTACCTATAGGCTTTCTAGAAAACAAATTGCCTGGTTTTTCCGGCGGTTGGAAATAACTGTTCACTAGTCTGTCTCTTAGACTACGCCCCTTTCTAAAGGTAATCTGTGGGTAGGATGCTAACACCTTATCTAGAGAGACAAATAAGGGACCATGTGAATGACATACTAAACGAAAAAGATACATCAGTAGCTCGCCACGTTGTACAGTACCACGGAGGCAATACCAACTGCCTGAAATTCATGGGTCTTCAGCATGTCCCTAAACCCAGGAGAGGGGGTGATTGGGATAAGCTGATCTTATGGGCAGAAACAAAATGGACTTATAAATTAAACTCTGTGGCACCCAAAGGATTGAATGAATTTATTTCATATAAACCCTTTTTATAATCCTATTGTTACAACTTCAAAATGAAAGATGAGATGGATTATATGCCAGGATTATAGGGTCTTTCTCCCCTTTTGCTCTGCCTGTTGATAATATTGATCCTAATGGGATCCATAACAGTGCATCATGCGCATTCCCTCTAGAAGGGAAAAACTATAAAGTCTCCATTAAAACATGTGATTTTTCAACTAGATTGTGAAATTTGGCAACAAATGGTTCACATATATTAAAGAGATATACCTATGATCTGCAAGGACCTTAAACCCTGCATGGATCGAATAAACTGTGACCTGCAAGGACCTTTGACTCTAAGCCTAAACACCTTTATCATCTTGCGATCGATTTGTGCATAGGTGCTATCCGCTATCGAGCATTGCGCCTATGCCCTATAGACTATCTAAAACTATAATAAAGGATTGCCCAGCTCAAACTAGTGTCCACTGACGCATGAAAGGTATTCTTTTACATGTTAGCTGCCAGGACCTGCCGGGGACGCGGTGCTAGATCCCCATAGCAACCTAGCCGCCACTCACCAACGTCACTTCCGGTTTCGGGCGGGAGCGTCGCTGACAGGGTAATAAAGTACTAAGACGCCCAATTAGTGTGCGCTCTTGCCCTGGATGTTATGACGTAACAGTGGGGGCAGTGACTAACATGGCGCTCAGCAAAGGACCCATAGGCCAATCAATTCGATGGAAGGGGCTGAGACGCCATAAAAAGAGACACTTTTAGACTTATCAGTTGCCACTGCCTTGATATGCGTGCGGAAGCGCTGCCAGTGCACTAAGCCCCGGCGTTTTTCTTTTGTTGTCCCTGAAGAACCACTGCTCCTAGTGGTGAAACGCGTCAGACAGTTTAGAGGGAATCTATTTGTCAGGGTGGAACAGCAATAGATCCGAGGTTCCAGCGGCTGTGGGTCGCCCTTATAAGGGCGGGTGCCCGGAATACAGCCTGTTAAGGTTCCCCCAACTCACCACGACTTGTGTATGTAGGGATAGAACTTAGGCCGAGCAACCCACCTAAATACTTTTTAGGAAAGCGACCCTTGTCAAAACCGCTGCCTGAACAATCGGAATCTATCTGTCGCGCCTGACACTCCTCTAAGAAAGCAGTACAACACAAGCATTGTTTTAATATAAGTGTCATTATATTCTAAATATCGACAAAATAAAAGTTATGTTTTAAAATAACTATAATATAGGTACACTCAGCACAATAATTATAAACATCTACGCTGAAATGCAAAATTTGAAAACAAAATACTTGGCATTTGAAAACCAAACATCTCATAGTGTGCAAGTATTTGGACAAGCAACTCAGGATTTACAAAACATGGTGGCTCAACATGCAGAGCAAATACAGGAACTTCATACCCAGGCCATGGTTCCAGCTTCTTCATCCATCTTGCCTCTTCCATCCTTCAGGTTTTGAGGGGACCGTGATAAGTTCCGTGGATTAAGTAATCAATGCAAGTTATATTTTGGTGCACACACTGCTCACTTCCTCAGTGACAGATCTAAGGTGCTGTGTATTAATATGCTTCTGACACAAGGCCGTTTCCTGGGCTAATCCTCTTATTGAGACCAATGATGCACGCCTAGATGATCTGGAAGCTTTCCTTGCAGCTATGAGCCAAGTATTTGATGATCCTAATCGATGCGCCACAGAAGAAGCAACCCTACTGGCCTTACGTCAGGGCAGGCGCTCAGTTGCCGAATATGCCACAGAATTTAGAAGGTGGGTCATTGATACTGAATGGAATAATGCCACAAAATTAAAATTTTTCAAGAATGGACTTAAATACACTTAAAGATGAATTAGCACGTGCTGATGCTCCCACAAATTGTGATGATTTCGTACATCATTGTGTTCGTATTGATACTCAACTGTCTGAGCGTAGGCAAGAAAAGTGGAGTTCTACCTGGCTTCGTAATAATCGATACTTATCTGTTCCACCCTCCACCTCTAGAGACTTTGAAACCAAGAAATACACTGAATCTGATGCTGAACCTATGCAGATTGACAGCATACAAAAAAAACGTGAAAGTGCTGATAGAAGAGAACGCAGACTTCGGGAGAATCAATGCTTTTACTGTGGTAAACCTGATCACTTTCTCATTAATTGTCCAAGTCGTCGACAGAAGTCAATGGCGGTTATAGCAGGTCCTGACCTATCTGAGGATGAATCAGTTTCTTCTGAACCAGTGAATGCAGTCATCCATTAAATCTCATCAATAGCACCTAATATTAAGAAGAAAAACAAGAACTCTCAATGCTTCATTTCTATCAAGTTTCGCACCAGCTCACAGTGGATATCTACTTCTGCCATGGTGGACTCTGGAGCAAATGGGAACTTTATGGACATTGATTTTGCTAATAAGCATGGAGTAAAAATCAAAGGGAGACTTTCACCAATGCTGATGGAAACTGTTGCTGGGTCCCCACTGAACTCGGGCCCAATTGATCAAGAGACTGAACCCTTGGAGATAATTATGGAACCCAATCACCAAGAGGTTTTATCTTTTTTACTAATATCATCGCCCCATTTTCCAATCATCTTGGGACTACCATGGCTGCAAGCTCATAACCCTCAGATCAACTGGGAAACTAAAGTAGTATCCTTCCCACCAGAGGTTCACTCAGAACAGACTTTATCTAATCAACCTCAAGTAGATGGTACAGAGGACCTCGAAACATCACCAAAACTGCCATCCATGTATAAAGGAATTGTGGATGTTTGTGATAAAAAGAATGCTAACAAGTTGCCCCCACATCAACCTTATGACTGTCCCATTGAACTGTTGCCGGGAGCAGCTATACCCTTTGGAAGCATATATCCATTGGCAGAGACTGAACTAAAGGCTCTCAAAGAATACATAGACGAAAATTCAGCTAAAGGATTTATTCGTCCATCCACTTCACCAGCAGGTGCACCAATATTTTTTTGTTAAAAAGAAAGACGGTACCTTAAGGCCTTGTGTCGATTATAGAGAACTAAATAAAATAACAAAGAATTGTTACCCTCTGCCTCTTATACCCGAGTTGCACGTTACGGACATTTTGAGTACTTAGTCATGTCTTTTGGACTGTGTAATGCACCTGCCACCTTTCAGCATTTCATTAATTATATTTGCCCACCTCGCCTATGACAGCACCCATGAATAGCAACCGCCCCTTTCCTCAGGACAGGAAAAGGGAAGTACAACCCCCATCATGCCAGTTCTGTTTCCTGTCCTAAGGGACAGGGTGGATGCACAGCATGAAAAGATGGAGCTGCGGGAGCCCCTTGGTGTTCACCCATGGGAGGAGGGCCTACCCGAGCGGCGTAAGCCTTACTTGGAAGCCGATGCTGGATCGTGGATCCCTGGACTCCCCCTCGTTCCGGTCACTCCCCGGTCGGGGCTGCCTTGGTATCCCCTGCACAGCGAACCTCTGCGGCCATATGTTCGGCTGCTGTCTGGCGTTCGCGCGAGTGCGCGACGCCGTCACTTCCGGGTAGGCAGGCCGGCGCTGACGTCATTAGTCAGCGCCGGATCCTTGGCTCCGGATTCAAGCAGTGGGACGGGGCGTGCCTTAGGCCGGAAGGGGAGGGTGCCGGTATGCGCCCGGCAAGTTCAAATCCAGCCAGCTCTCACTGCAGGCTGATGTTTTGGCCTGCAGTGATCCCCATAGAAAAAAGCCTGAGGCAGAAAATGGAGCAAACACAGCGCGCTGAACCCACTGAAACCACCAACGAATCCTTGGTACCGGTGGGGGTAAGAGGGGTGAATGCCCTGCTTTTTCACTTATTGCATTATCCTGATGTCTTCTTATTCTGTGTGTCTAGACTTCCAAAGAGAGAAGGGTGTCAAGATCCAAGGAGCGGGGCTGCGCTATTTGTAAAAGAAAGCTACCGTCCGGTTGGGGTAAACCTGCCTGCAAGACCTGTGTGGGCAAATTATTGGAGGATGAGGCACCTTCTCTCTTATCAAGCCTAAAACAGATTATCAAGGATGAGGTCAAAGAATCAGTGTAGGAGTCCTTGAGTAATCTGCTTGAAGATCGCCCTAGCACTTCTGCTGCTCTCTCTATTCCCCCTTCAAGTGATCAGGAGTTATCGGGGTTAGAGGAGCAGGGAGAACTACCGTCCTCGGATCACTCCCAGGATGAGCAATTGGCGGGGAGACCTTTGTTCCTTCCAGAGAACATTAATTCCCTAGTCAGGATCGTCAGGGCGACTATGGGACTCGATGATCAGTCAGAACCCCAGTCTATGAGAGATACTATGTTTGAGGGCCTGGCTCCTAGGAGGTTGAAGTGTTTTGACGTGCATGAGAACATAACTTCTGTAATTAAGAATGAATGGAGTATGCCGGATAGAAAGTTTTTTGTGCCTTCTGCCCTAAAGCGGAAGTATCCCTTTGAAGATAAGGCTTCAGCTGATTGGGATAGAGCTCTGAAACTAGATGCCCCGGTAGCAAAGATCTCTAAAAAGGCAGCCCTCCCGTTTGAGGACTCTGGAACACTTAAAGATCCAATGGACAGAAGAGCCGAGGTCTATTTAAAAAAGAACTGGGAAGCGACGGCTGGCTCGTTCAGGCCCGCTATAGCCGCCACTTCTGTGGCCAGATCTTTAAAAGTCTGGATGAAAGAAATGGAAGAGCAGATAAAGAAGGGAGCACCTGTAGAACAGTTGCTTGCCTCATTTCCAACTCTTTATAGTGCCATCGATTTTCTAGCAGATGCCTCAGTAGATTCCCTGAAGCTATCAGCAAGAGCCGCCGCTCTTTCAAATTCAGCCCGGAGGGCCATTTGGCTTGAGGATCGGAAGGGAGATGCGGGTTCAAAAGCGAAATTGTGTGCTATTCCCTGTCAGGGTGAATTCCTCTTTTGGCCTACGTTAGACGATTTGCTGGAAAAAGCTTCTGACAGAAAAAAGGGGTTCCCCTCTATACATCAGCAACCTCCTAAGAAACTTTTTCGCTCTCACACATCCAGATACAACTTCAAGAGCAGAGAAACTCCCAGACAGTCCGGTAATGCGGCCAGAAGAAACAAGGGATTTCTTTTTTCAGGTGGAGGCCTAAAAAAAGCCTCAGCAATGACGCCAGATCCCCGGTTGGAGGTCGTCTCTCTCTCTTCGCAGAGCAATGGTGGAAGATCTCGAACAGCCCCTGGATTCTTTCAATAGTTTCAGAGGGTTATTGCTTAAACTTCCAGAGAACTCCTCCAGAAAGGTTTGTTTTGACGGACTATCGCTCCAGCCCAGAGAAACTCGAGGCGTTACGTCTGGAGATTTCGGATTTGCTGAAGAAAAAGGTCCTGCAGGAGGTTCCAGCTCAAGAGAGGGGGACACGGGCTATTACTCAACGCTTTTCTTTGTAAAAAAGCTGAATGGCACCTTCCGTACTATAATAAACCTGAAACTGCTCAACAAATACCTGGTGTACGAGAAATTTCGTATGGAGACTATCAGTTCTATAGTTCCAAATCTATTCCCAGGCTGCTACATGGCGACCCTGGATCTCAGGGACGCTTATTACCATGTACCAATCCATCCCAGTCACCAGAGGTACCTAAGAGTAGCCGTTCAGTTCCCGGACAGCCTCCTACATGTACAATTTCAGGCCCTGCCGTTTGGGTTGTCTCAGGCACCCAGGCTTTTCACAAAGATTGTAGCAGAGATGATGGCTCATCTGAGGGAGAGGGGTCTGATTGTCATTCCTTATCTAGACGATTTTCTCCTTCTCTCTCGGGAATCAGACCAGTTAATCGATTGGATTTCCTGGTTCAGGGAAGTACTAATGAAGCTGGGTTGGGAATTAAATCTCTAAAAATCCAATCTTGTGCCAAGCCAGATGTGCACCTTTCTGGGGCTACTCTTGGACTCCCAGAAACAAATGTGTTTTCTTCCAACACAAAAAATATCTCTGCTAGTCTCCAGAGTTCAAGACATTGTAGCTCACCACTCCATTTCCCTAAGAGAAGCTATGTCAGTTCTAGGCCTAATGACGGCCGCAATCCCGGGGGTAGAATGGGCCCACTTCCACTCGAGGTCACTTCAGTTGCAGATCCTGGGGGTTTGGGACAAAGATCCCCAATTCTTGGATTCTCTCTTTTCTCTTTCACCTCAAACGTTAAAAGATCTAGAATGGTGGACGGTACCTTCCAAACTTCAGAAAGGAGTCCCTTGGTCAAGGAAGGATCCCCTTACTCTGACTACAGATGCAAGTCCTTGGGGTTGGGGAGCTCACACAGATTCTCTACTTCTGCAGGGACAGTGGAATCAGGAGATAGTTTCCAAATCTCACAACTTCAAGGAACTTCTAGCGATCCTCATGGCCTTGAAGAGGAGCCTCCACCTCTTAAAAGGCAGAAATATCTTCATCTACTCAGACAACATGACGGCAGTAGCTCATATCAATCGTCAGGGGGGGGGGGGGGCCAGATCCCCAGACCTAATGTCTCTCACCAAAGAAATTTTCGAGCTAGCAGAAGGTTTCCTTCCATCAATCAAGGCAGTACACTTAAAGGGAACAGAGAATGTAACGGCAGATTTTCTGAGCAGACATTGTGTTCGGCAGGGGAAATGGTCCCTAGATCAACAGATCTTCAACGACATTGCGGCTCTATGGGGTCTCATGGTGGTAGATCTCTTTGCCACAAGGGAAAACAGAAAAATGAAAAGATTATCCCCATTAGACCAGCCCACGGCAGTGGACGCATTGGCCCAATCATGGAGAGTAGGCCTCCTGTACACCTTCCCTCCTATAAAGCTACTCCCAAGAGTCCTGAAGAAAATTCGGGAGGAGAAGGCCCTAGTAATTACTATAGCCCCCTTTTGGCCCAGGAGGGTCTGGTTTTCCTGGCTAAGGAGGATGTCGGTAGCAGACCCCTGGGTACTTCCTGTCTTCCCGGGGCTACTAGTGCAGGGGCCGATACTTCATCCACAGTTAGAGAGCCTGCACTTGACAGCTTGGCTGTTGAGAGGCAGATCCTAGAAATTAAGGGTCTTTCTGCGGAGGTGATAAACACCCTTTTGTCCAGTAGAAAGGCTGTTACTTCAAAGATTTATTTGAGGATTTGGAGGGCCTTCCTTAGGTTTGCAAATAAGCCTGTTAATGTCCTGGAACCCCCGGAGTTGCCACTAGTCCTTAGCTTCCTCCAGGAGGGCTGGAATAAAAAACTTAGACCTAGTACTTTAAAGGTCCATATCTCTGCCTTAAGTGCTCTCTTTGAGTATAAATTAGCAGGTGGATTAAAAGATTTGTCATTGCAATTTCTAAACTTGCTCCCGTCCAGAGTTCCTCCCTGGGATTTAAATCTAGTTTTGTCTGCCTTAACTGGGGATCCCTTTGAGCCTATTGAGGATATCCCAATAAAGATGTTAACCTATAAATTTGTTTTTTTGCTAGCCATTACTTTAGCTAGAAGAGTGAGCGAGATATCGGCCTTCTCAATCGAGAGACAGTATCTTAACATTTTAGAAGATAGGGTTATTTTATCTCCTGACCCTGCCTTCCTTCCAAAGGTTTCGTCATCCTTTCACCGATCTCAGGATGTAGTTTTACCTTCCTTCTGTCCCTCACCAAAGAATCAGAAGGAAAGGGAATTCCATTGCCTCGATGTTAGAAGGTGTCTAATTCAATACCTTTCTGCCACTCAGGACTGGAGGTCGTCCTCTAAGATTGTGGTTTCCTTTCAGGGACAGAAGAAGGGCTCCCCTGCTTCCTCACAATCTATTGCCAGATATATTAAACAGGCCATTTACCTTGCATATTCCTCTAAAGGGGTTCCTCCTCCTGCCGGGTTTGGAGCACACTCAACGAGAGTGGTGTCTACATTCTGGGCAGAAAGAGCTTCCGCTTCTATTGACCAGATTTGCAGAGCTGCTACGTGGAGTTCTTCTCATACCTTTTTTAAGCACTATAGACTGCAGCTTCCTTCACAGGAGGGTTTAGGGTTTGGGCGTAAAGTCCTCCAAGCAGTTGTCCCACACTAGATAATCTCGCCTAGATATCCATGGGTGCTGTCATAGGCGAGGGGGGAAATATGGGATTACACTTACCGGTAATCGTTTTTCCTTGAGCCTATCACAGCACCCGCCTAGTACCCTCCAAAATTACTATTAAAAAAAATAATAATTTATATATAGTTTTTTGATAAAAACATAGTATAAATACTCCCTTATTTATGTTCAGATATATAAAAAAAATAAAGAGAGAAAGAGAAATATACGTGTGTGTATATGTATATATATATATATATATATATATATATATATGCGTTTGATCTATTATAGATATGTTGTGTCCTGTGGTGTAGTCTTTTTTTGTCTCCTTAGTTCTTGGAATAGGACTGGCATGATGGGGGTTGTACTTCCCTTTTAAAGAGGCTGTGCTTCCTGTTTTCTGTCCTGAGGAAAGGGGCGGATGCTATCCATGGGTGCTGTCATAGGCTCAAGGAAAAACGATTACCGGTAAGTGTAATCCCATATTTCCAGGACGTCCCTCCATGACAGCACCCACTGGAGGATGTCCTATTGGATCTCTGTAGGGACAGGAAGCGTGAGAAGTTAAAAGGCCCCTCCCCAACCCTCCAACCAGTGTCCCTACGGAGATAGGAGCAGTGAGGAGGAATCCCTGCTTAGGAGTAGGGAGAAACACTAGGCCGAGGCTGGTCGGCGGGCTTATGCCTCTCCTCTTCAGCCTCTGACACCGCCTAAAGCTAGCACCCCTCTGGGAAGGGGTCCACTAGCGCTCCTGGTACCTTTTTTCCTCAAGGATCTAAGCCGCGGTATCAGGACGCTGTTGCCGCTTCTCCGGTGTGGGAGCTCTGGGCACAGCAGCGACTCCGGCGCTCCTCTGATGATGCGGACCGCATCACTTCCTATGCGACCGGAAGTGACACTGAGAAGATGGCGGCGCGCATCCATGCTGAGGCCTCGCATGAGGGGGTCGATTCTTCTTTGAATGAGTCCCCCAGAAGAGGAGGCGGATCCGAGCGGCGACGAGGGCAGGGCCAAGGTGGTAAGTCCTATAAAAAGAGATGATGTTTAAGCTACAGGCTGGTTGCATCATGGAGGCCCAGGTGTTGAGTAAGCAAGATGCTCCTGGAGACCCCCTCGTCCAGGGTATTGTAAGTAGTGTCCTCCTGTTAGGATTAGCTCCTGCTTGCCCTGTTATATATCTCCTTCTCCCCCTTGTTTTAAGGTGGAAAAGGAGACTGGACACAGATCGCATGGGGACTCCAAGAAAAAAAAAACTAAAGTGCGCAACCTGCACTAGGAAGCTGACAGTCATATAAGAAACCCCTATGCACAGATTGTTTGGCGAAGATTCTGAAGGAGGAACAACCTTCCTTTTTGGAGGAGCTAAGAACCATAGTGAGGGAAGAAGTACAGGCGGCAGGAATGAGTCAGCCCCCTTCCCTTCCAGTTCCCTCTTCCCCACCTTCCAAACGTTCCAGAGTACAGTTAGTCTCGGATTCCGAGGAAGAACCGGGGTACCTTTCAGACGAATTGGAGGAAGAACCAAGAAGATATCTGTTTTCTACAGAGCATTTAGATTCGCTGCTAACAGCGGTGAGACAAACCATTACGGTAGAAGAAGAAGAACAGAAGCGTACGGTGCAGGACGAGATGTTCGGCGGTTTAAGAGCCTGGAAGAGGAAACTCTTTCCTGTGAATTCTAACCTGCGAGATCTAATCAAGGATGAATGGGAAGAGGGTGACGAGAAGCTCTATGTGTCCAGGGAATTTAAGAGCAGGCTGATCTTCAACCCGGAAGAGACAAAACTTTGGGACGAGATACCGAAGGTCGACATTCAGGTGGCCAAGGTGGTGAAGAAGACGTCCATACAGTTTGAAGATTCCTCACAATTAAAAGATCCCATGGATTGGAAAAAGGATGGGCTTCTGAAGAAAGCCTGGGAATCTTCTGCAGTCGCCATAAATACAAATTTTGCAGCCACCTCTGTATCCCGCGCCATGTGTCTATGGCTAGATCAGCTAGAAAATCATCTTAAGATGAAAACATCCAGGGAGGAAATTTTAGAATCCTTACCCTTATTGAAGTTGGCAGTGTCTTTTATGGCAGATGCCTCTGCAGAATCATTTCGGTTCGCAGCAAAGAATGACGCACTCACAAATACGGCAAGACGAGCCCTCTGACTCGAATCCTGGACAGGGGACATTGCCTCTAATAATAAACTCTGTGCAATCCCCTTTACTGGGAGCGTATCTTTTTGGTCAAGTCCTCGACTCCATTCTGGAAAGTGCAGCTGACAAAAAGAAGGGATTCCCAGAGGAAAAAGTAAAGAACCCGCAGCCCTTTCGTAAGCCCTCAAAACAGTTAACAACCTCAGAGAGGGGAAAAGGTAAAGAGGTAGATGGAGCTACCCCAAAGGAGGAAGAGGTAGGGGTTTCCTCTTCAACCCAAACTCTAGCTCAAGCAAACAATGACATCAGGCCAGTCGGGGGCAGACTCCGCTTATTCTGGGAATCCTGGACCCAGGTCACCCAGAATCAGTGGATCCTCAACACCATCCGGGAGGGAGTGAAAATAGAATTTTGCGGTTCTCCCCTGCAAAGATTTCTCATTACAAAATTCCAATCAGCGGGTCAACAAAATAAATTGTGTCTGGACTTACAGAAGCTAATAAAACTGAATGCTATAGTTCAGGTCCCAGAGGATCAGAGATGCTCGGGCCATTATTGAAGGCTCTTTCTCATAAAGAAACCAGATGATTATCAACCCGAAATCCCTGAACAAGTCATTGGTATACCACAGATTCAAGATGGAATCCATAAAATCATCAATCCCACTAATTTCGGTAGGGGATCTCTTATGTACCATGGACTTGAAGGATGCCTACTATCACATCCCAATTCATTCACTATACCTATCCCTGTCCCATATCGCCAGGATTGCATTCTGTAAGATCCTGGAATGGAACTGAGCCCACGGAACCACCGAGATACAGGATGTCATTAGGCCCAGAACTTGCATAGCCTCTCTGTGTATGGACCCTTCTTCTTTGAAAGGTTTCTATCTTTTTCCTTATCTTTCCCTGCTTTGTCCTTGGAAGATAGGAGTATTGTCTCTCTGAGTCTAAGAGAACTCCCAGAAACTGTTTCCTGGTACTTGGTACTAGGTCTGATTTGGTGTAATTTATTATCCAACCCAGATCCTTGAAAAGGGCTATGGTCTGTTGGATACTGCTTTCTAGATTCTGCCTTGTCTCTGCAATAAGAAAATCGTCCAGGTACGGGACAATTCTTATTTGCTGCTGCCTTAGGTATGCCACCACTTCTGTGATTACTTTTGTGAAGATGCGAGGATATCCCAAATGGAAGACACTGGAACTGGTAGTGAAGAATTGTTCCCTTCTGGATGATCGCAAACCTGAGATATTATTCCTTAAACTCAAAGATAGTGCTATCAAAGCAAAGTCTAGTTTCTCTATCCTGGTGGACCAACCCAAAAACTTTAAGGAAAGGGGTTGCCTGGAATCCTTCACCGTCCATAGTCATTACCACGGACGCAAGCCAGTGGGGTTGGGGAGCCCATCCGAAAGATCATTACTTTCAGGGCAGATGGTCCAACCTGGACAGCCACAGATCCTCAAACTTCAGAGAGCTGAAGGCGGTATGGGAGACTCTGAAGAAGGCAGAGCACATTCTCTCCAACCACCATATCAGAATCCTGTCGGACAATGTGACAACTGTTTGTTACCTAAAACGTCAGGGGGGAACCAGAAACCCTCATCTACAGGCTTTGACAAACCAAATATTTTGCTGGGCAGAGAAGGAAGTTCTCTCAGTATCGGCAGTTCACCTAAGAGGAGCAGAAAACTCAGCTGCAGACTTCCTAAGCAGACACAGTCTCGACGCAGGCGAATGGTCCCTAAACCGGGAAGTCTTTCTACAGATCTGCCACCAGTGGGGGTTCCCACAAGTAGACCTATTTGCGTCAAGGAAGAACACCCAGTTGAATTATTTTTTCTCTCTAAATCCGAGAGACAATCCGCTAGGGGTAGACTCCTTGTCCCAGGACTGGGACATGGACCTGGCGTATGCCTTTCCTCCATTTCCCTTGATCCCATTGGTCCTGAAGAAACTAAGAATATGCTCAATGACCCTTACTCTTATAGCTTCTGCCTGGCCAAAGAGAGCCTGGTTCCCGCTGTTGAAGGAATTGCTCTTAAGAGATCAAATAACTATTCCAGGAAGGAAAGACCTTCTCTTGCAGGGGCCCCTGGAACATCCGAACCTCGAGAAGCTGAGGTTAACCGCCTGGATCCTGCAAGGCAGATCCTAAAAAGAAAGGGCCTGTCTGATAAGGTAATTTCAACCTTACAACAAAGTCGCAAGCCCATAACCTCGGACATATATTTAAAGATATGAAGAAATTTACCTCATGGCTGTCAGAATCACATCCAGGGGTCTCAGTCCCGTCTATAGGTTGCATTCTGGACTTTTTTACAGATGGGGTTCGATTTGGGCCTAAAACCCAGTACTCTTAAGGTCCAGATTTCAGCCTTGAGTTGTTTTCTAGACACCTCTCTAGCAGACCACAGGTGGATTAGGAGATGTGTTAAATCCATTTCCAGGATGAGACCCACTATTAGGCAGACAGTACCACCTTGGGACCTAAATATAGTCTTGTATATTTGAGACTTAATTCCTCCTTTGAACCAATCGAGCAGTTATCAGACAAGTTGCTTTCCTTTAAGACAGTCTTTCTCCTAGCGATAACCACAGCACAAAGAATAGGATAAATTCAGGCCCTCTCCATCAGGGAACCATTCTTAAAGATTTTTGATGATCGAGTCATATTAAAATTAGAACCATCCTTTTTACCAAAAGTGGTATCTCCATTCCATAAAAATCAGGAAATAATTCTTCCTTCCTTTTGTGCCTCCCCAAAAAATGTGCAGGAAGAAAAATGTCACTGTTTAGACGTAAGAAGAAGATCAATGCTGGCCTACTTACAGAGAACAGCTTCTTGGAGAAGAACACAGAACCTCTTTATTTTGTTTGGAGGAAAGAACAGAAGCAACAAGGCCTCAAAACAGACTTTAGTCCATTGGATCAGAGACACGGTTTGCAAGGCTTATATGCTGAAAGGACTTACTTGCCCTTTATCCATAAGAGCCCACTCCACCAGGGCTGTGGCGACTTCGTGGGCAGAAAAAGTGGAGGCTTCAGTTGAACAAATATGCAGGGCCGCAACATGGTCCAGTTTTTCTACCTTTGTTAAACATTATAGACTAGATTCTCTTGCCAACCAGGACCTGGCGTTTGGTCGTAAGGTCCTTCAGGCAGTGGTCCCCCCCTAATTATTAAGCTGGTAGTTCTCCAGTGGGTGCCATCATGGAGGGACGCCCTGGAAACTAAGATTTAGTCTTACTGGTAAACGGTTTTCCAGGAGTCCAACATGACAGCACCCGTTAATACCCCTTCCTTTTCTGTTATAGCCGGGATCCATATATAAAAAATTTCCAATATGAGATTAACATGGAAGTTCAAATAAATGCTTTTGAATCCTATCTGGTGTAGAAACTTGGAAAAAACACTGGTGGGAGGGGCCTTTTAACTTCTCACGCTTCCTGTCCCTACAGAGATCCAATAGGACATCCTCCAGTGGGTGCTGTCATGTCGGACTCCTGGAAACCGTTTACCAGTAAGACTAAATCTTAGTTTTAAAGATCTGCTAGATCAGTTTGTAGTCATCTATCTGGATGACATACTAATTATCTCTAATTCTGAGGAAGAACACCAAAATCAAGTCAAAATTGTGCTACAGCATCTACAAACTCATCAACTCTATATTAAGTTGGAGAAATGTGAATTTCATCAAACAGAAATTCAGTTTCTGGGTTATGTAATTTCTACTGTAGGATTGCATATGCACTCCAGCAAGATTTAAGCAATAATTGACTGGCCAACCCCAAGGAATGTGAAAGAAGTTCAACGTTTTGTAGGATTTGCTAATTTCAACGGATGATTTATCCCAAAAAAAATTCTGCTATAATTACACCAATTACTCAATTAACAAGGAAGGGAATACCATTTATTTGGTCTCCCCAAGCACAGGATGCATTCCTCTGTCTAAAGACAAAATTCACCACAGCCCCATACTGATTCATCCTGACCATCATTGAAGTTGATGCTTCTGACTGTGCAATAGGGGCTATTCTATCACAAAGAACAGGAGAAAAACATTGCTTCACCCTTGTGCTTATTTTTCCCGAAAACTGACCTCCTCAGAAAAGAATTATGATGTGGGAAACAAGGAACTTTTAGCGATCATTGCTGCTTTCCAAGAGTGGCGACATCATTTGGAAGGAGCAGCACAGCAGATAGTGGTGCTAACTGATCATTGTAACTTAGAGTTCATCAGATCTGCTAAATGTTTGTCTCCCCGTCAAGCTCGGTGGAGTCTGTTTCTTAACCGATTCAATTTTGTGATCTCTTATAGACCTGGTTCCCGAAATGGAAAAGCTGATGCCTTATCCAGACTGTTCTCAAATGATTCCTCTTCACCTGCACCACCAACTACCATTCTGTCGGAATCCAATATTGTGGGGGTCATTACTAACAAGGATCTGCTAGAAGACATAAGGGCCGCATATGAGACTGATCCGGTTCTCCTAAATCCACCAGATGATATATCCCTTATGTTTCAAAATAAAGTTTGGACTCATAAGTCTTGCATTTATGTGCCAGAGAGTGTACAACTGAGAGTATTAAAATTAATTCATGACTCCAAGCTAGCAGGTCACAAGAGAATTCAGAAGACAAAATAATTTCTGTCACACTTCTTTTGGTGGCCTAATTATCAAGAGGATGTAAAGAAATATGTTTCTTCTTTTAACACCTGTACCATGAATAAAACTCCTCGTACTTCACCAGTGGGACTTTTGCAGCCTCTGTCAATCCCGTCCTGTCCTTGGGGGTCTATATCCATGGACTTTATCGATTTGCCTGCTTCGCTCAGTACAATTCACATCCAAATTTTGGAAGAATTTTTGTAAAACACTGGACATTGATGTTAATTTGTCATCCGCTTTTCACCCCCAATCAAATGGTCAGACTGAATGCACAAACCAAACTTTGGAGCAGTATCTCCGATGCTACATTTGCCATTTGCAAGATGACTGGGTTGATTTGCTTCCAATGGCAGAATTTTCATACAATAATACTCAGAATGCTTCCACCAAACAAACACCACTTTTTGCTAATTTGTGTTAGCATCCAAGTATCCTCCCTAATTTACCCAGAGACACTTCTATTCCTGCTGTCAATGAGAGTTCAATCTCTCCAACAGAATCTGTAGATGTTAAAGGACACATTAAAGATTGCCCAGGAGAGATATAAGCAAACAGTAGATAAATCCCGCAGGCCTTCTCCAACTTTGAAGGTGGGAGATGAGGTATGGCTTTCTACGAAGAATTTAAAACTTCATGTACCTTCAGCAAAACTAGGTAAAAAATGTATTGGGCCGTTCAAGATTATTGGACAAATAAATGCAGTAGCTTTTCGGTTAAAACTTCCCAGGACAATGAGAGTACATCCTGTGTTCCATGTATCACTTCTGAAACCTGTTATTCCAAATCCATTTCCAGGACGTAATCTGCCTCCTCCCGATCCAGTTGAAGTAGATGGACAAGAACATTACACAGTTGAAAAAATACTGGACACTAGAATTTTCCGAAATCATCTACAATACCCAATTAAATGGCAGGGGTATGGCCCCGAGGACAATTCATGGAAACCTGTAAACAATATTAGTGCTCTCCGACTGCTTAAAGAATTTCACCAAAGATATCCAGAAAAACCAAGCCTAGCATCGTTTTGGAGGTCGATGCTGAAGGAGGGAATAATGTCAGAATTTGATGTAATCTTCTAAATTACCACTAGTGGCTGCTGTTTCACCCACTCTGTACTTGTGTTGCAATTTCACTCCTCCACCACTGGAGGCTGCTGTGTTATCTGAAGATTTGCCCTTAACTAAGATGGCCGTTGTGATACTGATTGGGAGCCTTCTTGTTTCCTGTTTGGGCCTACTTATACCCATGAGGCAATACAAACATTGCTCGAGTATTGTGACTTGTTTCCAGTCTCCTGCTCCTCAGAACTGTCCTTTCCAGACCGTTCTGATTCTTCACTGGATTCTCTACCTTGCGATCTACTCCTCAAGTCTGCGCCTAGCTTGTTCCTTCTGGCCACTGGATTCCAGCCGCGCCTACCAGCAGCGTAACACCGCCTACTTCCTCTATATTGATGCTATAGAGATCACTCAACATTAAAATGTTCATACCCCTGTTCCCTTCCCCCCACATTGTTGTAATAATTCCTATCAGCACTAAAGCTTGAAATGACAATGTATTAATGTCATTTTGATGTACATTGTAACAACTATTGGATATCTCACTGCTTTCTATATGCAATGTACTATTTTCATTGTATCACTTACGTTTCATAAAATCAATAAAAAGAAAATTGAAAAGGAAAAGAAAAGGAGCTGAGAAACAGTGACTACCATATTCATTGCTAGTTGCTACCATTGAAGAGCTTGCACATATCCAAATCTAGGTTCCATCTGGTTGCAACCATGGTCTATCACGTTTTAATCCATCCTTATATTTATAATTTATATGGTACCTACAATTTGGTGATATCATTCCACTATTGCATATTTACACGCTTTTACCTAAGCTACTTGGTGTTATCATTTTAACTATTGTATATTTACATATTTATCTTGGGATTATAATAAAATCTGACACACAATATTTATTCCCGCTATCTGTCCATTTGCTGCAGGATAGTGAGTGCCCCCCACATTTTTTTTCATTTTTACTCATTTCCACTTGGCATTGGGGAAACCGAGGGGCTGAGCACCTGCCATCTTTTGGATAATCTGGTTGAGCCACTAGCACCCCTCTTTTTTTTTCTCTCAGATTATTATTATTAAAACGAATGAACTATTAGTATGTATATGTAATATAAACAGAATATAGATACAGTGATACCTCGGTTCACGAACTTAATTCGTGAACTGACTCTGGTCGCGAACCGAATTGGTCGCGAACCGAGGCACATTTTCCCATAGGGTTCAATGTAAATCCGGTTAATCCGTGCTGACCTTTTTTGGGGGGTTTTAAAGTTAAATTCAACAGTCAACATTTTAATTATATTGGCAGGCACCCGCGTACAATTGCACAAAAGGCAAATATGAATCTATCTTTTAGTGCATTGCCTGAATGACGGTGGGATGCGCCCATTTCCTCCGTGACAGTCGTGGCCCGGCTCGGGGGGGGGGGGTTGGGGGGGGTATGGGCGGGTGGGAGGTGCGGGAATAGATACATTATAGTTCGGTGATTATACAGGTCAGGGTAATCACTTGATGTTATCATGCCGCTAGAAATTATTTCTAGCTACAGAGCTAAACAACAAAGTCCTAATCCTTGCCCTTCTGGGGTTGACCAGTTGCTTTTCGTCATGTAAGGGATCTGGTATATTGCAACTGGCATAATCCTGTGACCTAGGGGGGCAGTATGTTGTTTTTTATTTTTATTTGCGGGAATAGAGTTGTTGTGTATGGGAGAAGATAAATCAGTACTATCCCGCTGGGTAGTATTCATATGTCAATAGGCCTTAATAGATTGATGTGTCAAATTTATTTATCTTGTTTTGTAATTGGATTTTATATCGGGAGATATAAAAGATATATATTAAAATGTTTGCAGAGTACTCACAGTACTTCTTTCTGTGTCTCTTCTTCTCTTCCTACAGGAAGTCACGACCATGTGACAGCCTGGAAATAGCATTAAAATGGCCGCGGCTCCTGTTCGTGAACCGAGGCGGAGTTCGTGAACCGGAGCATATTTTTATGAACTTTTCTGTTCGTGAACCGGGTTGTTCGTGAACAGAAGCGTTCGTGAACCGAGGTATCACTGTACTTGGATTATGTTAGCTCATCCTTAACATTTTAGTAATGCACCCACAAGACAATTGTATTAATTACTTGATTTGGGCCAGTTTATATGTTGCTTGGGCAACTAATATCCACCTACATTTGATATGTGTGATCTTATGTACAGTACATGTCAGTAGCTATATTGAACATTAACCCTATGTGCCTCCTCCTGTATACACATACCTCAGATAATAGGCTGCCATAATTCTGCCTCCACATACCTCAATACCCTCAACATGGGTAAATAGTAAAATGTTAGAAAAAGATTAACAAACATTACTTTGAAAAAAAAAAAACATTGATATGTCAACAAGAATTATTTATTCACCTAATAAGTATTTCACTATAGCTTGGGATTTGTTCCTGAATAACAGCAATTCACTTCTTCAAGCCTTTTCCACCAGGTTGCTGTGGTATCTTAAAACCCACAAGACCGGCAACTTCTTCAACAGTACGTTCCCCTTTGCCATGATATTCTTCATGAAAGAAAATATGGTTCCTGACGCTTTGCAGAAGACATAAGTATGTGGAGGCTTGGAAATGAAGTTCCTGGTGGGCCAAGCACAGCTTTTCACTGGTTACCTGTGAAGTCATATTGCACTCATTAAGCACCAAAAACCACTATATGGGACCTTTGCTTATGTATGGAATATATTTACTACATTTAATTAAACAAAAGATCACTACGTTTTCAAAAAACTAAATGTCATAAAGACATACAGCATGCGCTCTCTACTTAATGCGGAGAACGGAATAAAGTTGGGTCTATGAACTTCTATGAACACATCTCGAGCAGCAAGAGAATGCACAGGCTTCTCTCCCCTTGTTCTAGGGATCATTGTACTATACCCCCACCGATCTAAACTTTTGATATGCCTCTTTGACATATCAAAAGTTTTTGGAAAAGTAGTGACCCTCTAAGTTTTAACACTTAAAACATCAGTAAAAATATAGAGAAAAAGAAGAAATGGACAGGTTATACAATGATCTGCAACAAACCAAAGCTTATAAACATCGCCATAGAATAAATAATTGTTCTTTATATAGTTGTAAAATTAATTATACCATCAGTTAGTTCTGGGATAACTATTGTAAGTTGACAATATATAAAACAAGCTGTAAAACAATGGCAAAATGCATGTTTTTCTTCTAATTCCAACCCCAAATTTTTTTTTTTCCAACGTACCAATTGTATAGACTGTCTCAGTCTGGATTAACCTTCTGATCTATGATCTGTGGTGAAATAAGGACACAGCCTTATTTCACCTTAAGGACCAGGCCATTTTTTGCAAATCTGACCAGTGTCACATTAAGTGGTGATAACTTTAAAACGATTTGACTTATCCAGGCTATTCTGAGACTGGTTTTTTTTGTCACATATTGTACTTCATGACACTGGTAAAATAAAGTAAAAAAAAAAAACTTATTTATAAAAAAAATACCAAATTTACCAAAAATTTGTAAAAACTGCAAATTTCAAAGTTTCAATTTCTCTACTTCTATAATACATAGTAATACCTCCAAAAATAGTTATTAGTTTACATTCCCCATATGTCTACTTCATGTTTGGATCATTTTGGGAATGATATTTTATTTTTGGGGAATGTTACAAGGCTTAGAAGTTTAGAAGCAAATCTTTAAATTTTTCAGACATTTTCAAAAACCCAATTTTTAGGGACCAGTTCATGTCTGAAGTCACTTTGTGAGGCTTACATAATAGAAACCACCCAAAAATGACCCCATTATAGAAACTACACCCCTCAAGGTATTCAAAACTGATTTTACACACAGAAAATAGAGATAATTTAAAAATTTTCCTTTTTTGGCAGATTTTCCATTTTAATATTTTTTTTCCCAGTTACAAAGCAAGGGTTAACAGCCAAACAAAACTCAATATTTATGGCCCTGATTCTGTAGTTTACAGAAACCCTCCATATGTGGTCATAAACTACTATACGGGCACCCGGCAGGGCGCAGAAGGAAAGGAATGCCATACGGTTTTTGGAAGGCAGATTTTGCTGGACTGTTTTTTTTTTTTTTTTGACATGTCCCATTTGAAGCCACCCTGATGCCCCCCTAGAGTAGAAACTCCAAAAAAGTGACCCCATTTTAGAAACTACGGGATAGGGTGGAAGTTTTGTTGTACTAGTTTAGGGTACATATGATTTTGGTTGCTCTATATTACACTTCTTGTGAAGCAAGGTAACAAGAAATAGCTGTTTTGGTGCCGTTTTTATTTTTTGTTATTTACAACATTCATCTGACAGGTTAGATCATGTTGTATTTTCTATAGACCAGGTTGTCACGGACGCGGCGATACCTAATATGTATACTTTTTTTTTATTTATGTAAGTTTTACACAATGATTTCTTTTTCTAAACAAAAAAATGTTTTAGTGTTTCCATATTTTGAGAGCCATCATTTTTTTCAGTTTTTGGGCAATTACCTTGGGTAGGGTATGATTTTTGCAGGATGAGATGACTGATTTGCACTATTTTGGGGTGTGTGTGACTTTTTGATCGCTTGCTATTACACTTTTTGTGATGTAAGGTGACCAAAAATAGCTTTTTTAGTTTTATTTAGATCTTTTTTACGGTATTCATCTGAGGGGTTAGGTCATGTGACATTTTTATAGAACAAGTTATTATGGACGCTGTGATACCTAATATGTATACTTTTTTTATTTATGTAAGTTTTACACAAGGATTTCTTTTTTTAAACAAAAAAATAATGTTTTTGTGTTTCCATAGTCTGAGAGCCATAATTTTTTCAGTTTTTGGGCGATTACCTTGGGTAGGGTATAATTTTTGCGGGATGAGATGACGGTTTGATTAGCACTATTTTGGGGTGTGTGTGACTTTTTGATCGCTTGCCATTACACTTTTTGTGATGTAAGGTGACAAAAAATTGTTTATTTAGCACAGTTTTTTTTATTTACATTTTTTACAGTGTTCATTTGAGGGGTTAGTTCATGTGATATTTTTATAGAGCCGGTCGATACGGACACAGCGATACCTAATATGTATACTTTTTTATATATTAATGTAAGTTTTACACAATAATATCATTTTTGAAATGGAAAAAAAAAAATCATGTTTTAGTGTCTCCATATTCTGAGACCATAGTTTTTTCAGTTTTTGGGCGATTATCTTAGGTAGGGTGTCATTTTTTGCAGGATGAGATGACGGTTTGATTGGCACGATTTTGAAATGCATATGACTGTTTGATCGCTTGCTCGTACACTTTTTGTGATGTAAGGTGACAAAAAACTGTTTATTTAGAACTTTTTTTTTTTTTTTTTTCTTTTTACAGTGTTTATCTGAGGGGTTAGGTCATGTGATATTTTTATAGAGCCGGTCAATATGGACGCAGCGATACCTAATATGTATGCTTTTTTTTCATGTAAATTTTACACAATAACAGCTTTTTTAAAACAAAAAAAATGATGTTTTAGTGTGTCCATATTCTGAGCCATAGTTTTTATTATCTTTTGGTCGATTGTCTCAGGTAGGGGCTCGTTTTTTGCGGAATGAGGTGGCGATTAGATTGGTACTATTTTGGTGGGCAAACGCCTTTTTGATTGCTTGCTGTTGTACTTTTTGTGATGTAAGGTGACAAAAAATTGTTTATTTAGCAGGTTTTTTTACGGCGTTCATCTGAGGGGTTAGGTCATGTGATATGTTTATAGAGCCGGTCGATACGGACGCGGCGATATCTAATATGTATACTTTTCCCCCCCCCTATTTTTTACCTTTTTTTTAACTTTATTTGGGGAAAATGACGATTTTTGTTTATTTTTACTTGAAACTTAATTTTTGGGGGGGAAAACTTTATTTTTTAAACTTTTTTTTCACTTAATTTTTTGTCCCACTTTGGGACTTCAACTTTGGGGGGTCTAATCTTTTACATTGCATTCCAATACTTCTGTATTGGAATGCATTGGCTGTATGAGTAATACAGTGAGTATTACTCATACAGATTCCGGCCTGTGAGATCCAGGGGGCTAGTCCACAGGCTAGTCACCGGAAGGCAGCGCGCTGCCTTCCTTAGGCATCGCTCTGCCTTCCATGCCATTGGGTCCCCCCTACAGCCGCATGGGGACCCGATGGCACCGCTGCAACCACAGGTAAAAGCCCCAAACTGCAGGTCTGAATTGCCCTGCGGTTTGCAGCGATCGCCCCCCCCTACTGTCATGTGTCACTTTATGTGGTAATAACTTTGGAATGCTTTTACTTATCCAAGCCATTCAGAAATAGTTTTCTCGTGACACATTGTACTTCATGTTAATAGTGAATTTGAGTCTATATGTTTTACCTTTACAAAAAAGAAATTCCAAAAGTCAACGAAAATTTGAAAAAATTCAGTTTGCTAAATTTGAATCTGTCTGCTTTTAAGACAGACAGTGATGCCTCATAAAATATTGATTTAATTAACATTCTCCATATGTCTACTTTATGTTGGCATCATTTTGGTAATGTAATTTTATTCTTTTAGGACGTTAGAAGGTTTAGAATTTTAGAAGCAACTTATGAAATTTTTAGGAAAATTTCCAAAGTCAACTTTTTTAAAGGACCAGTTCAATTCTGAAGTCACTTTGTGGGGCTCACGTAGTAGAACCAACCCATAAATAACCCCATTCTAGAAACGACACCCCTCAAACTGATTTTAGAAATGTTGTTAAAGGGCTTCTGTCACCCCCCCTAAAGTTATTTTTCATTTTTGGGCGACTTAAAATCCTTATACTGCGATATATATAGTGCTCATACCCTTTTTCGTTCAGTAGTTTCTTCAATACTTACTGGTAACAGCCGCATCCTCCGTTCAAACAAACCGCCCCTCCTCCTATTAATTGACAGGGCCAGCGAGCGCTCACGTCTTCTGGCTAGCCCTATCTGCCTTCTAAATCTTGCACCTGCGCCGCACCGGTCTTCAGCCGTCACAGGCGCACTGAGAGGACGCTCGCTCGGCCGCTCCTTCCTCAGTGTGCCTGCACCGATTAAGTCACATCTACACCCGGCGCAGGCGCACTGAGGAAGGAGCGGCCGAGCGAGCGTCCGCCTCTCAGTGTGCCTGCGCCGACTGAAGACCGGTGCGGCGCAGGCGCGAGATTTAGAAGGCAGACAGGGCTAGCCAGAGGATGAGAGCGCTCGCTGGCCCTGTCAATCAACAGGAGGAGGGGGCGTTTATTTGAACGGAGGATGCGGTAGAGAGGTAATTTACATATTATAAATGTGCGTTTTTTTAAGAAACTACTGAACAAAAAAGGGTATGAGCACTATATATTAATAAATCGCGGAATAAGGATTTTAAGTCGCCCAAAAATGAAAAATGACTTGACTAGGGGGTGACAGAAGCCCTTTAACCCTTTAGGTTGCATTTGAAGAGACCCAAAGTTACCCCAACAGTGAAACCCCCCCCCCCCCCAAAGGTGACCACATTTTGTAAACTACACCACCCAAGGAATTGTTAAGAGGTGTATCAAGCACTTCACTCAACAGGTGTTTCATAGAATTTTTAGGTTTCAATAAGCATTTATTGTTTTTTTGCAAAATGAAAAAAAAGGCAATTACATAGGTGATTGATAAAGTAAATAACATAAAACAAGTATGTCTCTTGGTGGTATACATGGTAAATATCACATTAATCAATGTACTCTTAGAGGAATGAAAAACTTTCGAGTATGGAGAGGAAGTGTATCGATCCCACACATCCGGCTGGGATTCAATATGGTTCAAAGGGAAATACTATATCGTATCTGGTGAATGGGAGGAAGATAACCAAGGTTCCCACACCCTTTCATAGAATTTTTAATACTTGGGTGTGAAAATAAATGTAGTTGTTTTTTTTTTTTTTTTTTCAAGAAAATTGTGCTTTAGGCCCAAACTTTCTTTTTTCAGAAAAGATAACAGGAGAATATCCCCCCAGAATTTGCTACCCACTTTCTCCTGAAAACAGTAACACCCCAATTGTGGTCGAAAAACTGTTATTTGAGGATATGCCAGGGATCAGAAGGGAAGTAGCGGCAACTGGATTTTCTAACATGGAATTTTCTGTTGTGAGAGATGGAAATCCATTTTGTCTCTGAGTACAAAGGTTCTTGGTGGAAAAATACAGAATGCTGACATGGCACTGTGTGGAGATGGAGAGGGTTAAATAGAAAAAGGCTATATGCAGATAGCACCCACACAACAGTTTCCTCTTTAGCAGAAACTAGTCTAAGCCAGGAAGTATGTGTGTATGTGTGTGTGTGTGTGTGTGTGTGTAGGGAGTAGAAATCATACCTATGGTCTTATATGGTCTTATGATCTGTATCTTGTAACCGCAAGGTTTGAAGTCTATATTATCGTGAGCTTGTCTTTAAATTAAACAGAGACTTATTTGAATACAACCTTGAGGATTGTATTATTCAATTCTTCCGAGTACTCAATACCGATTTGCCATACTAATTTAGAACTCTGCATAAATCAGAGTAGAGATCTTTGCCCTGACAATTCTTTGGCACCCAACGTGGGGCTTGACCAGTGGACTCGACCCTGCAGTTCCGGCCATGACGGGAGGAGAACTGGACTCACAGATAAAATGTACAGCGCTGTAAGGTAAGAAGTTTATTCTTACACAATATATCGGTGTTCCCCGTATCTTCAATCGGGTCCGAGGCCGTTGGGAAACATTTGGATTAGTCATTGGTGTTGTGTTTTATATATAGTCTTGGTGTTGTTTGGATATAGAGTTTTCCTATGTGTAATATAGTTGATGCACTAACAGGAGAGTAGTGAGGAAATCAGCTATAAGGAAGCAGATAGATGGTCGTTTAGTTTCAACTAAATATTTCAGACGTCTGGTAGAGAAACTCTTAACACAGATTTGGGCAATACAGAGTATACCTGAGCGTTACAAATTAGCCAAACACATAGTCGAAGATGTAGAAGTAAAACAAGACAAGAAAAAGACAAAGAAGGTGTTACAGAAGGCGGGTATCAAACATGGCAATTTAGATTCTGAAGTTTGGGAAAGGTTCAAAAGAACACATAGTGATTGGATGAAGGATCAGGAATGTGAGAAGGTTGTGGAATGTTTGTGTCGGGCAGCAGAGAAAGTTAAGCATGAGAAATGGCCAAGCGTAGCATTTGGAGGAAATATGTATTATGATACCAATGTGAAAAAGCATGACGTAGATGGACTGAAAGACAAAAAGTGTCAAAAAGTTATCCAATGGTCACAGGCGGCCCGGCGGGATACTGGATATGTTGTGTTTGTGGAAATCATGAACCTGACTGAACCGAGACATGTAGCGTTTGTGGGGCACCAAAGCCCAGACCACGGACAGGACTTTACACAGTGACTATCAGAACAAGTTTTATTCAACGACTACCAGCACCACTACCAGTTGACGGAGCCGCAGACGAAGTAGACGGGGCAGACAATCAGGCTCCCCAATCCCCACAAGGGAGAGGTCAGTATGAACAACAACATACTGTCATATTTACCTTGGAGTCCTAAGGATCAGATGGGACTTTTAGGGAGAATTTCTGACCCACTGACAAGACCTATGCCTGCGCACCGTATGTTACAACAGATACAAGCCACATATAGGGCAACATGGGCTGACTTAAATGACCTAGTGGCCTAAAAATGGAAAATCACCAAATAACCCTCGAAAAGAACAGTTACTGGCTTCAAAGGGTAAAAACTGACCCGTCCTCGTGGGTTGGGATACCAATGGACCTATGGGACAGAAGTTACTGACATCTGCTTTTATGGAGGGACTGGACTGAGACCTGCCCTCCAGACAAAATTGAAGGCATGTAAGCCTTAATGGAGGGTGACAGCACTACCTCAGTTAGTTGCTGCTGCTAAGGGTTTAGAACTAGACATGTCCACTACCAAATCCTCAAAAATCAATATGGTAGGACAACAGAGACCATGGTCTGGTCAACAGGAACAGACCAGACAGAGGAGGGGTGACTTCAGATGTTACAATTGTGGCAAACCTGGTCACATACGCAGAAATTGCCGGTTACCCCTCAAGAACAACAGGTGAACTCACAGAGCCAGGGTTCAGTGCACACCCCTGGTCCTGTGACCTCACAATAGGAAGTTGGCAACCCTGTGTCCTTATCTGCCATATTAGACAAACCTATAAGACAAAACTCAAATTGGGTGTATGAAATACACTGGGGTCTAGTATGATATACTGACCCAACCAACGAAAAAAAGCACCAATAACCCCATAAGGATGAGAGAACACACATAAAATATATATGTAGTTTTTTGAAACACAATTAAATAATATAAATATGACACAAAGTGTCATGCCCCACTCTGACGATGTGCGGAGGTCGGCCAGGATAGCAGCACGAGTTTAGTGTTGTTTTGGAGCCGTGCTGGATTCGCCTCTCATCAGGTGCACTGGGTGGGGTCATTCGTTTAAATAGAAGCACATGAAATGAGTGGTCAAAATTAAAACTTAACATTTAATATACTAATTTTTAGAAAATAGGTCCCATGATATTTGAATACATAACAAAAATCAAAAGAAGCAACGCGGCGGCTTGCCACACAGGTAAATAATAGTGCGCAGAACACAATCATAAAAGAAAGAAGGTGCTCGGCGGCACCGGAAAATAACCAGGTGGTCCTACCGCTTTGATGAGTAGCTCCTTGAAACAACGATTGTCTAGCCGGCGTTAATGGATGAACACACCAATGCTAGCGGTAGTTGTTTGAACCAGGGCAGTGTGTAGTGCTGGCTAGCCCTAGTGATACCCTAGAGCCCTACAATGGCCTACGTGACCGGATAGCGGAAAACCGCAACCAATCACCTACAGGAACCTCACCCTGGAATTGATGCGCCCTAGTAAGCCCTTACTAACCTAGTCCCTACATGCATGTTTCACTGGAAGAGATGAAAGAAAAAAAAAAAGCTCATCAGGGGAAACATGGGGGCTCGGGCTGTCACTGTGCAGAGTGAATTGACAAAGGTGTCAGGTATGCACTCTGCATAGAGGCAAAGTATGACCACGATCCAGATTAGGATCAACGTGGGCAAACTCAGCTGAAAAAAGAACAAGGAGGGGGAAACTCAGATATACGGTCCCTTTCCTGATAACAGACTGGTGCTGGCGCATGGGCTGATGGAGCCTGGGAAGCGCAGAAAATCGCTCACTTTTAAAGAAAGAGCCAGTCCCTTTTAAAGAAAGAGTGTCTTAGCCAAGTGAGGCTTGGCTAAGACACTCCCACCTCGCTCTGAGAATGCGGTCCACGCCTGCGCATGCGCAGAACGGCAGATCGCATAGAGGGAGGGAGGTCAGTGGACGGACGCGAGTAAGAAGGATGACGTCACCGCGTCCCATCTCGCTGATACAGGCGAGATGACGCAACGGTTGCCATGCGGGACGCTGATTCCAGGCATCGTCGCGCAGTGTAGCTCCAGATATGTAGCTGCACTAAATATGTATATGGTATTTAATGGCACAAAAAGAGTAAACATAATAGAATCTTGAATATGTTGGCAATATATGAACACATGTTACAAGGGGAAGAGAGGATAGTGACACAAAAAAGGGGTAGAAAACAAAGGGACAAAGAAATAGAAGGGATTGAAAAAGACACCAAGGGACGCATATATTGAAGAGTATGTAAACAGACGCACAATGACTAAATGAAACAGCTGTAGTTAAGCTGTTCATTAAGACCCGTGGGTGAGACTGTGCCTAGTATGTAAATCCAACGGGATTCTCTTTGGAGTAACAGACGGTCCCAGTTTCCACCACGGGTTGGGCGCGCAACTTCTTCAATTCCCATTGCCTTCAGGCAATTGGGGTTCCCCTGATGGTAGTCATGAACATGCCTCGACACTGCTGTATCCCTTTCATTGGAAATGTCGCCAAGATGTTCGCCAAGGCGCCTGCGTAGCTCGCGTCTGGTTTTCCCCACATATTCCAAACCGCAAGCGCAGGTGATCTTATAGATAACACCCTGCGTCTTGCAGTTGATAAAGTCCTTAATGGGAAACGTTTTTTTCAGGTTAGAGCTAAAGAAAGTTTTACCAGTTTGGATAAGACCACAGGCTACACAGCCACTGCACCTAAAGCATCCCGTAGGCCTACGGTCAAGCCAGGTGCCCTGTCTCGGCACCGGTGAAAAGTGGCTGTGTACGAGGAGATCTTTAAGATTACTACCCCTTCTAAATGTTATCTGGGGGTAGTCATGTATGACTTCCTTGACATCCGGATCCATCAATAAGATGGGCCAGTGCTTACTAAGGATTCCTCGTATCCTGTCGGAACAACCATCAAAGGTAGCCAACAATCGGATCTTCTGGTCCCCCAGAGTACTCGCCCTGGGTACCAAAAGGTCCGAACGGGCCGTGTCAGTCGCCCTGTGGAAGTGGAATGCCTGCTTGAGTATGTTATCAGGGTACCCCCTATTAAGGAACCTAGTCCTTAGATCATTTGCCCTTTTCTTAAAATCTGGTCCCTCAGAGCAGTTACGTCTGAGGCGTAGATATTGGCCACACGGGATGCCCCTCTTGAGGGGGGTGGGGTGACTACTGCTCCAATGAAGGACCGAATTAGTAGAGGTAGGCTTTCTGAAGATAGTTGTTGATAGTTCGTCAATACCTTTTTTGGAGATAGAGATATCGAGGAAAGGGAGGCTCACTGGATCCGATTCATGTGTAAATCTAAGACCTATGTCATTACAGTTCAATTTGTTGACCAGGTCAGAAAACGATGATTTAGAGTCGTTCCAGATAATGAAGATGTCGTCGATGTAACGGGCCCACAAGCCTATGGGCCCGGTACTCGACGACATCTCCTCAGAGAACACAATGGTTGCCTCCCACCAGCCCAGGAGCAGATTCGCGTAGGCCGGCGCACAGGAACAACCCATCGCCGTGCCCCTGAGCTGGTGGTAGAGCTTGTTACCAAAATAAAAAAAGTTATGCGTCAGCAGATATTCAAGAAGTCTCAGCACAAAGGCATTGTGCCGAGAGAACTGGCAGCCCCTCATACTCAAAAAATGACCTACTGCCTTAAGGCCGGCTTGATGGGGAATAGACGAGTATAAGGCCTCTACATCAATACTGCCCAAAATGGCCTGTGGTTTGATACTAACGCCCTCAAGCCTTTTGAGGAGGTCCATAGTGTCCCTGACATAGGATGGCAGGGACACTACGAAGGGCATAAGGATTCTATCAATGTACGCACCCAGATTCTGGCTAATACAGCCAACACCAGAAACTATAGGCCTTCCTTTAAGGGGAGTTGTCCCCTTATGGACCTTCGGTAGGCTGTAGAACGTAGCGATAACCGGGTGTTTAGGATACAGAAAATCCAGTTCTTCCGCGGAAATTAATTTATTTGTTTTAGCATCCTGCAGGATATCCCTGAGTTCTACTAGATATGCATCTGTTGGATAATAGGACAAGACTTCATAACTTTTTTTTATCGCGAAGGATCTGTTCACACATGATCCTATAGTCAGTTGTATCCAAAATCACTGTATTGCCCCCTTTGTCCAAGGGTTTCACAGTGATTGAGGAGTCATTTTTCAGTGAGGTGATGGCTTCCCAGTCTTCCCTAGTGCAGTTATTGCAGGAGGGAAGTGGTGTTATTTGTTTAACCCTTTCACGACTGCAATCTGTATATATACGTGATAGCTGCACATACCCCGTGCAGCTACCACGTATATAAACGTTCTGGCAGCTCTTTAATCCAAGCGCTGCAAAGCGCTTGGATTAAAGCTTCTGCCCCTGCCCTGTATGCTGTCACGGACAGCATACAGTGCAGTAATGCCGGCAAGGGACCAATCAGAGTGGCCCCTTGCCGGCAATCGATCCGATTGGTTAGTCTGTGCAGACTAACCAATCGGATCGCGGCAGTGTTAAAATGCCGGTTTCATGCTCTGATCTGCGATCTGCAGACCAGAGCATGAAATCAGGTAATGTGTCCTCGAGTAATACACCCCCCCCCCTGCCGATCTGTGCCTCTGATCTGTGTCTGTGCCCCCCCTTGTGCCGCCTGCAGCTCAACTCCTACTAGCTGCCGAGATGTGGTCCGCCCCCTCCCCGCCCCCTCCAGTCATTTTGTAGCCTCCCCGATCCCCCCCTACCCATGCAGTCATTTTGTAGACCCCCGATCCCCCCCCACCTTTCCAGCGCTGCCCTCCGATCCCCCTGCTGTGTGCGATGGCGGCGGCTCCATTACTGAGCCGCCGCCATCAGCAGAGAGTGTCAGCTCTATGCTGACACTCTCCTGTAACCCCATAGATGCCGCGGTTACGGCATCCATGAGGTTAACAGAGGGAGGGAGCTCCCTCTCTCCACCATCGGGGCTGCAGCGCTGTGATTGCAGCACCCGATGGTTGCCATGGCAACCGGACGCTTTGCAAAAGCGTCCTGTTGCCATGGAAAGGTGTCCAGTGCTGCCACCTACAGGACATCTGGAAGTATTATACTTTGGAATACAAGAGCATTGCAAAGTATAGTACAACTATCAGCCCCACTGGATCTTGAAGATCCAAGAGGGAACTGATAAAAAAAAGTGAAAATAATAAAAGAGAAAATAAGTAAATAAATAAATAAAAATGTAAATTAAACAAATAAATTGCCTTTTCCTATAAAAAAATGAAAAAATAAAATAAAATACACATATTAGGTGTCAGCGCGTCCGTAACGACCGCCTCTATAAATATATCACATGATAGACCCCGTCCGATAAACACCATAAAAATAAAATAAAAAAAAACTGTGCCAAAAAAAGCTATTTTTGTCACCTTACATCACAAAAAGTGCAACAGCAAGCGATCAAAAAGGCTTATGACCCCCAAAATAGTACCAATCAAACCGTAAACCCGTCCCGCAAAAAATGATACCCTATTTAAGACAATCGCCCAAAAAATAAAAAATCTATGGCTCTCAGACTATAGAGACACTAAAACATCATTTTTTTGGTTTCAGAAATGCTATTATTGTGTAAAACTTAAATAAATAAGAAAAAGTATACATATTAGGTATTGCCACGTCCGTAACGATCTTCTCTATAAAACTATCACATGACCTAACTCCTCAGATGAACGCTGTAAAAATAAATAAATGAAAACTGTTCCAAAACAGCCAATTTTTGGATCACCTTGCCCCATAAAGTGTAATAAGGAATGATCAAAAAATCCTATGTACCCAAAAATGGTACCAATAAAAACCTCAACACTTTCTGCAAAAAACGAGCCCCTGCACAAGATGATCGGCAGAAAAATAAAAAACATATGGCGTTCAGAAAACCAATCCAGCACAATCTGCCTTCCAAAAACCGTATGGCATTTATTTCCTTCTGCGCCCTGCCGTGTGCCCGTACAACAGTTTACGACCACATGTGGGGTGTTTATGTAAACCGCGGAATCAGGATAATAAATATTGAGTTTTGTTTGGCTGTTAACTCTCAATGTGTTAAAGAAAAACAAATTATAAAATGGAAAATCTGCCAAAAAAGTGAAATTTAGAAATTTCATCTCCATTTTCCTTTAATTCTTGTGGAACGCCTAAAGGGTTAACAAAGTTTGTAAAATCAGTTTCGAGTAACTTGAGGGGTGTAGTTTCTACAATGGGGTCATTTATGGGGGTTTCCACTATGTAAGCCCCACAAAGGGACTTCAGACCTGAACTGGTCCTTAAAAAGTGGGTTTTGGAAATTTTCTTAAAAATTGTAAGAATTACTTCTAAACTTCTAGGCCTTCTAACGTCCTAAAAAAATAAAATTACATTTCCAAAATGATGCCAGCATAAAGTAGACATATGGGGAATGTTAAGTAATAAATATTGTATTAGGTATCACTTTCTGTTTTAGAAGCAGAGAAATTGAAATTTGGAAAATTGGGAATTTTTAAAACTTTTTGGTAAATTTGGGATTTTTTCATAAATAAAGGTGAAATATATTGACTCAAATATATGACTATCATGAAGTACAATGTGTCACGAGAAAACAATCTCAGAATGGCTTGGATAAGTAAAAGCATTCCAAAGCTATTACCACATAAAGTGACACATGTCAGATTTGTAAATTTTGACCTGGACACTGGGGCATCAATGACCCTTGGTCATGAAAGGGTTAAGGTCTGCTGTCACAAGTTGGAGGAAGATATCCAAGCATGATACATCACTAGAGGGGGGCATCTTAGTACTTTTATTCCTTAGGGTCGTAAATGGACCTAGACCAGATAAGCCTCCGTCTGATTCCTCCAAACTGTGCAGCAACCTAACATCAGAAAGGATACTCAAGGGTATCCCTAGTTCCTGACACTGTCGCTCGTCCTTGTGTAGAAAGAATTTACGCCACCTAAGTTTCCTGATGAACAAATGTAAATCCTTTGTCCAGGTGAAGGCGTCAAAACGGCGTGTAGGGACAAAGGATAAACCCTTGCTAAGGACAGCCATCTCAATATTATTAAGTATTCTCTGAGATAAATTTATTACTTGGGGGCCTGCTGGTCCCGTATCCTCGATCGGTTTCTCAACGGGTAGGGGGTAGCCTGATCTAAAAAACCTTGGGGTTGGCCTCTTCCTCTACCTCCTCGACCCCTGCCCCTTCTATACTGATTCTTCCTCCTTGGTACCGTACTACCCTGCTCACGTTCACTATCGGACAGGTCAGTCTCCGTGGTAGATAATTCAGAGACCACCTCCCTGACAGTGACTTTGTCTTTAAGGACAGAATACGCTTTATTCTCCTTAAACTCAGCAAGGTCCTTGGTAAACTGTCGGTGCTTCCGTTCTCTGAGATAAAATTGATATTTCTCTATGAAAGACTGCAGCTGCTTCTCTTTATTATTAAAATCGGGGTCCTGGGTGAAGGTTTTGGTAACATCAATCTGAGCTTTTAATCTCTACCCAAGACTCTCGAGATTAATCTTCTCCTCCTCCAACAATAAAGCCATGAATTGAAGGGAGCTGGTGGTGGCTAACAGTTACTAAAACCGGGGCTTCTCTGACGGTTGACAGGGGTGAGTAAAATCCTCAGGCCCCTGGGAACAATGCCATGCTTAATATAGTTATCGAGGCTCTGCACCTCCCACCAGCTCGATAAATGTTTATATAATTTATTCAACTCCTTGAAAGCAGTTTTGAAGGAGGGAATAAACTTTTTTTGTACATAGGATTTGTCACAGAAAACCTCCTTCGCCTCATCAAACCATGTGTCCGTATTAAGACCAACAGACAAGAAGCCTGCCATACCAAGAAGGATCAAACACTAGTAACAACGTAGATAATTATAAACGACCACTTGAGTCAGACAGAAGCACATGAAATGAGTGGTCAAAATTTAAACTTAACATTTAATATACTAATTTTTAGAAAATAGGTCCCATGATATTTGAATACATAACAAAAATCAAAAGAAGCAACGCGGCGGCTTGCCACACAGGTAAATAATAGTGCGCAGAACACAATCATAAAAGAAAGAAGGTGCTCGGCGGCACCGGAAAATAACCAGGTGGTCCTACCGCTTTGATGAGTAGCTCCTTGAAACAACGATTGTCTAGCCGGCGTTAATGGATGAACACACCAATGCTAGCGGTAGTTTTGTTTGAACCAGGGCAGTGTGTAGTAGCCGCCGCGTTGCTTCTTTTGATTTTTGTTATGTATTCAAATATCATGGGACCTATTTTCTAAAAATAAGTATATTAAATGTTAAGTTTTAATTTTGACCACTCATTTCATGTGCTTCTGTCTGACTCAAGTGGTCGTTTATAATTATCTACGTTGTTACTAGTCATTCGTTTAAATAGCACACCAGATCAGTGCTCTGAGCGGATTATACTAAACATTGTGGTCTTGGAAGCTAGGAAGGAAGGTTGTCCGTCTGTTCCAGATCAGAAAGATAAGTGGGATTTCTAGTTTGGTTGTTTTGTGTCATCTCTCCCATCCAGCTTCTGTGCGAGCAGGCTGCTCCTATTTCCCCTCTTCACCATCTCAGGGAATTTAGGGTTTTGTCAGACCAGGCACGAGGACACATCTTACCTATCTTTAAGGTCTGCATGTGGGCTGAGCAGTGCAGGGAAAGAGGTCAGGGATTAGCTAGGAGGTGACCCTTCCCCTGTCTCTCGCCCAGAGCCTGGTTGGTGGGTTATCTGTGAGTCTCAGTGCACGCCCGCCGTGACACAAAGGCAGAAGGTAAAGGAGGGTGGGATGCCCCATGTAGCGGGACCATAAGCAACCACTCTCACATATACCTGACTAACAAGGAAGGGGGGTCACAAACCCTGGGTATAAAGCTGCATAAAGATGGGAATATGGTAAGTTCGCCCAAAGTGACCTATAAACAGTATGCTGCATGCTAGTGAAGTATGCTGCATGCTAGTGAAGGGTAAATATGGTCACACATAGCAGACCTGCCCACCCTAGGTAACAAAAATGGCCATCTGGAGAATACAGATAGCAGGCAGTGGGGAATGGGGATGAGTCGCCGACTAGTAGCAGACAAGTGACTGCCGTGGGGGGTGGCAGACGCAGTGAGTGCACAGTGCACTAGTGCAGCACCTGCAGTTACTGTATGGGGGAACCAAAAGGACTGCACTGCAGAAATTATATGAGGCATGAGCGCAGCAGCCACAATAGGAGACAGTGGGGGCAGCAGCCACGCAGACAGTCTACTGGTATACTGTATGGGGGGCCACAAGGAGACATATGAGAGCAGCAGTAGCAGTCTGTGCATGTCTGCTGACTCAATGTCTCCACTCTCCAGTTGCGTCATGTCTCCTTGTGTCCCCCATATACAGTAATATCTTGTTATGCCTTGCTGCCTTCGGTAGGCAAGTTGCCCGCTGTATAATGTGCCCTGCTCAGGGCTCATTATGTCACTGCTGCTTTTTCTGTCCCTATTAGGTGACGGTCTAGTAGGGTCTACTACTTCCAGAGAATAGTGGTGCAGTGCAGTACGAGAATTCCCCTGAGAAAGACACTGCAAGGTGAGGCAGGGTTGTGGTGGGTCAGGTGTGGGGAGTCAGTATTGGATACATTTTTGTTAATATGCTGCTGCTCTTTTTTCTGTCCTTAGGAACTGCATTATGGCTGATGCTGGCGAGACTGTGACCCCTGATAAAAGCGGGCGGACAAAGTCATGCAAGGCATGGGAGCACTTCACTCAACATCCGTCCAACAAGTTGGTTGTCTGCAAAATCTGCAAAGCAGCGCTCGCGTGGCACGGAAGCACAACTGCGATGAACGAGCAGCTTAGAAGGAAACGCGTTGGCGTCACAGAGGAAGGAATAACCCCGTAAGTAATAATAAATGATCTGTATTAATTTATGCAGGTAAAAAGCTCTTTCTGTGTCAAACCTACTCATTTATGTGAGTAAGTTAGACAAATAGATTTTTACTAATGTATTTCTTTTTCAATCATTTGCAGTAAGAAGCAGCGCTCCATGAGTGAACTTCTGCATGTAAATCCCCCATGTACACCAGCACAAGCTTCTGTTCTCAGAATATACGTGATAGCTGTATACCCCGTGCAGCTACCACGTGCAGCTACCACGTATATATACGTTCTGGCAGCTCTTTAATCCAAGCGCTGCAAAGCGCTTGGATTAAAGCTTCTGCCCCTGCCCTGTATGCTGTCACGGACAGCATACAGTGCAGTAATGCCGGCAAGGGACCAATCAGAGTGGCCCCTTGCCGGCAATCGATCCGATTGGTTAGTCTTTGCAGACTAACCAATCGGATCGCGGCAGTGTCAAAATGCCGGTTTCAGGCTCTGATCTGTGCTCTGCAGATCAGAGCCTGAAATCAATATCCTCGTGGCCCCACCGATCCATGCAGCCCCCCCCCCATCTGTGCAGCCCCCGCCCCCGATCGGTGCGTGCAGACATCTCTCTCCCACCCCGATCTGTGCAGCTCATCTGCATTCTGTTCTCACTGCTGCCCCCTCCTTGAGTCCGCCCCCTGCTGGCATCAGATACCTCCCTCCCCCCCCCTTCCAGCGCTGCCCCCCTGCTGTTTGATGGCGGTGGCTCGATTCCTGAGCCGCCGCCATCAGAGTGTCAGCTCTATGCTGACACTCTGCTGTAACCTCAGAGATGCCGCGGCAGCGGCATCTATGGGGTTAATGGAGGGAGGGGGCTCCCTCTCTCCACCATCTGGGATGCTGCGCTGCGATGGCAGCCCCGATGCAAAAGCGTCCGCTGTTGCCACCTACAGGGCATCTGAATGTATTACACTTTGCAATGCAAGAGCATTGCAAAGTATAGTACAGCCATCAGCCCCACTGGATCTTCATGATCCAAGAGGAACTTGATAAAAAAAAAAAAAAAAATAATTAAAAATGTAAAATTAAAAAAATAATTGCCTTTTCCTATAAAAAAAAAAAATACACATATTAGGTATCACCGCGTCCGTAACAACCGTCTCTATAAAGATATCACATGATAGACCCCGTCCGATAAACACCATAAAAAAAAAAAAAAATGTGTAAAAAAAAGCCATTGTTGTCACCTTACATCACAAAAAGTGCAACAGCAAGCGATCAAAAAGGCATATGACCCCCAAAATAGTACCAATCAAACCGTCACCTCGTCCCGCAAAAAATGATACCCTATTTAAGACAATCGCCTAAAAAATAAAAAAGCTATGGCTCTCAAACTATAGAGACACTAAAACATAATTTTTTGGGTTTCAGAAATGCTATTATTGTGTAAAACTTAAATAAATAAGAAAAAGTATACATATTAGGTATTGCCACGTACGTAACGATCTTCTCTATAAAACTATCACATGACCTAACTCCTCAGATGAACGTTGTAAAAATAAATAAATGAAAACTGTTCCAATACAGCCAATTTCTGGGTCTCCTTGCCCCATAAAGTGTAATAATGAATGATCAAAAAATCCTATGTACCCAAAAATGGTACCAATAAAAACCTCAACACTTTCTGCAAAAAACGAGCCCCTGCACAAGACGATCAGCAGAAAAATAAAAAACATATGGCGTTCAGAAAACCAATCCAGCACAATCTGCCTTCCAAAAACCGTATGGCATTCCTTTCCTTTTGCACCCTGCCGTGTGCCCGTACAGCAGTTTACAACCACATGTGGGGTGTTTATGTAAACCGCGGAATCAGGGTAATAAATATTGAGTTTTGTTTGGCTGTTAACCCTCAATGTGTTAAAGAATTTTTTTTTAGAAAATGGAAAATCTGCCAAAAATTTTAAATTTAGAAAGTTCATCTCCATTTTCCTTTAATTCTTGTGGAACGCCTAAAGGGTTAACAAAGTTTGTAAAATCAGTTTTGAGTAACTTGAGGGGTGTAGCTTCTACAATGGGGTCATTTATGGGGGGTTTCCACTATGTAAGCCCCACAAAGTGACTTCAGACCTGAACTGGTCCTTAAAAAGTGGGTTTTGGAAATTCTCTTAAAAATTCTAAGAATTGCTTCTAAACTTCTAAGCCTTCTAACGTCCTAAAAAAATAAAATGACATTTCCAAAATGATGCCAACATAAAGTAGACATATGGGGAATGTCAAGTAATAAATATTTTATTAGGTATGACTTTCTGTTTTAGAAGCAGAGAAATTGAAATTTGGAAAATTGAGAATTTTTCCCAATTTTTGGTAAATTTGGGATTTTTTCCATAAATAAAGGTGAAATATATTGACTCAAATATATGACTATCATGAAGTACAATGTGTCACGAGAAAACAATCTCAGAATGGCATGGAAAAGTAAAAGTGTTCCAAAGCTATTACCACATAAAGTGATGCATGTCAGATTTGTAAATTTTGACCTGGACACTGGGGCATCAATGACCCTTGGTCATGAAAGGGTTAAAAATGTTAGTCACTGACATGCGACCACTGTCCATGGTTGAAGACAAAGGATTCCAGAGAATGGTCAGTGCACTAAATCCTTCATACAAGCTCCCATCAAGAACCCATTTCACCATACTAATGGAGGAAGTACAGGGAGACCTTTCAGCATGTGACAGATACCATTAACCATAATGAGAGCAGAATAGCGTTGACTGCAGACATATTGACCAGCGTAGCAACTGAGGCTTACCTTGGCATAACATGCCAAGGTCCATAAATATTGGGACATCGACACAATTCTAACATTTTTGGCTCTATACACCACCACAATGGATTTGAAATGAAACGAACATGATGTGCTTTAACTGCAGACTGTCATCTTTAATTTGAGGGCATTTACATCCAAATCAGGTGAATGGTGTAGGAATTACAACAGTTTGCATATGTGCCTCCCACTTGTTAAGGAACCAAAAGTAATGGGACAGATTATTAATAATAAATCAAAACTTTTACTTTTTAATATTTGGTTGCAAATCCTTTGCAGTCAATTACAGCCTGAAGTCTGGAACACATAGAAATCACCAGACGCTGGGTTTCATCCTTGGTGATGGTCTGCCAGGCCTCTACTGCAACTGTCTTCAGTTCCTGGTTGTTCTTGGGGCATTTTCCCTTCAGTATTTGTCTTTAGCAAGTGAAATGCATGCTCAATCGGATTCAGGTCAGGTGATAGACTTGGCCATTGCATAAGATTCTATTCCTTTCCCTTAAAAAAACTCTTTGGTTGCTTTTGCAGTATGCTTTGGGTCATTGTCCATCTGCACTGTGAAGCGCCGTCCAATTAGTTCTGAAGCAGTTGGCTGAATATGAGCAGATAATATTGCCCGAAACACTTCAGAATTCATTCTGCTGCTTTTGTCAGCAGTCACATCATCAATAAATACAAGAGAACCAGTTCTATTAGCAGCCATACATGCCCACGCCATGACATTACCACCACCATGCTTCACTGAAGAGGTGGTATAAGCAGGATCATGAGCAGTTCCTTTCCTTTTCCATACTCTTCTCTTCCCATCACTCTGGTACAAGTTGATCTTGGTCTCATCTGTCCATAGGATGTTGTTCCAGAACTGTGAAGGCTTTTTTAGATGTCGTTTGGCAAACTCTAATCTGGCCTTCCTGTTTTTGAGGCTCACCAATGGTTTACATCTTGTGGTGAACCCTCTGTATTAACTCTGGTGAAGTCTTCTCTTGATTGTTGACTGACACACATACACCTACCTCCTGGAGAGTGTTCTTGATCTGGCCAACTGTTGTGAAGGGTGTTTTCTTCACCAGGGAAATAATTTTTCTTCATCCACCACAGTTATTTTCCATGGTCTTCCGGGTGTTTTGGTGTTCCTAAACTCACCGGTGCATTCCTTCTTTTCAAGAATGTTCCAAACATTAGTTTTGACCACGCTTAATGTTTTTGCTATCTCTCTGATGGGTCTGTTTTGTTTTTTCAGCCTAATGATGGCTTGCTTCACTGATAGCTCTTTGGTTCTCATCTTGAGAGTTGACAGCAACAGATTCCAAATGCAAATAGCACACTTGAAAGGAACTCTGGACCTTTTATCTGCTCATTATAATTGGGATAATGAGCGAATAAACACAGACCGAGCAATGGAACAGCTGAGTAGCCAATTGTCTCATTACTTTTGGTTCCTTAACGGGTTTAGCACCTAGAGGGTCATTAGCATATCAATAGAAGTTCTTTTTTTAGCGAATTATGTGAAAACAAAGTGGTAGAAACCCTTTAACAAGTGGAAGGCACATATGCAAACTGTTATAATTCCTACATTGTTCACCTGATTTGGATGTAAATAGCATCAAATTAAAGATGACAGTCTTGTTAATTTTATTTCAAATCCATTGTGGAGGTGTATAGAGCCGAAAATGTTAGAATTGTGTTGATGTCCCAATATTTATGGACCTGACTGTATATACATACACACACACAAACTTCTGGCCAGGATGTTTTAATTTAACCACACATTGTGTCGACCCTATGATTTCCTCGATGGTCTGAGATAGTAACATGCCTCAATATAGTATTCATGAATTTTCCCTTGATTAGGCGCTGCATTGACCGGAGTGTACATCTCGCGTGTAAAATGTGTGCATAACTTGATTGGCCTCTTGGTTTCTATGGTGAGGCTTGCGGTTCAGGCCTCGTTTCCTTGTGGAACGCAATACACATGGAACAGTGTAGCATCGCGAGACCAGAATTGAAGTCAGGTGACATTCTATGCGGACTCTTGATCCACGTGATCGATCTCGCAATCACATGATCTGGAAATCTGGAAGTTAGAACAGGTCCTCTGACATGCGCAGTACGAAAACTGATACGCCGACATCCACGAGGACCACATCCCCCACTTACTCCATGGCTTCCTTCCCCCCAAGAGATTTATTTTTATTTCACACACCTGCACTGAGGTACTTGAATTATTATTATTATTTATTATTAAAGCGCCATTCATTTCATAGCGCTGTACATATGATAAGCGGTACACATACATAATACAGACAATTGCACTAATCATAAAAAAGATGAGTTACAAACTGGTATAGAAGGAGAGAGGGCCCTGCCCGTGAGGGCTTAAAATCTACATGGTATGGGAGAAAGACACAGTAGGTACGGGTGAAGCTGGTGGTGGTGGTATAGAGGCAGCAGGGTTACGGGTTGTAGGCTTGTCTTAAGAGGTGAGTTTTCAGGTTACTTGAATCCTATTATCACATATGTAAAGTAATTATAATTATGTCAATTACTTATGAATATATGAAGGCAATATGTTTTTAAAGAAGTTTTGAGTATATGCACTGTTGTCACTTTATTATGTATTTATTGAAGCACATTGCAAATTGTGGAAACAATAAGTCACATGCGATAGTTTTATATATTTTTTTGTATATTAGAGTAATCCGATTAATTGATGATTGATCATGTGAACTTGTATAAATATAAACATTGCACCATTATTTTTGTTACTGCTTGAAAAAGATCCCAGCAAGTGGATCGAAACGTTGCATGTCTGGTTAAATAAAGCAGTTATACTTATTTTTACTCCTTGGATGTGCAGTGGAAATTTCTTCACCTATACAGTTTGGAGGTGGATCGCCTCCTTAGCCTCTGGCACTCCACATTTACGCTGAAAACTGCAGTGCTGCCCAACTTTAGTTTTTTCTACAAAATTGGATTAGATATACACTTCAGCAGGCTGTATTAGGGAACTTTCACACTAGCGTTTTTCTTTTCCGGTATTTAGTTCCGTCACAGGGGCTCAATACCAGAAAAAAAAAAGATAAATTTTATCCCAATGCATTCTGAATGGAGAGCAATCCGTTCAATATGCATCAGTTCGGTCCTGCTTATGTTTTTTGGCCGGAGAAAATACTGCAGCATGCTGCAGTTTTCTCTCCAGCCAAAAATCTGAACACTTGCCAGAATGCATTATTTTCCATTGAAATGCATTAATGCCACGTTCCGGTTTTGCTGTCATATTGTCACATCTGTGACAGGTCTCAGAAGGTCTGAAAGATTATCTACGCATTAGTGATCTGACAGCCTATTTTGGTTTCACTTTGTCTGTGTGTTGCTGGTATGTCCACACCTCCTGTTCAGGTGTGGATCATGTGACCTTTACCTCCCCCTATTTAGTTTGACTTTTCCCATCACTCCTTGCTTGGGATAGCTTAATTTGGTCTTGGAAGAGCTGGAGGGTGGTTTGTGTTGAAGTCCTGTTCATCCTTCATCCTCTGAAGTGTTCCGCGTGTGGTGTTTACTAGGCCCCCCGGTTGTTTACTAGGCCTCAGTGAGACGCTAGATGAATTCTTTAGAGCCTTGGGTCTCATCTACGATGACCCGGATCAGATTTCTCAGGCCGAAACCAAGTTACAGAGTTTGTGGTGGGGAGAATGTTCCGCGGAGACCTATTGCTCTAAATTTAGGAGATGGGTTACTGATACTGAGTGGAACGATCCTGCTCTCCATAGGCAATTCTGTCAGGGTCTCTCTGAAAGACTGCAGGACGAGTTGGCTTTTCATGAAAATCCTGTGTCATTGGAGGCAGCTATGTCCCTTGCGGTACGTCTAGATAATCGCCTGAGGGAGAGATCTAGGGGTCCTCACCTTCAGGACGTACTGTCCAATAAGGGTACTGCTACCATTGAAACTTATGGTGGAGAGACACTGGTGATAAGCCTATGCAGTTAGGAGGAGCTACTCCTGGCCAAAGCTTGGGTCATGTGAAAGGAGTCTGCTTTTATTGTGGCAAGAAGGGACATTTTGTAAATATTTGTCCGTACTTGCAGCATCAAGGTGTAAACAGAAAGGAAAAAACTTGTAATCCTCAAATTACTATTGGTGGTGTGGATGAGGAGCAAGAAAACCTACTTTTGTCTTTTACTGGTAGTACATATTTTCCTGTCTGCAGAGGTGGCGCTAGAGTCCAAAACTGTGAAAATCGAAGCATTTATCGACAGTGGGACAGTAGTTAACTTGATTGATGGAGAGTTTGTACGTATTGATGGGTTGACTACTAATGCATTAGAGAAAAGTATTTCTGTCTTTGCAATCGACTCAGCACCTCTCACCCAAAAATGCCTGTCACAGGTAGTGAATGACATTAATTTAAGAGTGGGTGATTTGCATAAGGAATCTATCTCCTGTCATGTATTGGAGGGTATGCCTGCTCCGTTGGTGTTGGGCTTACCATGGTTAAGCAAACATGGACAACAGTCTTAATGCATCATTCTCTATGGTGACCACTAAAACTGTACCCTCATTTATTTCAGAATTTTCAGATGTTTTCTCTGAGAGTGGTAATCAGGAGTTTCCTCCGCATCGGGAGTACGACTATCAATCTTATTCCTGGAGCTAAATTGCCCAAATCTCGGTTGTATAATCTTTCGGAGCCTTTATGTAAAGTCCTGTCTAAAGCCCACACTCCGGGAAGATATAAGTGAGGGACATGAACATGTGGAGTCACTGTGGGTAGAGATACATGGCGCTAAAAACAATAATAAATTACTAATAGGAGTTTACTATAAACCACCTAATATACCAGAGTCCACAGAAAATCTACTACTAAACGATATAGACGAGGCGGTAAATCATAATGAGGTGGTTATTATGGGGGACTTCAACTACCCAGATATAGACTGGGAAACTGAAACTTGTATATCTGATAAAGGAAACAGGTTCTTGGCAATAACCAAAGACAATTACCTCTCCCAACTGGTTCAGGACCCGACTAGAGGGACGGCCATACTGGACTTAGTATTAACCAATAGGCCTGACAGAACAACAGACGTGCAGGTTGGGGGACACCTGGGAAATAGTGACCACAAAGTAATAACCTTCCAATTATCATTCAAAAGAGCGTTTCTACAGGGAGGAACAAAAATACCAAACTTCAAAAAAGCTAAATTTAGCCAACTAAGAGAGGCCATAGGCCTAATTAAATGGGATAAAGTCCTCACAAATAAAAATTCAGCCACAAAATGGGATATCTTTAAAAGCATCCTAAAATCTCAGTGTGAGAGGTACATACCGTATGGGAATAAAAGGTTAAGGAACAAAAATAAACCAATGTGGATAAACAGAACTGTAAAGAAAGCATATAAAACACTAAAACAGGAAGGTAGCACGGAAGCACTAAAAAACTATAAGGAAAAAAAAAGAACATGTAAAAAACTAATAAAAGCGGCCAAACTAGAGACCGAGAGATTAATTGCCAAAGAGAGTAAAACTAACCCTAAAATGTTCTTCAATTATATAAATGCTAAAAAGTATAAATCTGAAGGTGTCGGCCCGTTAAAGAGTAATGAGGGGGGAGTCGCAGAGAGCGACGAGGAGAAAGCAAAGCTGTTAAATATTTTTTTCTCCAATGTATTCACTGAGGAAAATAAACTGTCAGATGACATGCCGAATGTTGAAATAAATTCCCCATTAAAAGTGTCCTATCTGACCCAGGAAGAAGTACAACAGCGACTTAAAAAGATTAAAATAGACAAATCGCCAGGACCGGATGGCATACACCCCCGTATCCTAAGGGAATTAAGTAATGTCATAGCCAGACCCTTATTTCTGATATTTGCAGATTCTATATTGACAGGGAATGTCCCACAGGACTGGCGCATGGCAAATGTGGTGCCAATATTCAAAAAGGGTCCAAAAACAGAGCCTGGAAACTATAGGCCGGTAAGTTTAACATCTGTTGTGGGTAAACTGTTTGAAGGTTTTCTGAGAAATGCTATGTTAGAGCATCTTAACGGAAATAAGCAAATAACGCCATATCAGCATGGCTTTGTGAGGGATCGATCATGTCAAACAAATTTAATCAGTTTCTATGAGGAGGTAAGTTCTAGACTTGACAGCGGCGAATCAATGGATGTCGTGTATCTGGACTTCTCCAAAGCATTTGACACTGTACCACATAAAAGGAGGTTAGTATATAAAATGAGAATGCTCGGACTGGGAGAAAACGTCTGTAAGTGGGTAAGTAACTGGCTCAATGATAGAAAACAGAGGGTGGTTATTAATGGTAAATACTCAGATTGGGTCACTGTCACCAGTGGAGTACCTCAGGGGTCAGTATTGGGCCCTATTCTCTTCAATATATTTATTAATGATCTTGTAGAAGGCTTGCATAGTAAAATATCAATTTTCGCAGATGACACTAAACTGTGTAAAGTAATTAACACTGCTGAGGACAGTATACTACTACAGAGCGATCTGGATAGATTGGAGGCTTGGGCAGATAAGTGGCAGATGAGGTTTAACGCTGACAAATGTAAAGTTATGCACATGGGAAGGAATAATGCAAGTCACCCGTACTTATTAAATGGTAAAACACTCAGTAACACTGACATAGAAAAAGATCTAGGAATTTTAATAAACAGCAAACTAAGCTGCAAAAAACAGTGTCAGGCAGCTGCTGCCAAGGCCAATAAGATAATGGTTTGCATCAAAAGGGGCATAGATGCCCATGATGAGAACATAGTCCTACCACTTTACAAATTGCTAGTCAGACCACACATGGAGTACTGTGTACAGTTCTGGGCTCCTGTAAACAAGGCAGACATAGCAGAGCTGGAGAGGGTCCAGAGGAGGGCAACTAAAGTAATAACTGGAATGGGGCAACTACAGTACCCTGAAAGATTATCAAAATTAGGGTTATTCACTTTAGAAAAAAAGACGACTGAGAGGAGATCTAATTAATATGTATAAATATATCAGGGGTCAGTACAGAGATCTATCCCATCATCTATTCATTCCCAGGACGGTGACTGTGACGAGGGGACATCCTCTGCGTCTGGAGGAAAGAAGGTTTGTACACAAACATAGAAGAGGATTCTTTACTGTAAGAGCAGTGAGACTATGGAACTCTCTGCCTGAGGAGGTGGTGATGGCGAGTACAATAAAGGAATTCAAGAGGGGCCTGGATGTATTTCTGGAGCGTAATAATATTACAGGCTATAGCTACTAGAGAGAGATCGTTGATCCAGGGATTTATTCTGATTGCCTGATTGGAGTCGGGAAGGAATTTTTATTCCCCTAAAGTGAGGAAAATTGGCTTCTACCTGACAGGGTTTTTTTTGCCTTCCTCTGGATCAACTTGCAGGATGACAGGCCGAACTGGATGGACAAATGTCTTTTTTCGGCCTTATGTACTATGTTACTAACCTGAAAGAAAGGCCATGCGACAGTATATTACCAAGAGTTTGGCAAAGGGACATATTAGACCATCTAAGTCCCCAGTGGCGGCTAGGTTTTTCTTTGTAAAGAAAAAAGATGGTACCCCAAGACCATGCTTGGACTTCAGTGAGCTCAATTGTATTACTGTCCGTGATCCTTACCCTCTTCCATTGATTCCGGATTTGTATAGTTAGATTGTCGGTGTCAAGGTGTTCTCTAAATTGGATCTGAGGGGGGCATATAATCTGGTAAGGATCAAGGAGGGGGATGAGTGGAAGACCGCATTTAATACCCCTGAGGGTCAATTTGAAAACCTGGTCATGCCCTTTGGGTTAACCAATGCTCCTGCGGATTTTCAACACTTTGTCAAAGACATCTTTCATCATCTGGTGGGGAGGTTTGTCGTTGTATACCTTGATGACATATGAATTTATTCGCCTAATATAGGGACTCATCAGGATCATGTGAGACAGGAGTTACAGATCCTAAAGAGAGAATAAGTTGTATGCTAAGATGGAAAGGTGTGTATTTGCTGTACAAGAAGTGCAATTTCTGGGTTACCTGCTCTCATCCTCAGGTTTTTGTATGGATCCCGAGAAGGTCCGTGCCGTGTTGCACTGGGATCGACCCGAAAATCTGAAAGCGTTTATGCGGTTTTTGGGGTTTACCAACTACCGTAAATTTATCTTGAACCATTCATCGGTGGTTAAACCTTTAACAGACATGACTAGGAAAGGTGCGGATATTTCTGTCTGGTTGGATGCGGCATTACAGGCCTTTTCTGCTATGAAAGAATGTTTTGCTTCGGCCCCTATTCTGATGCAACCGGACGTGACTCAGCTATTTATTGTTGAGGTTGTCGCGTTCGAGGTAGGGGTAGGAGCAATCTTGTCACAAGGTCCTTCAGCTAGTAAATGGCACCCATGTGCATTTTTCTCTAAAAAAAAAAAAAAAAAGAATTGCTGACCATTAAGTTGGTGTTCGAGGAATGGCGGCATTGGTTGGACTCGATTGTCCCGCTGTGGGTTGCGGAATGGGAAAAGGAACTACATCTGGTAGCAGACGATACTAATAGAAAGTGGATCCAAAAATGTTCACATGGGTTCTCTAAGTGTATAAAGAGGAGAATTCAGTAAAGATAGCATTAAGATGGTATAGGACCCCGGAGTATCTTTTTAAAATTAAGCTGCTTCCTACGGCTCTAATACAGGAGAATTCAGTCAAGATAGCATTAAGATGGTATAGGACCCCGGAGTATCTTTTTAAAATTAAGCTGCTTCCTACGGCTCTTTGTTGGAGATGCAAAGCCGACATTGGCTCCCTTTCCCACATTTGGTGGTCCTGCCCGATTGTACGTTCTTTCTGGAATGATGTAGAAGGGGCCATAAATAAGATTTGCGCCACAAACTTAAAGCTTACAGTTCAGTTAGTGATGCTTTGGATACCCACACACAATTTTCGTCCTGGTAAACATAGCCTGACCACACATTTGCTGATGGCGGCAAAGCTCCTTATTCCAGTTAAATGGAGATCAGTCGAACCGCCGTCGCTGGAAATGTGGAGAGATAGGGTTCACCAGATGTGTCAAATGGAGGAGCTGATAGGTTGGACGTACCACTGTAGAGATAGCTTTCTGAAACTCTGGCAACCATGGTTGGATTACAGGGCCAGCCTCCTTGACGACCAGTGATCCTTTTATTTATATGATTTTCATCGGGTATGGCCTCTCTCCAAGTTCCGCTCATACCATGTCTTAGCTGCTGTAGCCATCGCGAACAATCTTGATGCTCTTGAGTGTATTATAGCTGGGGTATTGGGTTGACACAATGGTGTTGTCTTTTAGACTGTATGTCTTTCTGTTCTGTAAGATCACTCAACTAAGGGCCTTTGCTCTAGCTGAGGGATTATTGTATCCTAGCCTGTATTGTTAGGCTTTGCCTTTGAAGATTTATGCCCTGCTGTGATGAGATACGTACAGTCTCTCATTATAAGTATGTACTAAATTGATGATCTTTACTTGTTTAATAAAAAGAGATTTCAATCAGGAATGGCGGCATTGGTTGGAAGAAGCAATTCACCCTATTACGGATCACAAGAATCTGGCCTACCTGGCCTAAGCGACTGAACCCAAAGCAGGCCAGATGGTCATAATTTTTCACCAGATTTAACTTCGTCACTTACCACCCTGGGGTTAAGAACATCCTGATCTTGAAGCCAGGGTGTTGGAGGCACAGGAGGATGATCCGGACTCTTGTCCTCGGGGGAAGTTGTTTGTTCCCTCCGAATTACGTCACAAGGTGTTTGAGGAACATCACTGTACGGTGCTTGCTGGGCATCCTGGTCGATCTCATCTCTTGCAGATTTTGGTGGCCAGGATTGCGCAAGTGTATTGAGGACTATGTGTCAGCCTGTGGTACCTGTGCACGTGCTAAGGTGACACATACTCGGCCTTCCGGATCTCTGCTTCTATTGCCCATCCCGTCCAGACCTTGGACCTATTTGTCCATGGATTTTATCACAGATTTACCGAATTCTTTGGGAAAAACTTTGATTCTGGTGGTTGTAGATTGTTTTAGTAAAATGGCACACTTTATTGCATTACCTAGTCTACCCAATGCTAAAACTCTTGCACAGGTGTTTGTCGACAACACTGTGAAACTACATGGCATTCCCTCTGATACTCGTCTGGGTGTACAATTGTCCTTCTCTTCGGCTTTTCATCTTCAGTCGAATGGACCGACAGAGCGCACTAATCAGAATCTGGAGACTTACGTGAGATGTTTTGTTTCAGAGAATCAGGAAGAGTGGTCTTTGTTTTTGTCGTTAGCTGAGTTTGCTATAAATAACTGTAGACAGGAATCCACTGATAAGTCACAGTTTTTTGGGGCATATGGGTTCCATCCACAGTTTGGTACATTTTCTGGTGCTCAAAATTCCAGCATGCCTGAGGAGAAACAATTTTCCTCTTTGTCTTCTACTTGGCAGAAAATCCTGAAAAACCTGAAAAAGATGGGCAACAGGTATAAGCGTGTGGCTGACAGGAGATGTATGAGTGGTCCGGACCTGAGAGTGGGTGATTCTGTGTGGTTGTCTATAAGAAACATTAAACTTAAGGTACCTTCTTGGAAGTTGGGCCCAAGATATATTGGTCCATATAAGATCACTGCCATTGTTAACCCTGTAGCCTTCAGTCTTGAACTTCCTCAGGCATTGAAAATCCATAACGTATTTCATAAATCGTTGTTAAAAAAATGTGTCAAACCTGATGAGCTGTCCTCCTTGCCTCCTGCTCCTGTCATGGTGGAAGGCAATTTAGAATTTCAGATCAGCAGAATTGTGGACTCCCGAGTTCTCCGGAGATCCCTCCAGTATCTTGTTCATTGGAGAGGGTACGGACCAGAGGAGAGGATATGGGTTCCAGCGACCGATGTTAATGCTAGTCGTCTGGTGAGAGCATTCCACAGAGCTCATCCTGATAAGGTCTGTCATGGGTGCCTGTAGGTCACCCGTAGAAGGGGGGGGGGGGGGGGTAATATCACATCTGTGACAGTTCTCAAAAGGTCTGAAAGATTATTAGTGATCACTTTTTTCTGTGTGTTGCTGGTATGTCCACACCTCCTGTTCAGGTGTGGATCATGTGAACTTTACCTCACCCTATTTAGTCTGAATTTTCCCATCACTCCTTGCTTGGGATAGCTTCATTTAGTCTTGGAAGAGCTGGAGTGTGGTTCGTGTTGAAGTCCTGTTCATTCTTCATCCTCTGAAGTTAAGTGTTCCGCTTGTCGTGTTTTGTATTCTCACCCCCCCCCTTCCTTCGTTGTTTACTAGGCCTCAGTGAGACACCAATTCCTTCACCATGGAAGGAAAAAGTGGTCTCTGCCCTGTCATTATCTTTAGGGCATCTCTGAGGGTCACCAGGGTTTTCTAGGTTCCCGTGTATGAGTATCTCTACCATTGAGAGGTGCCCATACGGATGGGTGGTGACCCTTTTCCTTTCCTAGCAGTGAGCCCTAGTGTCTTTCCCCTTCCTTCTCGATTGTCTTTTGGCGTTCTCCCCTACTACATCAGTGACACATATTCGGTTATTTAAAAAACACCCTTTTTGAGCAAAGTACTTAATATTGCAGCCTTTGCTGCTTCTGTGATTGTTAAAAGTAAGTTTAAAATACTTCAAAAATTTTCTTGGTTTTGAAAAACGCCCATTTTTGGCAATACCCTCAATCTGGTGCCCCTGCTGCATTAGTCAGTGTACAATTTAAGCTAAAAATACAAGTATAATTTTCTGCGATTTAAAAAACCTTTTTTGGGGCAAAATACTCAATTTTACAGCCCTTGTTGCATCTGTCAGTGTGAAATTCAAGCGTTATATACTGCTGTCATATTCGGTTATTAAAAAAATGCTTTGCTGCATCTTTGAGTGTTAAAAATAAGCTTAAAATACTTCAATAATTTTCTGGGTTTTAAAGAAAAACCCTTTTTTGGCAATACCCTCCTTAAAAACACTGCCATATTTTACCTTAAGGACCAGGCCATTTTTTGCAAATCTGATATGTGACACTTTATGTGGTGATCCCTGTATAACGCTTCTACTTATCCAGGCCATTCTGAGATTGTTTTCTCGTCACGCATTGTACTTCCTGTACTTCATGGCCGTGACGAGGTATTTTCTTTTTGGGGGGTTATTTACAACATTCATCAAACCGGTTAGATCGTGTGGTATTTTTATAGAGCAGGTTGTTTGTTTCAGTTTTACGTTATGTAAAACATTTACATAACGTAAAACATTTACGTTATGTAAAACATTTTATGTTATGTAAAGCATTAAAAAAAAAAAAATATATATATATATATATATATATATATATATATTTATTCTTTAGTGTCTCCACATTGAAAGCCATATTTTATAAAAAATTTTGGGCGACTGTCTTGTGTAGGGGGTCATTTTTTGATGCAAGGTGACTTTTTTTTTTTCTTTACAGTATTCACCTGAGGGGTTAGGTCATGTGATATTTTATAGAGCAATGACGACAGCAGCGATACTTTTTTTTATTTACTTAAGTTTTAGTGTCTCCATATTCTGAGCCATAGTTTTTTTTTTTTTTCTGGCGATTGTCTCAGGTAGGGCTCATTTTTTCAGCACCTCAATTTTTCGTGCTTAACGATGTTTATTCCACAAAACCAAATTTACAGTGGTGAAAAATCCTCAAGGTACAAGCCCCAATACGGTCTACGCGTTTCGAACCTGGTGGTTCTTAATCATGACCTTCATAATAAATTCCTAAGGAAGTATATATAGGAGTGAGCATAAAAAATCCCCCCCCCCCCCCTTAAACTAGCTGGGCGGTGCAAACCATCCCAGGTGTTACAATCAAAAGTGCTAGCAGAAATTTAAATGCACAAAACAAGTTTAAAATCTTACATGAGCCACTATGAACAGACATTTTATGACATTATACCCAGCAGAGAATGAGCAGTAACAGAGAATTAATAAATATATAAATAAGTGTATAAACATAATTATAAGTAGGGCTGCAGCTAACGATTATTTGAATAATCGATTAGTTGCCGATTAATTTCTACGATTAATCGATTAATCGGGAAAAACGACAAAATTACAAAACAGAGGTTTATATGATCTTACTTGAAAAATTATGTTCAAAGGCCATATTAAAACAAATTGTGGACGACACTTATGGGGGATCTGTGGACGACACTTATGGGGGATCTGTGGACGACACTTATGGGGGATCTGTGGACGACACTTATGGGGGATCTGTGGACGACACTTATGGGGGATCTGTGGACGACACTTATGGGGGATCTGTGGACGACACTTATGGGGTATCTGTGGACGACACTTATGGGGGATCTGTGGACGACACTTATGGGGGATCTGTGGACGACACTTATGGGGGATCTGTGGACGACACTTATGGGGGATCTGTGGACGACGTTTATGGGGGATCTGTGGACGGCGTTTATGGGGGATCTGTGGACGGCGTTTATGGGGGATCTGTGGACGGCGTTTATGGGGGATCTGTGGACGGCGTTTATGGGGGATCTGTGGACGGCGTTTATGGGGGATCTGTGGACGGCGTTTATGGGGGATCTGTGGACGGCGTTTATGGGGGATCTGTGGACGGCGTTTATGGGGGATCTGTGGACGGCGTTTATGGGGGATCTGTGGACGGCGTAGTTATGGAGAGGGGGATATGTGCACTGTTATGGGCATAACAGTGCACAGATCCCTTTCCTCATAACAGTGCACAGACCCCCCTTCCCATAGCAGTGAAATACACAGACCACCCCTCCTCCCCATAGCAGTGCTATAGACAGATCCTCCCCCCTCCCCATAGCAGTGCTATACACAGAGCCCCCTTCCCCCTAACAGCCCCGGCGCTTGCATCTTTATTTTACCTTTTTACAATGACGCTCCCGCTCCTGTAACAGCCAGGCAGAGCGGACGGCGGCGTTACGTCACTCAATCACGTGACGCGCCTGCTCCGCCCACTTCATGAATGAAGGAGGCGGAGCAGGCGTGTCACGTGAGTGAGTGACGTTACGCCGCCGTCCGCTCTGCCTGGCTGTTACAGGAGCGGGAGCGTCATTGTAAAAAGGTAAAATAAAGATGCAGCGACCGCCCGAATAGCAACGAATCGGCGATTATTCGATAACTGGATTCGTCGACAACGAATCCAGTTATCGAATATAATCGATTACATCGATTAATCGTTGCAGCCCTAATTATAAGTGAGCAGCAGAAAAAACGCTCCATCTGAACACTCCTCAATATTTGCTGGCTGCACTCTAATTCTGATCATTCAGGCTATACAATACATTTTTTTTATTTTAAAGTTGCACCATGGTGTAATTATTAATAACTATTAATAAATATACATGAGTTCTTTTCTCAAATTTAATCCTGCAGGACTTCTGGACTTCAATTTTAGAATCCAGAAGGCTTCTCTTTGGTTTACAAGTTTTTTGAGGTCTCCGCCTCTTGTGGGCAAAAACACTCGTTCTATGGCATAAGCTGTGAATGATGACAAGCTTCTATTATGGACCATGATAAAGTGTTTTGCTGCACTTGAGATGTTTACATATGCAGGATTTATTATATAATTAATATGTTCCAGTAACCTTACTTTGAACTTTCTGGTTGAACATCCTACATATATTAATTGCCAATCTTTGCATTCGATGATGTAGACAATTCCCGATGTGTTGCAATTAATGTAAGTTTTAATCGCATATTTATTAGTACCATCAGAATCTTGAAAATATTTTTTGGGGGTTACATAACTGCAGGCTTTACATGGGGAGTTGCCACATCGTGTGAAACCTGTATATCGCAACCAACATGTCCGCGGTTGTCCCTTCCGATTTTTGACTAAAAGAGATGGAGATAGAGAGGCAGCCAATGACATAGGTCCTTTTGATACCACTCTATGTCCTCCCCTCAGTATTTTGTATAGCTGCGGATCCTCATACAGGATGGGGATACATTTAGAGACCGCTTTCTCTATCAAAGAAAATTGATTACTAAAAGTAAGCACAAGTGTTGGAATATTAGAGGTTTTATCTTTATAACATGATTTGATCTCATTTTCTTTTTCTTCCATATTTTCACTATATTTATTTTTATCCATTTTTTTTAATTAATTTTTTTATGGGTCAAGGGGGTTCCAAACAATAAATCCTGCCTTTTTTTTCTCTCCGCTATATTTTTTGCCCTTTGGGTCATCCACAGTGGGTATCCTCTCGCCTTTAATCTATCAGTTATTATTTGTATCTCTTCATAGAAATCAGAGTCTTTGCTACAATTACGCCTGGCTCTGATCATCTCACCCACTGGAATAGCCTTTATTGTATGGAGTGGATGATGACTGTTGGCTCTTAGCACTGTATTTCCAGATATGGGTTTACGATAAGTTTGAGTACATATTACCTGGCCTGGAATACCAGTCAACGTCACATCCCAAAAATTAATTTTATATGCATCATGGATAGTCTAGAAAAGAGGCTATGGCAGATACATCGGCGGACCAAATGAACAACAGGTCATCTATGTATCTGCCATACCACTCTATACATTCACCAAAGGGATTGTCAACATCATAAATATAGCGCTCCTCCCAGTACGCCATGGTGAAGTTTGCAAGTGACAGGGAAAATTTTGCTCCCGTACTCACAACCTGTATTTGCAAATAAAATTTATTGTCAAAACTAAAATAATTATGTGTGAGCAAAAATTCAGTTATTTTTAATACATAATCAATGAAAACGTCACCATGGCTACTGTAGCGGTGTAAATGATACTCCAACGCTATTAGTGCTACTCGGTGGGGAATGGACGGGTACAGGCTGACTACATCGGTTGTCATCCATATATAATTTTGGGACCATTTTTTTTAATCAAAAAAACTTTTTATCTTTTACTTTTTTCACTTTTTTTTTTAAATTTTTTTTTACCCAGACCCACTTGGTTCTTGAAGATCCAGTGGGTCTGATGTCTGTATAATACAGTACAGTACAATATACTATACAGTACTGTATTTTACTTACAGTTTGCCTGAACAGATCTATGCCTTCAGCATAGATCTGTTCAGCACCATGGACAGCAGGACGCCTGAGAAGGCATCCTGTTGCCATGGGAACCTTCCCCGTCTGTCACAACTGCGCAGACGGGGAAGGGTGAGGACTGGGGTGTCGGGGGGCTGTCTGGGGGCTCTCTCCCTCTCCCATCGGGGGGCTGCAAAGGCACAGCAGCCCCCCGATCGGAGAGGGAGGGAGCTCCCTGCGCTGTTAACCTTTTCCATACAGCGGTCTATACGGACCGCTGTATGAAAAGGGTTAAACGGCTGACATCGCATCAACGATGTCAGCCGTTTATACCAGAGTGCCAGCAATGTGCAAGGTATACCCACTAGAAACCAACGATTATTGAAGGGGAGGCGGGGGATCGCGATCCCGCCTGCCGCACCGCCCGCCTCCCGCACCCCTCCCCCTGCACCACCCGCCCACATAATACCATTCAGGGGTGCAGGGGGGGGTAAAAAAAACGTTATTTTGGAAATTTTGAAGTTTCTGATCCCCGCAGGCAGGGACCGCAGGGATCAGAAACTACATAAAGCGCTAAAAAACCGCAGGTCTGAATTTACCTGCGGTTTGAAGCGATCGCCGATACGGGGTGGGGGGGGGTCACAGGACCCCCCTCGGCATTGACCCTGGGTGCCTGGCTGTGTGTAACAGCCGGCACTCAGCGCTGTCACCATGTCTGCAGACATGGTGACAGTTTAATGCCATGACGTTTATACTCGTCATGGAGCACTAAGTAGCAGTGCTCCATGACGAGTATACAGGTCATAGGTCGGGAAGGGGTTAAAATCTGTAACATCTGTTGTTGATATACAATTTTGTCTAAAACCACCACCGCGCCGCCATTTTGATGATAGTATCCTCCCTATCCTGCAGCTCCTTCATAGCAGTTTTTTGTGATCTAGTAAGATTATTATTATTATTATTATTACGGCCCTTTGTATGCCCCATGGTATCATCATATATTTTAGTTCACTCTCTATTACCTCTTGGAATGTGTCCATTCCACTAGTCCGTTATTTAAGGGAATAAAAAGTGGGATTTTTCACTTGAAATTTTGCTATATTTTGTTCACACATATCATCTGAAATTTCTTGCAAAACATGCAAATGCAACAAAGTAACTTGTTCCCGAAATGGAAGACCTGTATAGCGATTTTGATTTTGTTCACAAACTGCATCTACCACCGAGTCTGAACTGCTCCCAACCTCACTAAAGTGTTTTTTCACCGTCAATCTAATAAATGTATTAATATCCAGTAAGGTTGAGAACAGATCAAAGTCAGGGGCAGGAACAAAATTTAAACCAAAACTCAGTTGCAATTGCGGTCTAGTTAAAGTAACAGCTGACAAATTAATCACATCATGTGTATGTGGATCCATTTTTTTGAGTCACTGTTTCTTCTGAAATCGAGTGGCCATATTGTGTGCCTTTCTTATTATGTTTTCTTCCTTCTCTTCTGACTCGTTTTTTGACTGATTTTTTTACCTTAAAATAATAATCTTACTTGATCACACAAAAACTGCTATGAAGGAGCTGCAGGATAGGGAGCGTATTATCATCAAAATGGCAGATAAGGGCGGCGCGGTGGTGGATTTAGACAAAATTGTATATCAACAACAGATGTTACAGATTTTAATGGATACTACGACATCCAATCCTTTGGAGCCCTACTGCAAGGAGTTAACTGACATTCTGCAGGAAGGTAGAAATTTGGGAACTTTTTCCCATAATGATTTCCAATATTTAAATGTAGAGTGTCCAGTTACTCCTATTATACATGCCTTACCAATGGTTCACAAAGGTCTTTCCCCACCACCGCTCCGCCCTATAGTGTCAGGAATTAGCTCCCTAACAGAGAGATTAGGTCAATGGCTAGACACAATTTTACAACCACTAGTTAAAAGAATACCGGGATATATTAAAGATACGGGAGATATATTGAAATTTTTTGGGGGTAAAAAATGGTCCCAAAATTATATATGGATGACAACCGATGTAGTCAGCCTGTACCTGTCCATTCCCCACCGAGTAGCACTAATAGCGTTGGAGTATCATTTAAACCGCTACAGTAGCCATGGTGACGTTTTCATTGATTATGTATTAAAAATAACTGAATTTTTGCTCACACATAATTATTTTAGTTTTGACAATAAATTTTATTTGCAAATACAGGGTGTGAGTATGAGAGCAAAATTTCCCCAGTCACTTGCAAACTTCACCATGGCGTACTGGGAGGAGCGCTATATTTATGATGCTGACAATCCCTTTGGTGAATGTATAGAGTGGTAGGGCAGATACATCGATGACCTGTTGTTCATGTGGTCCACCGATGTATCTGCCATACCCTCTTTTCTAGACTATCTGAATAGCAACCCATATGGATTTCGATTTGTTGGAGTCCATGATGCTTATGAAAATAATTTTTTGGATGTGACGTTGACTGGTATTCCAGGGCAGGTAATATGTACTCAAACTTATCGTAAACCCATATCTGGAAATACAGTGCTAAGAGCCAACAGTCATCATCCACTCCATACAATAAAGGCTATTCCAGTGGGTGAGATGATCAGAGCCAGGCGTAATTGTAGCAAAGACTCTGATTTCTATGAAGAGATACAAATAATAACTGATAGATTAAAGGCGAGAGGATACCCACTGTGGATGACCCAAAGGGCAAAAAATATAGCGGAGAGAAAAAAAAGGCAGGATTTATTGTTTGGAACCCCCTTGACCCATAAAAAATGTAATTTAAAAAAATGGATAAAAATAAATATAGTGAAAATATGGAAGAAAAAGAAAATGAGATCAAATCATGTTATAAAGATAAAACCTCTAATATTCCCACACTTGTGCTTACTTTTAGTAATCACATTTCTTTGATAGAGAAAGCGGTCTCTAAATGTATCCCCATCATGTATGAGGATCCGCAGCTATACAAAATACTGAGGGGAGGACATAGAGAGGTATCAAAAAGACCTATGTCATTGGCTGCCTCTCTAGCTCCATCTCTTTTTAGTCAAAAATCGGAGGGGCAACCGTGGACATGTTGGTTGCGATATACAGGTTTCACACGATGTGGCAACTCCCCATGTAAAGCCTGCAGTTATGTAACCCCAAAAAAATATTTTCAAGATTCTGATGGTACTAATAAATATCCGATTAAAATTTACATTAATTGCAACACATCGGGAATTGTCTACATCATCGAATGCAAAGATTGCCAGTTAATATATGTAGGATGTTCAACCAGAAAGTTCAAAGTAAGGTTACTGGAACATATTAATTATATAATAAATCCTGCATATGTAAACATCTCAAGTGCAGCAAAACACTTTATCATGGTCCATAATAGAAGCTTGTCATCATTCACAGCTTATGCCATAGAACGAGTGTTTTTGCCCACAAGAGGCGGAGACCTCAAAAAAAATTGTAAACCAAAGAGAAGCTTTCTGGATTCTAAAATTGAAGTCCAGAAGTCCTGCAGGATTAAATTTGAGAAAAGAACTCATGTATATTTATTAATAGTTATAGAATAGTTTAAGAAAATAAAAAATGTATTGTATAGCCTGAATGATCAGAATTATATTGCAGCCAGCAAATATTGAGGAGTGTTCAGATGGAGCGTTTTTTCTGCTGCTCACTTAGGAATTGGGGCTGTCTTCCGGTGAAGAGCCTGTAAGATCCAGCCCCCTGGATCTCACAGGCAGGAAGCTGTACGAGTAAGGCCTCATGCACACGACCGTTGTTGTGTTCCGTTCCGCAAAATGGGGTTCCGTTGTTCCGTGATCAGTTTCCATTTATGGAGGACCACCAGACATAAAGGAATGTAAAAAAAAGTCTAAGACAGGTTTGCGATGCAAATGATAGCAAAAATACAGACGTGCACAACAATCTTGTGTGCCTCCACGTTTTTTAGTGGTCCTATTGACTTGAATGGGTCCGCGAACCGTTTTGCACGAAAATAGGACAGGTTATATTTTTGTGATGGACTGGAACCACGGATCACGGACGCGGGTGGCAAACCATGCATTATCAGAGTTTTCAACTGACCCATTGAAAATCAATGGGTCCGCAGAAAATCACGAAAAACGGCGCAACGGACACTGAATAAAACAACGGTCCTGTGCATGAGGCCTAATACGCACTGTATTACATATACAGCCAATGCATTCTAATACAGAAGTATTGGAATGCATTGTAAAGACCCCCAAAAGTTGAAGTCTAACCATCACCTCATCCTACAAAAAATGAGCCCCTCAAGCAATAGTAAAAGTCCAGCTCACCTGCGTCAGCAATTTGGAAGGTGCACAGTACTTGAAAGGAAAATATCCAGCACCTCGATTTTTCGTGCTTAATGATGTTTATTCCACAAAACCAAATGTACAGCGGTGAAAAATCCTCAAGGTACAAGCCCCAATACGGTCTACGCATTTCGAACCAGGTGGTTCTTAACCACTTCAACCCCGCTAGCTAAAACCCCCTTAATGACCAGGCCTTTTTTTACACTAATGGTGGTCGATCCAAGCAAAAGGGACCACAAGAGCCAGGTAGCAGGCATATTAGACGCTGTTATCAAAACAGCATCTAATATACCTGTTAGGGGTTAAAAAAAAAAAAAAACACAAAAAAAAAACGCCTGCCAGCGAACGATCGCCGCTGGCAGGCTGTAGATCTAGTCTCTTACCTTCCGATCCTGTGAACGCGCGCGCCTGTGTGCGAGCGTTCACAGGAAATCTCGCCTCTCGCGAGATGACGCACGGATGCGTCCAGGAGGAATGAATCGACCGCCTCCAGGACGCATCCGTGCGTTAGGCGGTCCTGGGGAGGTTAAAGGTCACGGGTGAGGTCTGGGACCTTAGTGTGGAATTATATTAAAGCCACCTCGGATGTGAACAAGCTTTCAACAACCGGAAAGACGGATCCTGTATTGCAATGCATTTGTCAGACGGATCCACATCCATTTGCGTCCGGATTTTCGGATCCGGCAGGCACTTCCGGCAATGGAACTGCCTGCCGGAATCTTCTGCCACAAATGTAAAAGTACCCCAACACATACCAAGCTGTGTTTTAGACACACATACAGAAGTGTTTGGATGTGCTTGCTGTTTATCACTCTATGGAGATGGCGACAGTCAGTGATGGGATTTAGACACTGAGTGAGAAGTAGATTTATGTCTGTGTGCAGAAAGATGGACACAGGAGTTGTAGTGAGTGTAGCTACTGCAGACAGAAGTGTGTGTGTGGGGGGGGGGGGGGCACGTCACCAGCCTCTGACTCATTGTGCAGTGCAGCCAGGCTTGTGTATCAATAAAGTTATTTATTCAACAAAACAAGAAGGGAAGAAAGTAGACCTGCCAGGATAATGTGCTGTGGGGAAGGAAAGCTCAGACATGAAAAACAGGTATTGGGGGCATATGTATGGATGGTGAGGGGTCCAAAAATTATTTTTTGATCCTGACAAACTCTTTAAATCCGTGATTCTAAATATTATTTTTGGGGAACCCTTGAAGTCGAGTCTGTATCCTTCTTTTATTATACTTCTGACCCAGGAACTTGTCCCCTTTAGGACACAGCCTTATTTCACCTTAAGGACCAGGTCATTTTTTGCAAATCTGACCAGTGTCACTTTAAGTGGTGATAACTTTAAAAAGCTTTGACTTATCCAGGCCATCCTGAGATTGTTTTTCCGTCACATAATGTACTTCATGACACTGGTAAAATTAAGTCACATTTTTTATTTTTTATTTATAAGTTACAAAATTTACCAAAAATTTGCAAACCATTGCAAATTTCCAAGTTTCAATTTCTCTACTTCTATAATACATAGTAATACCTCCAAAAAGATTTATTACTTTACATTCCCCATATGTCTACTTCATGTTTGGATAATTTGGGGAATGATATTTTATTTTTTGGGGATGTTACAAGGCTTAGAAGTTTAGAAGCAAATCTTGAAATTTTTCAGAAATTTTCAAAAACCCAATTTTTAGGGACCAGTTCAGGTGTGAAGTCACTTTGTGAGGCTTACATAATTGAAACCACCCAAAAATGACCCTATTCTAGAAACTACACCCATCAAGCTATTCAAAATGGATTTTACAAACGTTTTTGACCCTTTAGGTGTTCCACAAGAGTTAATGGCCAATGGGGATGATATTTGAGAATTTCAATTTTTGGGCAAATTTTAAATTTTTAGCCATTTTTTTCCAATAACAAAGCAAGGGTTAACACCCAAACAAAATGCTATATTTATTGACCCGATTCTGTAGTTTGCAGAAACACCCCACATGTGGCCGTAAACCACTGAACGGGCACACAGAAGGGCGTAGAGGGAAAGGTGCGCCATATGGTTTTTGGAAGGCAGATTTTGCTGGACTGGTTTATTTACACCATGTCCCATTTGAAGCCCCCCTGATGCACCCCTAGAGTAGAAACTCCATAAAACTCCATAAAAAGTGACCCCATTTTGGAAACTACGAGATAAGGTGGACGTTTTGTTGGGACTATTTTTAGGGTACATATGATTTTTGGTATCTACATTACATTTTTGTGAGGCAAGGTTACCAAAAATAGAAATTCTGAAATGTAATCTCCATTTGCCATTAACGCTTGTGGAACACCTAAAGGGTTAACGACGTTTGTAAAATCAGTTTTGAATACCTTGAGGGGTGTTGTTTCTTAGATGGGGTCGCTTTTATGTAGTTTTTACTCTAAGGGTGCATCAGGGGGGGGCTTCAAATGGGACATGGTGCCAAAAAAAAAAAATTAAAAGCCATCAAAATCTGCCTTCCAGAAACCATACGGCGTTCCATTCCTTCTGCGCCCTGCCGTTTGGTCATACAGCAGTTTACGACCACATATTGTGTGTTTCTGTAAACTGCAGTATGAGGGTAATAAATATTAAGTTTTGTTAGGCTGTTAACCCTTGCTTTGTTATTGGAAAAAAACTGATTAAAATGGAAAAAATGGCCAAAAAATTGCTTTTTTGCAACAGTTTCTATTTTTTACCGTGTTCAACTGAGGGGTTGGGGGGGGGGTTTATAGAGCAGATTATTATGGATGCGGTGATACCTAATATGTCTACTTTTTTGTTATTTATTTGTGTTTTACACTATATTATCTTTTTATAAACAAAAAAAAAACATTTTAGTATCTTCATAGTCGAAGAGGTTTTTTTTGTTGTTTTCCGCTGATTATCTTATGTAGGGGCTAATTTTTTGCTGAATGAGAGGACGGTTTTATTGGCACTATTTTGCGGGGCATATGACTTTTTGATCGCTTACTATTATAATTAGTCGGTTCCTGGACTGTCCACTCATCTCACTTCCGGACTGGCTAGATGTCCCGATATTTTCTTCTCCTACAGGGGGACCTCCCTCACGTGTGCATGAGGGTCTCAGTCAGGCCCGTCCTCCGGTTCCACACCCTCCTGGATAGAGGACTGTCCTCCGTATGAAAATCTCCAGATTCTAAGAGTTGACTACAACTCCTACATTTTGACCCACAATACCTGATGTTGTGCCAGTCTGGGGGGTGGTGCAGGGGATGGGGTGCTGCCTAGGCACTCCTGCTGTTTGTATCCCATTTCTTATGGGCGGCGGCCTGTCCACTGCTCCTCCTCCCTTACTTTATACTGTTGTTGCACTACTCCCTGGGCCAGGGGAAAAGGGCAGCTTTATTGAGTGCTCTTCTTCACCCCCACTAGGTCTGTGAGTCTTGGTTGGCTCGTTCAGGTCCACCAAGAGTCGCATAGTGGATTGCTTTCTCCACTGTTTTGTTGGTTTGAATTAGCTGTTATCTGAGCTGGATTAGCCGGTTCTGATACTTCGCCCTTCAGGCGTATTTGCACTTTTTTTTAAATTCTTTAGTGTTGTCAACCCACCCTGTGTCCGTTTCCCTTTCCCTCTACCTCCCTCTCTACCCCCCTCCCCGTGCCTTTTGTTTCCTTTAGGTCCAGAGTATGTCGGAGATCACCTTTGCGTCTATTAATGCCAATGGGCTAAATACTCCTGAGAAACGTTCCTCCATTCTCCGGCTCTTGTGGACCAAAACGGTACAGATCGCCTTCATTCAGGAAACTCATTTTCGCAGAGATGCTATGCCGAATTTTAGCTCCCCCCGTTAATTTTTTATTTTCTAACCCGCATTGGCACTGCCCACTGCGCCACCAATGTTTATTATATTGGGGGGGCGCGCACTGCGCCACCAATGTTTATTATACTAGGGTGTTGGGGGGGCGCACTGCGCCACCAATGTTTATTATACTGGGGTGTATATAATGTTTATTATATTGACCTTCTACTAAGCATTCTGTATTAAAGAATGCCATTATTTTCCCTTATAACCATGTTATAAGGGAAAATAATACAGTGAATAGACTTTCATCCTAGCAAACATGCGTGACAATCGCACCGCATTCGCACTTGCTTGCGATTCTCATACAGCCCCATTAACTTCTGGCCTGCGTGTGAAAAACGCACAACATAGAGCATGCTGCGATTTTCACGCAACGCACAAGTGATGCGAGAAAAATCATCGCTCATGTGCACAGCCCCATAGAGGGGAATGGGTCCGGATTCAGCGCGGGTGCAATGCGTTCACCTCACGCATTGCACCCGCGCAGAGATCTTGCCCATGTGAAAGGGGCCTAAGGGTGAATAGGACAAGGGTTCCTGACCCTAAGGGGGCTATGAGTAAGACAAAAAAAACACAAACACTAAGGCTACCTTCACACTTGCGGCAGTGTGATCTGGCAAGCAGTTCCGCCAATCTGGATGTGACTGAAAGCATTTGTGAGACGCATCCGGATGCGGATGGATCAGTCTCGTATCTTTTTACACATTTTTACCGGTCTGAAATCCTTGCATTCCGGTATTTTAAATGCACTTATACATTCATATGGGGAAAATTTTGCTGAAGGCAAATCTTCCGTTTTTTTTCGACGGAGATAAAACTGTAGCATGCTGCGGTTTTATCTTTTGCCTGATCAGTCAAAATGACTTAACTGAAGACAGGATTATTCTCCATTCAGAATGCATGGGGATATGCCTGAACAGTTCTTCTCCGGTATAGAGCCCCTAGGACGGAACTCTATGCTGGAAATGAAAAAACGCTAGTGTGAAAGTACCCTAAAATATTAAGTTCAAATCCCCCCTTTCCCAATTTTACATATAAAATATATAAACAATAAATAAACATATTACATAGCGCTGTGTCCGAAAAGTCCAAACTATTAAAAATAAATCTCCTATGCAATGAGCATTCGCCATTTTTTAGTCACCTTGCCACCCCAAAAAATAGGATAGGACTGTTCTATTATGGGGCGAACGTTTAAAAATGCTAAATGCACGCAGCTTTTTTTTATGTTGACGAAAGCAAATCAAAATTTTGGTATCGAAACAACCCTATGCCGATCTGATAGGCGTAGAGTTGTCATGATACAAAAATTTTGATTCGGTTTTGATTTGGCGACTAAAATTTTTATTTGGCTCCTAAATTTTTCAGTTCAGGAGCCAATGGCTACTAGGTATTTTTTTTTTGTCTGGAGCACTGCCACTTGTCTCCCCCTTTGTGTGGTTTATGATCACAAACTTATCAGTTAGACACACCTTCGTAGTTTGGAACTTTCCAATCATTGTCGGATGGGCGTGACTATTGATAAGAAATATGACATTATAAACTTACCCAGAATGCACTTTTGCTACTGTTGTAATGTAATCTACTCATACCTACAGTTTGTGCCACTGCTATGTAAGCCATTTGCATCATAGTATAAAGGGTTAACTATACAAGTCTGAATAAAACATTCTATACATTTAACCTTAGAAGCTTTAATTAAGGGATTAATTCTGACACTTGTAGCAATTACAGACAGACCTCCGAGTCTCTCTGAATGTTTCTCACACTGTTGATTTATGGACCATAATGATATGAATTGTCTTGTTTTCTCACAAAGATATCAGTACCTCCTGTCATACCACAGACACTCTTTTAGAGACGAATATTCTCCTAATGAGAAATATATATAATATACTGGATACATGTTGTCTTCATAAAATCTAACAATATAATATATCCTACTGATTTTCTTATGCTAAGGACTAAGGCTCAATAAATGAATACAATAATATAGACAATAGTGTTTTTTGGGTGGTCCAGCCTCCTTTTGCCTAAAGGCCTGTACATGGTTTTTTAATGAGACGTCTATTTTTCCCCTTTATTAATCATTTACCTCACAATTGTCTTCTATGTCATTTCTAAACAGTTAAACAAACCAAAACCCGCTGGGCGAGTTGCCGGGACCAATTCCGGCGGGAGATGACCAGCAAAGGCCGGAGTAGGGAGGGAACCTCGAGGAAAAGTTTCTGCAGCCAGTAATGGAATTGAGGCCGTAAGTATTTTTTATGTTTTTTTCAAAATGTTTAATATTTGCACACTTATGTTTGATTTTTGGCAAGCAAAAGTGTTCCAGAAACGAATGGATACAGTTGTGTTGTTCTATTGAAGACCTATACTTTCTGTAGGGCAGCCATGTCATAACTGACTACATCCAGCTCTTTAACAACTGAAACTCCCTAGCATGATAGAATAGCTGTAAGCTAATCAGTCCTGCTTGGAGTTGTAGTTGGGCATCAGCTGGAGGGCAACAGTTTGTACATGCCTGGTGTTGGTGGAGTCAAACCAGGGCCCACCGCTTATGAGCTGAATGATGAGACGACACGTGAAGTGTGCAGATGGCGCCTCCCTTCTCTGTTTTGTTCGTGTAGAAGCAATTTATTGTCCCTCCTGGAACATAGATGTTTCCAATTGGAACAGGAAAAGCGAATAGAGATGACACTTGCCCATTGCACGCATTATTTCCTCATACAGTAGATCATCGTGTTTGTCAGCTCCTAGTCACACACCAATGTTTTAAAAAGCTTTCCGAAAGCCTCCCGTTTAAATGGGAGCCCGAACTAGGGTTTTTTGGTAAAATATTTTAGGGCGACATGAGATTTGTACCATAGCGACCTATTATCTAACTTTTGGTTGTTTTGGAAATGGGTACCCTTTAGGTATTGGCATTGTCATTTATATTGCTGAAATGGTATTGCATCAAACACAACATGGTTTCCTTACATTGCTCCTATAAAATGACAATAACCACATCCTAGGCAAAATTGTAAAACTGAGGTTGCAATTACGCTTGAGCAGCAGGATTAAAACTACTATTCTCACCATGGTCAAGTGTGGCTTGGTACATGTTGTTTCTCTGTAAATTATGTTCTACTAGGTTCAAATTACATCTTGTATCTTTGGATGGTGGTAGCGGGGCACAGCCAGATGAGTTGGCATGAATTTCAGCACTGGTTTTGGTCCTTGAATGAGGAATCCTCTTCAGAGGCGGGACAGCTCCAAACAGCAAACAATGTTTTCCCATTTCTGAAACAATAGGCCTTTACAAGACTTATCCCATCAATAGATTCAAAATGCAATTCAAGTTGGATTTCCACATTTCACATTGAAGAAAGTTATTTGTTGTGTAAAATCAAATCTCTGATGTATGCTGCCACTCCGTATATATATTGTATTTGCACGGTTGTTTTTGACTAATATAATCTATGTACTTTTGCAATGTTGAAATCAAATGATCTAATGTTTTTTTTTTTTTTGTCAAATACAGTACTGTGGACAGTCTGGATCCGTCCCAAGATTCCGATACGTCGGGCAGTGAAATCCCTGCGGTATTTTCAACCCAAGCAAGTCCTGCTCCAACGCCGGCCGAGGCCCCCCTACCACTGGCCAGTCCACCCCGGATTGTCCAGCCCCAGCCCAGACGTCGCCGCCAAGTCCCTCCCTCTACCTCTGGGCAAGAGAGTCGGGAAGTTATTAATGCCCGCGTCATCGATTTTCTTGCCCAGAGGAGGAGTGATGGAGTTGAGGAGAAAATATTACGGGGCTTAGGACCACTAATGAAGCACGTCACTCCTTTGGAGCATCATGAGCGCCTTGCTTCATTAGCGGTCGTTATAAAAATGTTTGCTCTACCGAACCATGGTGACATTCTGGGGAAGCTAAATGCAATGAAAGTCGACCTTGAGAATGCCGGACAGCAGCAAAAGCCCGGACCCTTTGAATTTGCGCCCCCAAACATCCCAAGGGCCATCATACCACAAACAACCCCAGTATGGACTACCCCAGGGCCCAATGCAACAAGTGGGTAAGCCCCTTTACCCGGGCAGTTTCACATCTGTGGGACCTCAACAGGCCTATGTAAGGCCACGGTCCACGTTTACTCCGGCATCATTCACTCAGGACCTTATGAATTTGTAAACACGTTTAATCTTTTTGTTATGAGCACTTTATATGTTTTTTCAAAAAATGTTGGAACCATTGGCTTCCATTTTATTACGTTGATCCGAATCTTCAACATAAATGTTGTTTGGGCCAAAAAGTTGTCAACTGTTTTTTATTTGGCAATATATAAATAAATAAAAAAACACCACACACTTTTCCTCACAAAGCAACACTTTATTTGGATGAGCAACATCTTTATTTTGGGATACGGTCATGATGAGGTATTAGAAAAAAATTTGGACAAGAAAAAATAAATATAAAGATGTTAAAGTCCAAAACATCAATTATATTAATTTAGATGCAGATTTAAATGTGTGAGGTCCAAAAAAATCTCAGCCCGCAAGCCCACGTCAAGGGTCCTCATTATCTTCCGAGTCCCTACACTCAGCTACCACAATAATTGTTTTTATTTTATCTACAAAATTAAAAAAAACTAAAGAGCCCAGAAGATTTCAAAAACTGCCACGAATAGCGTCCCTCTGCCACGGCAAGGACCCCTCTGGGCTGTAAAAGTAGTCTGCATATAGTTCCCGAACTGCAATGCCTGCAGTCCCAGGTCGTCTATGCAGGGTCCTTTCCAAACCCAAATCTGAAGACGTAGGAAGATCTTCCATGTCAACAGAAGAGGAAGCCTTGTGAATCCTGGTGAAGTTGTGTAGAACAACACATGCTTTAATCACCAAGGCAGCATTCTCCGGAGCCATCTGTATGGATGATAAAAACACCCTCCACTTGCTAGAGAGTATCCCGAAAGCGCACTCAACATACCGACGGGCACGAGTCAACCGGTAGTTGAATATACGCCTCCTGACATCTAAATCACACTTTGGAAAGGGCCGCATAACATGTGGAGTCAAGGCAAACCCTTCATCCGCCACGATGACAAATGGCGCCGGCGGACCTGCATATCCGGGCAGTCTTCTGGACTCCAGCAGGGCAAGCTGGTTGGCTGGTTGGCTCACCCATTCTAGAAGCACTAAAGATGCGAGCATCCGCAGTGCTTCCATAGGCCCCGATATCAACCATTATAAACCGGTAGTTACTGTCAGCAACAGCCATCAGCACTACCGAAAAATATTGTTTATAATTGAAGAAACGGCTCCCTGAGTGTGGCGGCTTCTTCACACGGATGTGCTTGCCATCCATTGCCCCGATGCAGTTTGGAAACTGCGCTGAATTTTGGAAGCCCTCTGCAATCCGAACCCAATCGTCCACCTTGGGCTGCGGCATCATCGTCTCTCGGAGTTGCTGCCACATGACATTGCAAGTGTGTCGTACAATACTCGAGATCGTCGAGGTTCCTAAAAGAAACTCAAAATGCAGTGATGCAAATGAGTTCCCAGTTGCAAGGAATCTATTGAGAAAAAAAAAAAAAAAAGAACAGTAAACTGTGAATATAAGGGAACAACAGATTCAAGATTCAAGTATAATATTGTATACACACGATGGTGGTGAACCTATGGGATGGGTGCCAGAGGCTGCACTCAAGGCCCACTGTGTGGGCACCCACACCCATTGAAAAGACTATGGTTTACAAATATACACCCTTGAGTTTACAAAGCATTCATCAGAACAGGGCACACTATGCTTACTATCGGCAGCACTGATTTGAAGCCTGAAATTGTAGTAAAATGCAAAACTGCAATGTTGTTAAACTATATTGTAGTACAGTGTTCATGCAAAATTGCTTTGTAGAAAATTTGACAAAAAAAAAAAAGCTACGGATCTGGCTAGAACATTGCCAACTCAATCTGATAACGTCTCGCCATCACTGCCCTATGTCCTTGGTCCATGAAAAAAAACTAAGGTATATATGAGCTAAACACTAACAGCTATTGGGGTGTGGGCAGTACTACCACAACTAAGTTACATAAACTGTGTTTAGCCCCTTTAGAAATGCGGAGAGTGTTGTGCAGGTTCGAAATAGTGAACATTAGGCATGATGAAGACGTTAGCTGGAAATCTCAGTGGTTCGCAGCAGCACAATCCTACGAAATAGGGTACAGACCGGTATATAGACTTCGATCAGGGTGGGGCATGCAGATAGAGATCCTGACTGAGAGACCTAATTCTTTATGAAAAAAAATTAAAAAAAATAAAGACACTCGCCAGTAATTCAAGAAAGATAGGAAATTATTCACTCAGACAGACAGGTTACAGCCTGCTGTAACATGGCTGACTGACTGAATCAAACAACATTTTAAACAAACTACTGGCGAGTGCAGAGGCTTCATGGATTGTCTGGAGGCCGATAGCTAAACACAAACTGAAACTTGCACAAAAGCAAACCCAAAAAAACAATATTAGGATGTTAGGTGCCAGGGATTAACGGGATAAAAAAACAACCACAAACAAATGAAAGAAAAAGAAAAGAAAAGAAAAAAAAGGGGAAAGAAACGTTCGTTCTGCAAACATTAGCACATGTCTAACAGCAGCCATTTTCTAGCACATGTTCCTCCAGACTGAAGCAGTGCACATTACTGTTTTAACTTTAAAAGTACTATACTGCTTACCTCAACGTGACGATGAGCCTTTCCTCAGGAGTAATGCTGCGCCTCAAATTGGTGTCCATGAAGGTAAGGACAGTACGTAGAGACGACAGCAAGCGATCAAATGTAGGCACTGACATCCGACAACAGAAGGAATAGAACTTCGCAGGATGCAGGCGCAGATCTTCGTAGAGGGTATGGAAGTGTCCTTTCCGGTACCGTTGGGAAACTATCGGATGGACCCAAAATCGTCGCCTTCTACTCGGTTCCTCAGTCAACAAAGGAGGGCGCGGACCCCATTGCCAAGAAACGAGCCAATGCACTAAGACCTCTTCCTCTGAATCAGACATGGTGAAACAGCAAAGAGAAGCAGCCAAAATAACCTCTGTACTCTGGAAAGACTAAATCGGGTGCCCTTGATTTATACCAGTATCCTGGGTGGAGTTATTAAAATTACATTTTTTTTCACCAGGCAAAGTTTTCTGACGGTCCGCAAAAAAAAACAGGAACGCGGACACACGGAAGCACAACGGAAGAAAAAACGGGCACGGAACCACGTTTTGCGGGCCGTTAAAAAAATACTGTCGTGTGCAGGAGGCCTTAAGAGTAGAAACCTTTGTGTGACCTTACTTTGGCCTACTCAAGACATACAAAATTGTAACTATAGTCGAGCATGGCTCTTAAAGGCAATTAACATCCATCTTGACTAGAATAATTGGATATCTATGCATATAGCTATGAAAAGGCACAACAGTTAATACTTTTGTATAGGTATTGAAATTCCTAGTAATTGCAGCATGCGCTTTCCTCCCCCCAGGCATTTCAGTGGTGCGGCTAAAACAGTGTTGCATATACAGAAGATAGAGGACGCAGTAGTAGGCACATCCTGAACGATGCGTGCACGCTCCCGTCAGACCGGAATAGTGGCAATAGTCACGATAAAAATTTGCAATTAGAATATTCGCAATTAACTACTCAGGAGGAAGAGGGCGTGTTTGAGTCTGGAGAAAGTCAATTGGTTGGGGTGAGGCTGCGCGTTCCTGAAATGAGCCGAATTAATTCTGGGTAGTTAAGGAGGGAGGTCTTAGCCTCAGGGTAAGGGCATTGGCGACCATCTTGAGAAGATAGTCAGAAAGAAATCTTGTGAGGAGCGGTTGCTATGGATGGAATCTTATTAAACAAGTGGTATATGAACACAATAATTAGTGATTATGGATTGTAAATAAAATAGCCCTTTCTCTGCACGATCCAGAGCAGGGTGAAATTATGGGTATGTCCGGGTTCAGCTTTAATTTATGAAGTTATTACCCGAAGTCTCGCGAGACTTCGCACCAATAAATGGCTCATCGGCACCAATAAATTCTAATACTGTACGGAGCGCTCGCTCCGTACAGTATTCTAATGACGTTTTATGCAAATCAACTAGAAAAAGTACCAGAGTATGAAGTGTTTGTCCGTTTGTGTATTTATTGGATTTGTTCCAAAGGTGCCGAGTAGGCCAATCCATACTCTCTAACATTGATTTCTCCTTTGTTGCTTGGACTTTAGCTGTCATTCTGCAATTACGCCATGCTTTCCAGAAGCAGGTCAAATCGACATAATTGAAATGCACTACGGTACCGCCGTTTCAACAGATCCTTATAAACAATTCCTCATGTGGTTTGATATCATCCATCTATAGGAATCTGTATGTAAAATCATTGAAACAGGAGGTTCTAGCAGTCAAGCATAAATGGGAGGCAGAGGTAGAGCCGATTTTGGAAGAGCAATGGAAGTCGATTTTAGCGCTAAATCCACAATTGTCGGTGTGTGAGGGACACCGTATGTCTCAGTTGTTCTTACTGCAGTGTGTATAGGACCCCAGAGTTCCTATGTAAGATAGGTGTCTGGGCAGATGCGGATTGTCCTAGGTGCGGTAACGGTCCTGCATCCCTGATGCATATGTTCTGTGACTGCGCGGAACTCCGGAATTTTTGGTCGGCTATTTTGATTCTGATTAAGGACACCTATAACATAGTGGTTCTGTCTGGGCCGAGAGAGTGTGTGGCTGGGATATTGGACATTAAAAACAGTCATCACCGTCTGGGAGTACAACGCATGCTTTTTCAGGCCAGGAAATTGATAGCCAAACACTGGCTTCGGCCGCAAGCTCCGACTACAAAGGAATTCTTAAATAGGTTGTCGGAAGGCCTGCGACTGGAAAAGGGCGTTTATGTTAAAAGAAAGTGTGTGACAAAATTTGATAAGATATGGGAAACTTGGGAAAATTATAGGATACGTTGCCCTGACTAGTCTCCCTTAAAGAGGACCTTTCACTAGAATATAACATCTAAACTAGCTATACAGACATGTAGAGCGGCACCCAGGGATCTCCCTGCACTTACTGTTATACCTGGGCGCTGCTCCGTTCTCCCGGTATAGCCTCCGGTATCTTCATAGTTGGGCTCCACCCAGTGGAACCTGCCAGCGTCTCATTCTCCCATGCTGTAGCGCTGGCCAATCGCAGCGCTCAGCTCATAGCCTGAGAGGCTTTTTTTCTCTCTGGCTATGAGCCGAGCGCTGCGATTGGCCAGCGCTACGGCATGAGAGAATGAGACGCTGGCAGGTTCCACTGGGTGGAGCCCAACTATGAAGATACCGGAGGCCATACCGGGAGAACGAAGCGGCGCCCAGGTATAACAGTAAGTGCAGGGAGATCCCTGGGTGCCGCTCTACATGTCTGTATAGTTAGTTTAGATGTTTTATTCTACAGGGTGGGCCATTTATGTGGATACACATTAATAAAATGGGAATGGCTGGTGATATTTACTTCCTGTTTGTGGCACATTAGTATATGTGAGGGGGAAAACTTTTCAAGATGGGTGGTGACCATGGAGGCTATTTTGAATCCAACTTTTGTTTTTTCAATAGGAAGAGGGTCATGTGACACATCAAACTTATTGGGAATTTCACAAGAAAAACAGTGGTGTGCTTGAACAATGGTATTCTTTCATGAGTTATTTACAAGTTTTTGACCACTTATAAAATGTGTTCAATGTGCTGCCCATTGTGTTGGATTGTCAATGCAACCCTCTTCTGCCACTCTTCACACACTGATAGCAACACCGCAGGAGAAATGCTAGCACAGGCTTCTAGTAGCCATAGTTTCAGGTGCTGCACATTTCGTATCTTCACAGCATAGACAATAGCCTTCAGATGACCCCAAAGATAAAAGTCTAAGGGGGTCAGATCAGGAGACCTTGGGGCCCATTCAAACTGGCCTACGACGACCAATCCACTTTCCAGGAAACTGTTCATCTAGGAATGCTCGGACCTGGTGCACCATCTTGCTGGAAAAACTCAGGGAACGTGCCAGCTTCAGTGCATAAAGAGGGAAACACATCAGTGTGTGAAGAGTGGGAGAAGAGGGTTGCATTGACAATCCGAAACAATGGGCAGCACATTGAACACATTTTATAAGTGGTCAAAAATTTGTAAATAACTCATAAAAGAATACAGTTACGTTTAAACCAAGCACACCATTGTTTTTCTTGTGAAATTCCCAATAAGTCTGATGTGTCACATGACCCGCTTCCTATTGAAAAAACTAAAGTTGGATTCAAAATGGCCGCCATGGTCACCACCCATCTTGAAAAGTTCCCCCCCCCCTCACATATACTAATGTGCCACAAACAGGAAGTTAATATCACCAACCATTCCCATTTTATTAAGGCGTATCCATATAAATGGCCCACCCTGTAATGAAAGGGCCTCTTTAAGGATGCAGAATCGGGAGCTGCTGTGTTTTAAAAATGTTCTTCTCTCTATGATGTTTATACATGGCGCCAAGTCTGGGATCCCTGATATGTATAATGGAAATACCATCGGTATGGTAGGATGATACCTGCTGTACTTTTATTGGTGATACTTCAGGTATTGACTGTTAGAGTTATGAGCATTGTACTGGGTTATAAGCCTCGTGCCTGTTCCACAGGGTGGGTAGGGGGGAGTTTGGTTGTGTGGCTGGGAATTTTTATTTTTGTATATTTTTCGTTCAGTATATAAAAATGCCGATTTGTATGCCTTGTACAATTGGCCACAACAGTAATGGCGGTTACTGTTGACCTTTATTATTGTATTGAGCACATTGTGCTTAACCACTTCAACCCCGCTAGCTGAAACCCCCTTAATGACCAGGCCACTTTTTCACTTCTGCACTACACTACTTTCACCGTTTATCGCTCGGTCATGCAACTTACCACCCAAATGAATTTTACCTCCTTTCCTTCTCACTAATAGAGCTTTCATTTGGTGGTATTTCATTGCTGCTGACATTTTTACTTTTTTTGTTATTAATCGAAATTTAACGTTTTTTTTGCCAAAAAATGACATTTTTCACATCCAGCTGTAAAATTTTGCAAAAAAAAACGACATCCATACATACATTTTTCGCTAAATGTATTGTTCTACATGTCTTTGATAAAAAAAAAAAAATGTTTTGGCAAAAAAAAATATGGTTTGGGTAAAAGTTATAGCGTTTACAAACTATGGTACAAAAATGTGAATTTTCGCTTTTTGAAGCAGCTCTGACTTTCTGAGCACCTGTCATGTTTCCTGAGGTTCTACAATGCCCAGACAGTAGAAAACCCCCACAAATTACCCCATTTCGGAAAGTAGACACCCTAAGGTATTCGCTGATGGGCATAGTGAGTTCATAGAACTTTTTATTTTTTGTCACAAGTTAGCGGAAAATGATGATTTATTTTTTTTTTCCTTACAAAGTCTCATATTCCACTAACTTGCGACAAAAAATTAAAAATTCTAGGAACTCGGCATGCCCCTCATGGAATACCTTGGGGTGTCTTCTTTCCAAAATGGGGTCACTTGTGGGGTAGTTATACTGCCCTGGCAATTTAGGGGCCCAAATGTGTGAGAAGTACTTTGCAATCAAAATGTGTAAAAAATGGCCTGCGAAATCCGAAAGGTGCACTTTGGAATATGTGCCCCTTTGCCCACCTTGGCTGCAAAAAAGTGTCACACATCTGGTATCGCCGTACTCAGGAGAAGTTGGGGAATGTGTTTTGGTGTGTCATTTTACATATAACCATGCTGGGTGAGAGAAATATCTTGGCAAAAGACAACTTTTCCAATTTTTTTATACAAAGTTGGCATTTGACCAAGATATTTTTCTCACCCAGCATGGGTATATGTAAAATGACACCCCAAAACACATTCCCCAACTTCTCCCGAGTGCGGCGATACCAGATGTGTGACACTTTTTTGCAGCCTAGATGCGCAAAGGTGCCCAAATTCCTTTTAGGAGGGCATTTTTAGACATTTGGATCCCAGACTTCTTCTCACGCTTTAGGGCCCCTAAAAAGCCAGGGCAGTATAAATACCCCACATGTGACCCCATTTTGGAAAGAAGACACCCCAAGGTATTCAATGAGGGGCATGGCGAGTTCATAGAATTTTTTTTTTTGGGCACAAGTTAGAGGAAATTGATTTTTTTTAGTTTTTTCTCACAAAGTCTCCCTTTCCGCTAACTTGGGACAAAAATTTAAATCTTTCATGGACTCAATATGCCCCTCACGGAATACCTTGGGGTGTCTTCTTTCCGAAATGGGGTCACATGTGGGGTATTTATACTGCCCTGGCATTTTAGGGGCCCTAAAGCGTGAGAAGAAGTCTGGAATATAAATGTCTAAAAAATGTTGGATTCCGTGAGGGGTATGGTGGGTTCATGTGAGATTTTATTTTTTGACACAAGTTAGTGGAATATGAGACTTTGTAATAAAAAAATTAAAAAATAAATTTCCGCTAACTTGGGCCAAAAAAAATGTCTGAATGGAGCCTTACAGGGGGGGTGATCAATGACAGGGGGGTGATCACCCATATAGACTCCCTGATCACCCCCGTCATTGATCACCCCCCTGTAAGGCTCCATTCAGACGTCCATATGATTTTTACGGATCCACTGATACATGGATCGGATCCGCAAAACACATACGGACGTCTGAATGGAGCCTTACAGGGGGGTGATCAATGACAGGGAGGTGATCAGGAAGTCTATATGCGTGATCACCCCCTTGTCATTGAGACGTCATTGAGGCTCCATTCAGACGTCCGTATGCGTTTTGCGGATCCGATCCATGTATCAGTGGATCCGTAAAAATCATACGGACGTCTGAATGAAGCCTTACAGGGGGGTGATCAATGACAGGGGGGTGATCAGGAAGTCTATATGCGTGATCACCCCCTTGTCATTGATCACCCCCCTGTAAGGCTCCATTCAGACGTCCGTGTGTGTTTTGCGGATCCGATCCATGTATCCGTGGATCCGTAAAAATCATACGGACCTCTGAATGGAGCCTTACAGGGGGTAGATCAATGACAGGGGGGTGATCAGGGAGTCTATATGGGGTGATCAGGGGTGATCAGTGGTTCATAAAGGGTTAATAAGTGACGGGGGGGGGGTGTAGTGTAGTGTGGTGTTTGGTGCTACTTTACTGAGCTACCTGTGTCCTCTGGTGGTCGATCCAAACAAAAGGGACCACCAGAGGACCAGGTAGCAGGTATATTAGACGCTGTTATCAAAACAGCGTCTAATATACCTGTTAGGGGTTAAAAAAAATCACATCTCCAGCCTGCCAGCGAGCGATCGTCGCTGGCAGGCTGGAGATCCACTCGCTTACCTTCCGTTCCTGTGAGCGCGCGCGCCTGTGTGAGCGCGCGCGCCTGTGTGCACGCGCGTTCACAGGAAATCTCGGCTATCGCGAGATGACGCACGGATGCGTCCAGGAGGAGTAAATCAACCACCTCCCGGACGCATCCGTGCGTTAGGAGGTCGGGAGGTGGTTAATGAACAGACGGATTCTGTGACTATCTTTGTAACTGCTTTATTCTTTGTTACCAAGAAATTGTACAAATAAAAAAATAAATAAAACAATTACACTTTGACAGGGACCTCGGCACCACTGGCCACATGGTATCGTGGGTGCTGCTCAGTCATTAACCCTTAGACTATTGCCAATGTACAAGTAGGACAGAATTCGTCACTTCAAATATGGCGTCCACTCATAGACACCAGGGGCTAATGTCCACAAATGCTGATAACGCTGATTGCAGATATTTAACACCTCAGATGCCGTGGTCAAATATGACCACAGCATCTGAGTGGTGAAAATACAGGAGCAATAGACTCCCACGCCCATAACTGTGGCCGGGGAAGCTGTTGCTTGGAAATTATAGGCCAGAGCCTGCTGAACGCTGCGATATTCCAATAGGTGGCAGTACTATATTGGAATATACTGAATTCCATATTGAGCAATGGATCAATTTCCATTACTAATTAGGAATGGCAATATAATGATTGCTTATTATAGTCAGCTAGGGGAACATGAAAAATAAAAAATATAAATCAAATACCCCCTTTACACAAAAAAAAAAAAAAAAAATCATCACCAAGTCAGAAAACGCCCATATGATAAAAAAAACAACAATTCCCCATTTTTTCAACTCACAAAAAAATTTAATAAAATTATCAAAAAGCCATATACATGCCAAAATTATACCAAAAAGAACTAAAAACTACAACCGTCACACAGTTTTATACACAACTATAAAAAAAAAAATGTTATGGGGGGGGGGGAATATGAGGGTGAAAAGAAAAACATTTTTTCAAAGTTTTTATTTCCAGTATTAAAACACAAAAAAAAAAAAAAAAAAAAAAATTAAATGTGGAGTCTTGATAATCATACTGACCGGGTTTCAAACGTAGGAGCCTAGTGCTTCAAGGCACCAGCGCTAACCGATGAGCGACCGTGCTGACCATGTGCCACAGTACTTGACCACAACACATCGCAACTGACCTATAAGGCCATACCCTAAGGCTAAATGCACACGATCCGCATCATAGGTCATGTACATTGTATTCTATGAGAATTAGAAATTCTCAATGCACACAATGCAGATGTTTTCCGCTCAGATTTTGACCTGTGGTGTGGATTTTAAAATCCGCAGCATGTCAATTTAATTTATTCTTCCTGACCGTATTTTCTTAATTCAATTAGTAAAAACCACACGCGGAAAATCCGCACCGAATCCACATGCAAATCCACACCAATTGATGCGGATTGACCGCATGGATTTGCCTGCAAACACCTGCGGATTTCAGTGCAGATTCTCCGCACATGAATCCTGAATGTGTGCATGTACCCTAAGGGTACAGCCACACAGTCAGGTTTCTGCGGAAACCTACCCACGTGTCCATACCCTTATGGTTCTACTGATTAACGTCTTTCCAAATCTGCAGAGGAAACTGAAAATTTGACTTTCAGGCTTTCAGATGCAGTTTGAGGACAAAATCACGGCAATTAAATGCTTTAGATGCATCTAAATGCACGAAAACCCGGAAGCTCGCGCTTCTGGGCTTCCTGTCCAATTGGGGCATCGGTACTTGCATTGAACACTTTCAGCCTCGCTGAAATTCTTATTTTGGCCACCAGATGGCAGGCCAGGATAAGAAATAAGCAAAATCGAGTTTAAATGGCATTTAAAAAATCCCTAATAGACCAAAATTTAAAAACATAATTTATAGGCTCATATATGAGCCACAAAATCATCTCAATAAAACCAAAGTTAATATATAAAAAAATATATAAAAGTTTAAAATCACCCCCTTTCCGTATAATTAAAAAATAAGTACCTAAATAACAATATAAACCTCATAGGTATCACCGCGACCAAAAATGCCCATACTATTAAAATAGAAAATTCCTATACGGTGAATGGCGTAACGGAAAAAAAGGGTCAAAATTGCTTCTCTTGCCCCAAACAAAAAAAAAATAAAAAATGTATAAAATGTGATAAAAAAAGTCACGCACACTCCAAAATAGTATCAATAAAAACTAGATTGTTCCGCCAAAAAATGAGGCCCTAAACAGCTCAGTAGACATAAGAAAAAAAAAAAAAGTATCAATGTTTACATTACATTATTTTTACAATGATTTAGACATAAAGAACCTAAACATATGGGGTATCGTTGTAATCGTACTGACCCAGAGAATGAAGGGTATGGTCAGTTTTGCCTTAAATTAAACAATGTGGGAACAAAACCCATAAAACGGTGGAAGAACTGCTTTTTTTCCCAATTCCACCCCATTTGGAATTTTTTTATAATTAATGGTGGCATTAGAAAGTACAAACTGCCCTGCAAAAATAAGCCCTCATACAGCTATGTGACTGGAAAGCTAAAAAGCTAAAAAAAAATAATAAAAAAAGTTATGGCTCAAGGAAAATAGGGAAGAAAAATGAAAATGCAAAAACCTCCGGTATCCTAAGGCCCCATGCAGACGAGCGTTCCTCCAGCAGTGAGTCTGCATTGCAGCACCCGGCCTGACATCTGTAACACCCCAGAGTAGCGTTACTACATGCCTCTACCCCGCTAATATCTCCTAAGAGACTTCATACAGTCATCTGATATCATTTACATTAGGTCTTTCACAAATGTGCATATAAATCCATGTTAAATGCAATTGTTCATGTAATTTGCCTGGTTACCAGTAGGTGACAGCAACTCATTGGCCAGTATAGTTTAGTGTTTAGTGCCATTATTCCAGCTTAGATCCCCCTCTGTGAAGAGGTGGGCTGGTCCCACATCCTGCAGCATGGGAGAAGTTAGAGTGTAGGGTTGTGTGTGGAGTTCCCCTGCATAGGGAAGACAGCAAGGACCAAGTCTCGGCTGAGACTTGGCCAAATACCAAGCTTGAGCACCTTCAGCTCTGCTGGATGGAAAAGCAGAAACTACATACAACCTCCAGAGTTCCAGGAAGAAAGCATCCCCTGAGAATCCATCTATGAGATAAGTCCAGTGCCTAGGAGATTCATATTCCTCCTCAGCTAGTCTGTCCCAACACCAGATAAGTGCAGAAGCTAATCCTGCCCCAGTTACAGAGCTACCAAGCAGACGTTTTATCTTGCAAGCAGAGGTCGCAATAACGCCTGTTCAGGCCATTTTACTCCCTGGAAAAATTCTAAGGTGTACCAATACGCCTTAGACTTTTCCATGCCATTCATCAGCGCAGTGAGTGCTGTGAACGGACCAGGAGCGCAGTAGTGATGTTCGGTTCATGAACAAATCGTTTTTTTGAATCGATTCAGTTCACTGAACCGGAGGAGTCGATTCCTCTGACTGAGCTGATCTGTTTGAAACAGCTCAGTAAGGCTACTTTCACACTTGCGCTAGGTGCGGATCCGTCTGGTATCTGCACAGATGGATCCGCACCTATAAATGCAAACGATAGTATCCGTTCAGTGCGGATCCGTCTGCATAACAGCTTTTTCAGATCTGAGTTTTCACGATCACGTGAAAACTCAGATCCGAGAGTATATTCTAACACAGAGGCGTTCCCATGGTGATGGGGACGCTTCAAGTTAGAATATACCAAGAACTATGTTCATAACTGCCCCCTGCTGCCTGGCACCACCCGATCTCTTACAGGGGGCTTCTGATCCGCACAATTAACCCCTCAGGTGTCGTACCTGAGGGGTTAGTTGTGCAGATCTCTGCCCCCCGATCGCCCTCCTTCCCCAGTATTAAAAGCATTGGTGGCCAGTGCGTCCCCCCCCCCCTTCCTCCCTAGTATTAAAAGCATTGGCGGCAGTGGCCACAGGCTAACAACCCCCCCCCCATCATTGGTGGCAGCGGAGCGGCATTTCCGATCGGAGTCCCAGTTTAATCGCTGGGGCTCCGATCGGTTACCATGACGCATCCCACAGACCTGTCACTTACCAGTAGGAGGAGCGCCAGCCACAGACAGCGCAGGTAAGTATAAGCTAAGTAACCATGGCAGCCAGGACTGCAGTAGCGAATAAACTGGGACTCCGATCCGAAATCCCGCTCCGCTGCCACCAATGATGGGAGGGAGGGGGGTTGTTAGCCTGTGGCTACTGCCACCAATGCTTTTAATACTTGGGGGAGGGGGCCGCACTGGCCACCAATGCTTTTAATACTGGGGAGGGAGGGGGCGGGCCGCACTGGCCACCAATGCTTTGAAAACTGGGGAAGGAGGGTGGGGTCTGGCCCCTGCTGCCTGGCAGCACCCGATCAGGGGGCTGAGATCCGCACAATTAACCCCTCAGGGGCGGCACCTGAGGGGTTAATTGTGCGGATCACAGCCCCTTGTAAGAGATCGGGTGTTGCCAGGCAGCAGGGGGCAGTTATGCACATAGTTCTTAGTATATTCTAACTTGAAGCGTGCCCCATCACTATGGGAACGCCTCTGTGTTAGAATATACCATCGGATTTGAGTTAGATCGTGAAAACTCAGATCCAACAGTATATTCTAACAGAGGCGTTCCCATGGTGATGGGGACGCTTCAAGTTAAAATATACCATCGGATTGGAGAAAACTCTGATCCGACGGTATATTAATAGGGACTACTGACTTTACATTGAAAGTCAATGGGGGACGGATCAGTTTGCAATTGCACCATATTGTGTCAACGTCAAACGGATCCGTCCCCATCGACTTGCATTGTAAGTCAGGACGGATCAGTTTGGCTCTGCACGGCAAGGCCGACACCAAAACGCTTGCAAGCAGCGTTTTTGTGTCCGCCTCCAGAGCGGAATGGAGGCGGAACGGAGCCAAACTGATGCATTCAGAACGGATCCATATCCATTCAGAATGCATTTCACACTTGCGGAACCCCAAACGCAAGTGTGAAAGTAGCCTCAGATAGCAGAGCAGAGAGACGCTGGCAGCAGGGAGGAGTGTAATCTGATCCTAGAGTGGAAGCCAGCCCCTCTCCTCTCCGCCCACCCCGGCCTGCAACCAATCAGAGCTCAGGCAAGAGTCACACAGTACAGGGAGTCTAATGAAATGAGTCTACAGGTCAAAATAATCTAAAGATCCTACTTAGTTAGACTCATTTGATTCTTTAAGTTAAAGGGGTTGCCTGGGATCAAACATTTTTTTTTTTTTTTTTTTTTTTTAACATCTTTCTCACCGTTAGTAGCTAAGTCTATGTTCCCAAGGTGGTTTGAGGTGTCTTTTACACTGGAGCATGGCTCCAACAGCCATGACCTGAACACATTGTTTACATATCTGTTTCTGTTTCTTCACTTCCTGCCGCACTGCATTGTCTCAGTGCAGGGCAGCATCTGCTGATTTTATTTCAAGACACGGAGGCTCATATTGCTTAACCCTTTCTTTACTGGCACACAACAGCAGCAAAGAATCCAATAACAAAATCAACCAATGGGCACACAGCCCTCCCCTTAGCCCCAGTATAAAGGGACCACCCCTCCAGTTCCTCTTCCTCTTTCTTTGCTGCTGCACTCAAGTTAAGTATTCCACCCTCCTGCTTGCGGGGGTTGGTGGTTGTTATATTTGTATAAGATATTGTTTTTTCCCGTTTGTTTTTTCTCTCCCCATATGTTTAGGGGGTATTATAGATAAGGATTATTTTCCCTACTGGTCGTTTTGGCCGTTTCTTGCGGCCCTCACCTTCGTTATCTTTCCACCTTGTTTCCACCCCCCCTTTTTGGCTCTGCTCGATTCCCCGTTCTTTGCCCGGTCCTGCTTGGGGCTGTTATTTGTTTGGCTGCACTGCATCCTTACCCTGAGGTCCCGCTTCTCTCCGCTCCTCCGTGCGTCCGAGATCTCGCGATTTTTCGCGGGATCTCGGGCGGCTGCGCTAACCTGTTCCGGCCGCTGGCTCCCGCCGTCTCTGCTGGTGCGCCCGAGATCTCGCGAGATTTCGGGCGCCATCTTAATTTCGCCTTACCGCTCCGTGCATTAGGGAGACGATTCTCTCCAGCGGCAGCTGCTAGCGACGGATCGGCGGCTCCCACTGTAGGGTGACTAACCCTGCATAGTGTTTCTTGCTTAGGGACAGTACTCAGCGTAGGGGGTTTATATTACTGCCAGGTTTTTTCACTGTCATATTATACCCACACAGTTATGTCCACCCAGAAGGCTCCAACTTCAGCCCAGGGGGCCCCTTCTCAGGGTGAGCTTCCCCTTTCCCCTCAGAATTTGGGGATTATGCCTTCTACCGGAGGGGTTACTCCCGTGCCTTCAGACACTCAGGCCATGACCCTGCAAAGATCTATATCTGAGGCCATTATGTCTGCCATGGGTTCTATGTCGTCAGCCTTGACGCAATCTATATCCCAGGTGCTTATTGCTAATACGTCATCTTCAGATGTGATTCCTAGCCCCGCACCCATACCAGCCCCTAATGCCTCCAGAAACACTATGAATGATGGCCTCGTCCCATCCAATGACGGCACGCCTCGGCTGCGCAAAAGAGCCTGTCCGCGCCAGGCAGAAAGAGCACGGCACTGGAAGTCGGCCCGGTCCCAGCCGGAGCTAGAGTCCGATTCTAATGTGGAATCCGAGGAGGAGGTGTTAGGATCTGGACTTGAACCTGGGACCTCTGCTGTGTCTGGCAGGGCCTCTACTTGCTGAGCCACCTGAAGTGCTGGACAGTTCCTTAGACTATTCCTTGAATGATCTTGTCTTGAATCTTGTTTGCCTTGAACCTTGAACCCCTTGCTCCTCCCATGAACTTCCTGATTTAAGCCATGTCTCTGCACTTCCTGGTTGCCAGATTATTGTGCCTTACCAGCCAATATCTTGCTCTTGTCTTACTGCTGCCGACCGTATCTCTGCTACCATCCGTTACTGGCTTGTTCCTCGACTACGCTCCTGCTTAATCCCCAACCTGCACTATTTGTTACCGACTTTGGCTTGTTATTCAACCACGCTTCTGCTTGATCCCTGTCTGCTATATCTGCTACTGGACCTCGGCTTGCTCACCTCCTGCTGGGGCTATCCTGAGGACCGCGACCTGGTACTAACACGCAGCAAAGTCCATCTCCACCATCAGGAGCTCTGGCGAATACCGGTTAGTACTTAGACCAGGGACAGGAAAGAAAAAAGAGGGGGTTAATCACCTGACTTCTCTGAAAGAGGATCAGGAAACTTAACTCGCAGGGCGCCAATAGGTATGGATACAGAATTTTACTATATTAAAACATAAGGTTGTAAATTATAACAACCACCAGAATCTGTGCAATTTAAAATCTATGTAGTTTAAATTTTATGCACTTTAAAAGAAGGCTGCCAATGGGATAAAACTAGCTAGGAACGTGTACCTAGACCAGAATAGGCAGTTTGAGGAAAAAAGATTTTTATCCCATATGGAGGCGCCACTCTTAGGGTAGTAGTCTGCAGTAATTATATGTTCATAAAAAATATAGTATTCATAAAATGACTTTATCAGACTAAAAATAATAATAAGATATATACTAGATATTTAGCCAGTAGTATGTAAACCAAATCTATATAGAAAAAAACTTGGTTTATACTCACTTCACCCAGGAGGAGAGATGGGGGATAAACTCAAAACACCCCCAAACCCTTCCTCCTGCGCCTGGCTCGCTTCTAGATAGTCAGGAAATAAACGGCAGTCCTTCAACTGGAACTTCTTGTTAATTCCTTTTATTGGGTAGTCAGGATGGGGTGAGGAAAAGGCTCTGAGCCTTTTCCTCACCCCATCCTGACTACCCAATAAAAGGAATTAACAAGAAGTTCCAGTTGAAGGACTGCCGTTTATTTCCTGACTATCTAGAAGCGAGCCAGGCGCAGGAGGAAGGGTTTGGGGGTGTTTTGAGTTTATCCCCCATCTCTCCTCCTGGGTGAAGTGAGTATAAACCAAGTTTTTTTCTATATAGATTTGGTTTACATACTACTGGCTAAATATCTAGTATATATCTTATTATTATTTTTAGTCTGATAAAGTCATTTTATGAATACTATATTTTTTATGAACATATAATTACTGCAGACTACTACCCTAAGAGTGGCGCCTCCATATGGGATAAAAATAGTACTTAGACCCCGCACCTCAGGTGAACCCGTGTCATCAGCCAGGGTGACCAGTGTGAATATCTGCTCCGCTGCTATAGCTACTGGCCTCCGAGCCTGACTCCAGACCGTGACAGGAGGCTTGGTTAGAATCCTATAATGATTCTGAGGATCTAGACATTGATGGGTCGCCTGTCCAAGGCACCTCGGTTTCTTTTTCGACCTTGCCCCAACAACCGGTAGAGGTCGACCCGACGGACCCTGGCCAGTCCATTTCCTTTGTAGATCCGATGGGGGTCCCGCTCTTTGACCCGGATTCCCTGCATCACCCCAGGTCTGCGGAGTGGCTTCCGGCGCCCCACGTTGCCAGTTATCTGGAGTCCATGGTCCGCAAGCCGCTTAGCAAAGAGGCACGGAACAAACTTCGGGCTGAATGCCCTCGGCCGGCGATACCTAATAAGGTATGTGAAACCCCGGTCGTGGACCCGAAGATGGTCCAGTTCCTGTCTAAGACAGGATTTAGCCCCAAGAGAGGCCTAGACTCGGCTCTCAAAGCTTGTCAGGACAAGCTATTGGATATTATGGGGCCCCTGGCAAAGATCTTTGATTTGGCGGAATCAGCCTTGGCGGAAGGGCATCCGGTCGACCCGGAGGAACTCCGTGGTTGGGCCCAAAGAGCCATTTGCATGGCAGGAAATGCTAACACCTCCCTGAGTATAGAACGGCGCAAGGCCATCCTACTGAAAATCGAGCCTAAGCTGACCAATATGGCTCTGTCAGAATCAGGTAAAGAGGCCCAAGGTTTCCTCTTTGGGGATCCCTTCGTTAAGGAGCTGGGGAAGTTTGTAGGGACCTTTACCGCCCTTGATAAAGCCCAGACGTCAATGCGTAGGGTATTTAGCGGTAGGGTTTCCGCTAGGGCCGGCAGTTCAAGGGGCCGTCTGTCCGGCCGCTCCTCGTTCCAGACCCGAGGTTCGGGTCGAGGCTCCTTCGCTTCCTACCGTCCGCCTGTCCATGACCAGAGACACCAGCCGTCCTTCTTCCCCTCCCGTGGCGCTCAGGGACGGGGACGACCTTACAGAGGAAATCCAAACCTCAGACGCCCATTTGGTAAGTCTACCTCCTGTTCTCCCTTTTTCGGAACGTTATGTCGGGGGCAGACTCCAACATTTTATGCATGTTTGGGCATTCATTACCAGCGACCCGTGGGTACTGTCCACGGTTCAGGGCTTCCGCATAGAGCTTGTTGCCCCTCCCGTGGTCCCGCCCCCTCTTCCTTCCACGTTCCGGTCGCAGGTATCGCAGAACCTGGTGGACGTGGAGCTGCGGGCCCTTTATATCAAAGAGGCGGTGGAACCGGCCCCGCTCGATCACGACGGGGTGATCAGCAGTATTTTCCTAGTGGAAAAGAAGGGAGGCCAGTTCCGTCCCGTCATCAATCTAAAGGCGCTAAATGCATTCGTCAGGTACAGACATTTCAAAATGGAGGGCATTCACCTCCTAAGGGACATGCTGCTTCCCGGAGACTGGATGGCCAAGTTGGACCTCCAGGATGCATACTTGACAGTTCCGATAGCACCTCCCTCCAGGGACCTTCTTCGTTTCCACTGCGGGGGTCGATATGGCGCTTCACGTGTCTCCCCTTCGGACTTTCGTCCGCCCCCTGGTGCTTCACCAAGCTGTTGCGCCTGGTGGTGGCATGGCTTCGTTCTCGGGGGGTGAGACTTATAATCTATCTGGACGATATCCTGATCATGGCCGTGGACCGGACCTCCCTCCTGTCCCACCTTCAGTTGGCAATACGCCTTCTCTCCTCCCTGGGTTTCATAATCAACCAGGAGAAGTCTTGTCTGATTCCTGCTCAGACCATGGAGTTTCTCGGTTTCCAAGTGGACTCTCTCTCTTTGATTCTGAGTCTTCCTCCTTTGAAAGTGCGATCGATCCGCAAGGAGTTGCGTCGCACCCTCTCTCTCCCGCAGGTCTCACTGCGCCATTTGGCCAGGGTGATAGGTCTCTTATCATCGTCCATTCAGGCTATCTTTCCGGCTCCCCTTCATTATCGGGCCCTCCAGCGTCTCAAAATCGCACACCTACAGGCTGGTGCGTCTTATGCGGATCTGATCGCTTTGGATCCGGAGACGAGGGACGAATTGGAGTGGTGGATTGCCAACCTCTCTGCCTGGAATGGCAGGGCTCTGTTTGGTCCCCACCCGGATGTGGTGATCGAGTCGGACGCCAGCCTTCGCGGTTGGGGCGCCCATTGCGAGGGGGTTTCCACGGGAGGCCCTTGGTCCACAGAGGAGTCTCACTTACACATCAATGCCCTGGAACTTCTGGCGGGTTCCTTTGCCATTCGCAGCTTCACCTGCGGGAGGGCCAGGGCATGTATTCGCCTTCGCATGGACAACATCTCAGCTGTCCGTTACATCAATTCCATGGGAGGTACCCGATCTTCGATGTTGACTCATCTGGCCAAGGACTTTTGGGATTATTGCCTGGACCGCAACGTCTCGGTGGTGGCGGAATACCTTCCGGGCTTACACAACACACTGGCCGATTGGAACTCACGTTACATCTCGGATGCCAGCGACTGGAGATTGGATGTGGAGGTCTTCTCTGTCATCGTAGGGGTCCGTTTTCGATCGACCTTTTCGCTTCGCGATGGAACGCACAACTTCCCAGATACTTCAGTTGGAGACCAGACCCGGCCGCGGAGGCAGTGGATGCCCTTCTTCAACAGTGGTCGGGGGGGTGATGTATGCCTTCCCGCCGTTCTCGCTGATCCCACGGATTTTGACCAAGATACGCCTGCATGCCTCGGAGCTGGTATTGATACTTCCTTTCTGCTTCCTCTCCGGACGTCTCTGCTGCTGGATCCTCTGAACCATCCTCATCCTCTATAGTGCTGGACGGATCCCTTCGTCTTCTGGCATGCCGGGTGTCGGGTTGTCTTGGCAGACCGAGGGACTTTCGGAGACGGCTGTTTTCCTATTGGAAAGTGCGTGGGCCCCGGGTACCAGAAGAGCCTATAGGGCAGCTTGGCGATCTTGGGCTGGTTGGTGCCTCCTTCGGAACGTGGATCCCTTTACGGCTGCTGTAGGTGAGTTGGTTCAATTCCTCAGTTCCCTTTATGATGACGGAAAGGCCTATCGCACTATGAACGTGTTTAGGTCGGCTATTTCTTCCGGCCATAGGGGTTTCGATGGTTGTCCGGCTGGACGCCATCCGCTGGTGTGCCGGTTGCTCAAGGGCTCCCGGTTCGCGCGGCCCCCCAGGCCTCGTTTTTCTAGTTCTTGGGATGTTTCTTCCGTTCTCTCTTTTCTTTCCTCCTGGCACGCCAATGAGGACTTGTCCCTGCGCCATCTTTCGGCCAAGTTGGTTACCCTCTTTTGCCTCATTTCTTGCAAGAGGGTTTCGGATGTCCGGGCCTTGGATCATGACGCCCGGTCTTTCTCTCCGGAGGGCGTGACGTTTAACATTTCTCGGCGTACCAAGACTCATATCAGGTCGGTTTCTTACCCTGCTTTTCCTGCATAGGTGGCGCTTTGTCCGGTCACTTGTCTGAGGGAGTACGAGTCTAGGACTTGGTCTTTGCGGTCCTCTTCTGCTCCTCAGTTGTTCATATCTTTCCGGAGACCCTTTGCTCCGGTGACCACTGTGACTCTCTCGCGTTGGGTGAAATGGATATTGTCCCTGTCTGGCATTGACACTACCATTTTTACGGCGCATTCCGTTCGTGGTGCCTCAGCGACCTCCTTGACTCTCTCCGGGGCTCGTCTGGAAGATTTCATGAGGTTGGCGGATTGGTCCTGTGCCTCCACATTTAGGGAGTTTTACTTTAGGCCGGATCCTCATCTTTTCACCCCTATTGTAGAAAGGCTTTAAACTAGCAATATGAGCCTCCGTGTCTTGAAATAAAATTGTATGATTTTCCTAAAATATTAAGTAAAGTCATGATTTTATGAAAGACACGGAGGCTCATATTGCTAGTTTAAAGCCTTTCTACAATAGGGGTGAAAAGATGAGGATCCGCCCATTGTTGTCCCTCCCTTGGGTTTATGTGATTCATTGTTGTTTACAGTTACTATTTATGATTACCGAATGTTAATTTATTGCTGCATCATTGCCGCGTCTGGTGTTCCGATTATGTGTGTACGATATGCGCGTCTTCGGCGCCTTTGCTGTCGTTATTATTATTATTCTCTATTTCTTTAAGGTTGATTCATCGCTGCTGCGGACCTGCTGTGGATGTCTTCTGTGGTTTCTGTTGACGCCGTGCCTCCAAGTCGTTCGTTCGAGGATGTGGTGATCATTTCGTTAGAGTTCCTCCTGGTTCCGGTTGTTCCAGTTTTTTCCGTTGGTGGACTTGTGGAGACAAAGAAAGAGGAAGAGGAACTGGAGGGGTGGTCCCTTTATACTGGGGCTAAGGGGAGGGCTGTGTGCCCATTGGTTGATTTTGTTATTGGATTCTTTGCTGCTGTTGTGTGCCAGTAAAGAAAGGGTTAAGCAATACTCGCCTCCGTGTCTTTCATAAAATCATGACTTTACGTCATATTTTAGGCAAATCATACAATTTCTCCTGTCTAACATAATATCCCTGCACCCGCCCCCTCATACATATTCATGCATCCTGCACAGCCTCCACTCCTCCTTCGATCAGCCCCCCTCATGCCTTATATTCCCCCCCCATACGTACACCCATAAACGTCTCCTTACTCTATCTCTGGCATCTGTCATGTGCTCAGTGTTTGCAGCGCTTAGAGACAATCGGACACCGTCACACTATAAGGGGCACACTTCCATATGCATCCATAAACATACCGAACACCGTCACACTGTAAGGGGCACGCTCCCACATGTATCCATAAACATACCGGACGCTGTCACACTGTAAGGGGAACGCTCCCACATGCATCCATAAACATACCGGACGCTGTCACACTGTAAGGGGAACGCTCCCACATGCATCCTATAAACATACCGAACACCGTCACACTGTAAGGGGCATGCTCCCACATGTATCCATAAACATACCGGACGCTGTCACACTGTAAGGGGAACGCTCCCACATGCATCCATAAACATACCGGACACTGTCACACTGTAAGGGGCACGCTCCCACATGCATACATAAACATACCGAACACAGTCACACTGTAAGAGGCACACTTCCATCTACTGTATATCTATCTATATATATCTATTTGTGTGAGGCGCTTACGGTAGTACAGTGAAGAACCCTAGGAAATCAGGGAATAAGCGTAGTCGGTTGTGGTGTGCCGAAACCGAGGATGAGGTAGGGCTGAGAAAGAAGAGGGCCCACCCAAGGAAAGAGATATGGAAGAAATGAGTTGTAAATGAGTGGAGTGGTGGGAGGGTCAAATCTCAGACCTCGGACGGTGCAGGAGCAAGGTAAAGAGGGTGCCCTAAATAGGCTGGAGGCGGACCTCAGCCCCTCCCACAAATCCAGGCAAAATGCCTTCACACTTGTGTGAGGCGCTTACGGTAGTACAGTCAAGAACCCTAGGAAATCAGGGAATAAGCGTAGTCGGTTGTGGTGTGCCGAAACCGAGGATGAGGTAGGCCTGAGAAAGAAGAGGGCAAAAAGGAAATAACCAGTTTATTGTAGTCAAATATACAGGAATAGCTCAACCCGACATGTTTTTGGAAAGCATCTCTTAACTCTTGTGTTGGATTGGGAATGTATCGCGAGTAAGCGGATGACTTCCAGCGCCCCAATTCCCGATGACATGAGTAGGGACGTTGGCACTGGAGGCCGTGGACGCGGCTCCAATGCGAAAGGAGTGCCCTGAGTAGTTGGCTGCGTTGAGGCCCAGTTGTGTGACGGATGACCTGACATGGGTCATGAAGGTGGTGGTGGTGGTGAGTACCAAACCATGTAGTTGAAGTAGCGGTTGAGAGGGTAGAAACTTGTGACGTTGTCTGTAAGCATCCAGAACCCTGACTGGACACCATCTGTTGTGCGTGGGGTAATGTGAAATGTTGACGGGTAAGTGCTGACTACTCTTGAAGTGAGGTAAGGTCAGGATGTAATGATCCATGTGTTTTGCCAAGTGGGAGACAAGAAGACAAGGTGTGGCTTGGGTAGTGGAGGTTGTAGTGAATTCCCCGGGCCTCAGGAAACCGTAGAAGGCCAAGTAAATTTCTGTTTCGAGGATGGGAGTTGGTATCTGCTTCAGAAGGCTTGGCGTCTAGTAAGTCGGATAATGCCTTGAAAATATGATTGTTAATGGGTAGCCTCTGGGCTGGACGTGCGGGTTCCGCTTTCTGAATACCTCTGAGTATGGTTTTGATTTGGTGAGAGGCCATGCAACTGATGTTATTAGGGTGTAAGATTAGCATCTGGTGTAGAATGCCAGTGAGATAGAGTATGATGGCGTTGTATGACATTTGAGTTTAAGGTGGCAAAAAGAAGCAACCCCAGAAGAGAAGACATGACAAAAGGGGGCGTGATGTTATGTTCCAGGAGGAATCTGACAACCTAGAAATTAAAAGTCAGAGAAAATGATAACGTGAGAGAGACTAATGGCGCAAGCCACGTGTGCGAGTCACCACAAGATAATTGTATTGCAAGCCACAGATGACCGAGCCATGCGAGCGGGTCTGAAGGCGGAAAAGACATGGAACCTGCTGGTTGTGGGACCACACAGCCGGCCTCGACTGGCGGAGTTATGTGTGTGGAATTTGAATGGGGAAGCGATACGTGAGAGACTCTAATGGCGGAGCCATGAGTGAGAGACTGTAATGGCGGAGCCATATGTGTAAAAATAATACGGAGAAGCCATGCGTGAGAGACTTTAATGGCGGAGCCATGCGTGAGAGACTGTAATGGCGGAGCCATATGTGTAAAATAATACGGAGAAGCCATGCGTGAGAGACTCTAATGGCAGGGCCGTGCGTGAGAGATTCTACTGGCGAAGTCATATGTGTGACACCAAATGGAGAAGCCATGCGTGACACTAATGGCGGAGTCATATGTGTAAACCAACATGGCAAAGTAATGCGTGAGAGACTCTAATGGCGGAGTTATGTGTGTAACACTGAAACAGAGAAGCCATGCGTGAGAGATTCTACTGGCAAAGTCACATGCGCGACACTAACCGGAAAAGCCATGCGTGAGACTAATGGTGGAGTCATGTGTGTGACACTAAACGGAGAAGCCATGCGTGAGAGACTCTAACGGCGGAGTCATATGTGAGAGATATAAATGTAAAAACACAAAATGCAATCGCACACTGCAACCAGCACTCTGCCCAGCCTTTATGCTGGATGTTGAATAAGGCATTGGTGTACATTTTGGCCAAAGCATAATAAGCCACTCACCGCGTCAAGGTTGCCTTCATGAGTGGTCCCTAACACTAGTTCCTACCTTTTATGGGCCATGACAGCCACATAAAGTCCAGGAAGCGCAGGTACAGCATGCATGCCAAGCACACTCTGCTTTTAACCCCGTCCGGTGCCATTACAGCTTTCATCGGATCCAGGGATGCAAGTACTCACATGCATGCTGAGCCCACTTTATACTTCTCCTGGAGCCTAATGGCTACTGGTAGGTGCTGTATAAGCAGACTCAGTTTTATACTGACTTTAAAACCAGCCTCCAGGGGGCAGATTAACTGGACAGGTGTGCTTGACTGCTTGGAGATCGCCACGCCTCCAATACGTACTACAAAGAGAAAAATATGGAAAATTTCAGCCCGCACAACCCCTAGCAGGTGCAGATTGCTATGGCGAAATAGAGATATAAATGTAAAAACACAAAATGCAATCGCACACTGCAACCAGAGTGCTGGTTGCAGTGTGCGATTGCATTTTGTGTTTTTAGCGTGACTCCTGGCTGCCATGGTAACCGATCGGAGCCCCAGCATTACACTGCTGGGGCTCCGATCGGAACTGACACTGCCACCAATGATGGGGGGGGGAGGGGGACCCTGTGGCCACTGCCACCAATGATTAATACTGGGGAGGGGGGGTTGCGTTACCAGAGGGGGCATATCAGAGGCTGGGGGAGGCAGATCAGAGGCTGGGGGGAGGGGGGGGAGGCAGATCAGAGGCTGGGGGGAGGGGGGGAGGCAGATCAGAGGCTGGGGGGAGGGGGGGAGGCAGATCAGAGGCTGGGGGAGGCAGATCAGAGGCTGGGGGGAGGGGGGGAGGCAGATCAGAGGCTGGGGGGGAGCCAGATCAGAGGCTGGGGGGGGGGCCAGATCAGAGGCGGGGGCAAGCAGATCAGAGGCTGGGGGCAAGCAGATCAGAGGCTGGGGGGAGGCAGATGGAGAGTGGTTAATGGAGGCTGCAAGCACCACCTTGGCATGTATAAAGTTATTGGTTTAGAGAGGGGTTAATGAAGGCACCTCCAAGGTGCTTTCATTAACCTCTTCAGACCAATAACTTTATACATGCCTAATGCCAAGGTGCTTCCATTAACCCCTCCAAACCCAATGGGCATGTATAAAAATATTGGTTTGGAGGGGTTAATGGAAGCACCTTGGCATTAGGCATGTATAAAGTTATTAACCCCTTCAAACCAATAACTTTATACATACCTAATTACATACGTTATTTTAAGTAGCTTTTTCTTATTAGATTACTTGATGAATCGAGAAATATAATCGATAGAATACTCGATTACAAAAATATTCGTTTACTGCAGCCCTATGCGGCACCAATAGGACTCGCATAATCATGACCATCTCCGACAATGAACATGAGACACTAACCCGCCTACGACCGTATAGTGCCCTTAATGGACAACATGAGAACGCTCACCGGGCCCCTGAAGCCAAGGGACTGAACGCGATGACCTTAGACCTGGTGGAGCCAGACCTGGTGGAAAAAATGCATGGACAGTAGTAATCTGAACCACGTGCACAACCAAAATATTAATCAACCGTGAAACGTGAAATTGAACTGATGGAGAAAACAAGAGCCAGAGGCATTGCAGCTCGCTAAGAGAAGACCCTTGTCATGACCAACGAATAACCAACTTGTGAACATAGTAGGAACACACTCATAGGCCTAGAAATGAAAAGAAATGCAGCTTTAGTGGAAGCAGGGTAAAACGCATGATGTAAGAACAAGTTGGTGAATGCAGCACTGGATGTGAGTGGTGCCTCACTCTTCTAGGCCTAGAAATGAAAAGAAATGCAAGTCGTAAGAGCAGGTGTACGTACCTGGTGGTAAGAAAAATTCACAGAACACATATGTGGAGAAAAATATGTCTATGCTACACCGCCTAAAAGGGGTTTGAAAGAAAGTGGTAAGACGAGTGTGGACTGTGGTGCGAACGGACACATGACCTTGATGGGATCATGAAAACGTGAGTATGAAACAAGTTGCGCGTGTGACTGGTTGGATCGAGACGTGAGAAATGAGGCTTGCATGTGGGCTGAAATAACCGTGTGACCGCATGGTCTACGTAGGCGCATGGTCTACGTAGGCGCCAAAACAAAAAAACTTTTTTTTTTTTTCCTTTTTTTGGAATGTGTGACCGTGAGGAGGACTATGGCGTTTTGTTTTTGGTTTTTTTCCCCGAGACGTGCGGCCATTGACTATATGGCGGGATTTCCCTTTATTTATTTATCTATTTACTTTGGACCATGGGGCACGTGGGTGATGTGTTTTTTTTTTTTTTTTTTGTTTTTTTTTTTGGACCATGTGGCCACGGACTATATGGCGGGTTTCTCCTTTTTGTTTTATCTTATTTTTTTTATTTTTATTTTTATTTTTTTTCTCGTGGCCATGGACTATGTGGCGGGATTTCCCTTTTTTTAATCTGTTTGTTCATTTACTTTGGACCATGGGGCACACGGGTGATGTGGCGGGTTTGTGTTGCGATTGTGGTGCTGTGACCTGTTGTGCGATCGTGCTGCCTAGTGAGTGTGGGGTAGGAAGCTAACCGCCTGCTCCGGGGCTCTGCCGGCTGCTGGTAGAGACGGACAACCCTGGATGCCGGCGGTCCCCCTGTACTAGCTGCGGCTGCGGATGCCAGGCCGGAAACCGCGCATGCGCCGGACGGAACCGCCGGGCCGCGCATGCGCAGACTAGCCAGGAGGTGGCGGCCGGCCGCCATCGGCAGCGTGACAGGAGGGACGGAGGTAAGCAGGAACCGGAGGCAGAGCGGGGGCTCTGTGGTCGCGGCGCGTGTGCCGGGCGGTGATGAGGTGGCACATGACCAAACAATGGTGAAATGCAAGATGAGATGGTACAGGGGGAAAAAATGGTGAGGCCCCGGCTGTACCGTGTGGTTGGCGCGCTTAGCAAAGACAAGGCACGTGTGGTGAACCGAATGAGTAATGGTATGGATGGTGAATATGACCCTGAAACACAATACACCTGTGGTGGCTTGCTGCTGATTTGTGAATGGAGCGGAGCTCCCGTATGGTCGCATTCTTGCGCAATGCTGACAGGCATGACCGACATGAAAATTGGCATGATTCGAGAGTGAGAAACCTGACCTGAGTCCAAAAATGGCGAAACGAAAATGAGTGGCCCAGAGGAACATGCGGAGAGGCCCCGAGCTGTACCGTGTGGACGACCGACAGCTTCACGGGCAACGCGACCCATAGGGAAACCGGGCGGAGCAGGAAGAACGGAAACAGGAATGCTCCAAATCCAGAACACCGACGGCGACGAACTTCCAGAAAATCAGCAACTCGCAAGCAAAACTCCAGCGACTCCCCAAGCGACTATCTCTGTCAAAGCTCAGACCTCGGATGGTGCAGGAGCCAGGTAAAGGGGGTGCCCTAAATAGGATGGAGGCAGACCTCAGGCCCTCCCACAAATCCAGGCAAAATGCCTTCACACATATCTATATCAAGATATATACATACATATATATTTCAAGGTAAACCTTATATACTGACCAGTTGAAACCGATGTATAACCACAGGAAAGGGAAATGCACACACTGCAACTCCAAAAGGAGAATGTGCAAAAAAGATTCAGTCCAAAACACAAGTACGGGGCTAAAAAAATTATTTTAAACTAGACAAAAGCAGCCCCATTACATAAATAGGATTATCCGTTTATTTCAAATCAACAAATAAAAAAGCAGACTGATTAAACTAATATTACCTTTTCTTTCAACTGAGCCATTGTTTTATTATCTTTACACAATCAACATGCCATTGTCTAAATGCAATATATGCAATTAGCACGGCCATGTAATCCTGTGGTGCTGTGGTGAAAGGAATTCCTCCTTTCTAAAGCCTTCTGCCCCATTAGCTAGTAATTCTGATGGGAGGAGTTTTTTTGACTTGCAGATAAGGTTCCCTCATGGATAACGCCTGTAGTTCGATAATTCTTCTGGCCACTAGGAAAGCAGTTTTAAAGGATTTTTGCTTTAGAGAGCAGTCACTCAATGGTTAGAAGGGGGGACGTGATAATCCTGTGAGAACTATGTTTAAGTCCCAGGTAGGAATGCGAGATTTTAACGTTGGACGTATTCTGGTAACTGCTCTCATAAATCTCTTGATCCATTTAGGATTTGCTAATTCAGTGTCGTAGAAATAACTTAAAGCGGATACTTGAACTATGAGAGTAGAAGGTCTTAAACCTATATCAAAGCCATTTTGTAAAACAAATCCAGAATCAATTGTATATTGGGAGCAGATTTATTAGGAGAGAATTATCCTGACCAAGAACAAAATTTCTTCCAGATATTCATATAAATGGCGACGGTAACCTTCTTCCTGCCGGCCTTTAGAGTAGAAGTCACCGGATCCGAAAGACCCTAGAATTTCAGGATTTGGGTTTCAGGATCCAAGCTGTCAAATTTAGAAAATCCGGGTTCGGATGAAAAATTGGACCCTGATGTAGCTACCTTCAATGACCATCTTCCTAATAACTGGAAACCAACTCTTTCGGCCAACAAGGTGTTATTAGTATGATATTTGTTCCATCCTGATGGATCTTCTGTAATCACCTTTGGTATTATCAGAAGCGGCGGGAAGGCATAGTACAGCGCTTGGTCCCATGTGATGGAGAAGGAGTCTAGAATCCACGGATTGTCCCTGGTGTCTAGGGAGCAAAATGTTGGAACCCTTGAATTTTCCTGAGAGGCGAACAGGTCCACTTCCGGTATGCCCCATTTGTTTGTTATCATATGGAAGATCTCTTGGTTCAAGGACCATTCCGATTGGTCTATCTTTTTCCTGTTCAAGTAGTCAGCCTCTATATGAAGAGATCCTTTTAGGTGAACCGTTGAAATGGATTCTATGTTTATTTCTGCCCAACTAAATATTTTTGTGGCTAGTTTTAGTAGACTCATAGATTTCGTAGCTCCTTGATGGTTTAGGTATTTTATTGTAGTCGTGTTGTCTGACAGTATTTTTAAATGACGGCCCCGGAGTTGTGATTCTGCAATCTTCAGAGTTTCCCATACCGCTCTCAGCTCCCGATAGTTCGATGACTGACTCCTGATTGAACTGGACCATGGTCCCTGATAATATACTTTTTCCCCTCCCCTCCATGACGGCACCTTACTTGGAGATTATCCTCCTCCTCCAGCCAGGCAGGGACAGAAAGGTTCAAAAGTGCCCGCCTCCTCACTTATCTTCCGGATGGCGGGTGCATTGCGCCAGCCACAGGCTTACGTTGGGCAAGCAAGTCCGTTCCATCGAGTGCCTGCCGTGGTCCTTTTAGTTAAAACTCACGCGCCAGCGTGTAGTGGCAGGCTGCGGTATCCGGACACTCAAAGGAGCACTTCCGGGTTCTAGGCCGTCCGCTGCCTGAGATTCTCGGCTCCGGCAGGTGATGTCATCCAGGGGCCTAATAGTGGTGGCTTGAGAGTTTGCGGCCTGGATGACGTCGGAGGTCCTGGGGAGACTTCCGGCCATACATCTTTTAAAAAAACTGGCACCCTGGTCAAGTCGGATGTCGGGCTCTGACCAGAGAAGTTACCAGCATTTCTGCAGCCTCGGCCATCCACACACATGGATACGGAGGAAGCTATGGACCAACCTGTAGCAGTGAGTGACATCCAGGTTGTGATTATGGAATGCTGCTTGCACATGCTGTTAATAGGCCTTTCTCATCTTTTCCCTTTTTGTATGGAAGAGTGACAAAGACATTTCTGTGAAACCTTAAATTCTTAGATGTCGCGTATGTTTCGTTAAACTCCCTGAAAATCATGCTAAAAAAACTTTGTGAAAAGTGCATTGATAACATTGTCAGGGAGGAAGTCCCGTGTTTGAGATAGGAACTGCAGGGTCTGATTAAGCAAGAACTATAAACTCAGCTTTTTCAGATTTTTCTGCAGTCGTTAGCATACCATCAACATCAAAACAGGGGTCCAGGGAAAAAAAAATTAAAATAAAAATCGCCCTTAAACAACTGAAAATATGTCATATTCTAGGTTCTTCAAAGTAGCCACCTTTTGCTTTGATTACTGCTTTGCACACTCTTAGAATTCTCTTGATGAGCTTCAAGAGGTAGTCACCTGAAATGGTCTTCCAACAGTCTTGAAGGAGTTCCCAGAGATGCTTAGCACTTGTTGGCCCTTTTGCCTTCACTCTGCGGTCCAGCTCACCCCAAACCATCTCGATTGGGTTCAGGTCCGGTGACTGTGGAGGCCAGGTAATCTGGCGCAGCACCCCATCACTCTCCTTCATGGTCAAATAGCCCTTACACAGCCTGGAGGTGTGTCCTGTTGAAAAATAAATGCTGGTCCAACTAAACACAAACCGGATGGAATAGCATGCCACTGCAAGATGCTGTGGTAGCCATGCTGGCTCAGTATGCCTTAAATTTTTAATAAATCCCCAACAGTGTCACCAGCAAAGCACCCCCACACCATCACACCTCCTCCTCCGTGCTTCATGGTGGGAACCAGGCATGTAGAGTCCATCTGTTCACCTTTTCTGCGTCACATAAAGACACAGAGTTTGGAACCAAAGATCTCAAATTTGGACTCATCAGACCAAAGCACAGATTTCCACTGGTCTAATGTCCATTCCTTGTGTTCTTTAGCCCAAACAAGTCTCTTCTGTGGTTTCCTAGCAGATATTCTACCATGAAGGCCTGATTCACACAGTCTCCTCTTAACAGTTGTTCTAGAGATGTGTCTGCTGCTAGAACTCTGTGTGGCATTGACCTGGTCTCTAATCGGAGCTGCTGTTAACCTGCGATTTCTGAGGCTGGTGACTCGGATGAACTTATCCTCCGCAGCAGAGGTGACTCTTGGTCTTCCTTTCCTGGGGCGGTCCGCATGTGAGCCAGTTTCTTTGTAGCACTTGATGGTTTTTGTGACTGCACTTGGGGACACTTTCAAAGTTTTCCCAATTTTTCTGACTGACTGACCTTCATTTCTTAAAGTAATGATGGCCACTCATTTTTCTTTACTTCAAATTCTAACAGTCTATTAAGTAGGACTATCAGCTGTGTATCCACCCGACTTCTCCACAATGCAACTGATGGTCCCAACCCCATTTATAAGGCAAGAAATCCCACTTATTAAACCTGACAGGGCACATCTGTGAAGTGAAAACCATTTCAGGTGACTACCTCTTGAAGCTCATCAAGAGAATTCCAAGAGTGTGCAAAGTAGTAATCAAAGCAAAAGGTGGCTACTTTGAAGAACCTAAAATATAACATTTTCAGTAGTTTCACACTTTTTTGTTAAGTATATAATTCCACATGTGTTCATTCATAGTTTTGATGCCTTCAGTGTGAATCTATAATTTTCATAGTCATGAAAATAAAGAAAACTCTTTGAATGAGAAGGTGTGTCCAAACTTTTGGTCTGTACTGTACATAGATCCACCCAGGATAGATTTATTTATTTTTGTATTAGAAACCAAAAAAAAAATCAATTAGGAAAAGGCTCCCCTTCGACGAAGAAGAATTATCCCCGTTCTTAAAATTGTCCAAAAATTGATGTATCACTTTCCAAACTGCGTAAGGGTTCTTCCTTACCGTTTGAAGATACGGGGTCATTACGTGACCCTATGGATAAAAAGGTGGATGCTAACCTTAAAAGAACCTGGGATGCAGCCGCGGCTTTATTTAAACCTACTATCTCGGCCACTTCCTTAGCTAGATCCCTAAAAAGTTGGCTGGTACAACTGGAAACATTACTAAACTCCTTCCCTCTCTTATTAAAAGCCATAGATTTTTTGTCAGACACAACAGCGGATTCCGTTGACCGCCTTGGCCCTAGCTAATAACTCTAGAAGGGCACTTTGGTTAAAAGCTTGGTCTGGAGACACAGGCTCCAAGGCAAAATTATGCAACATCCGGTTTTATGGTAATCTTCTCTTTGGTCAGGACTTAGATAAAATTCTAGAGAAAGCCTTTGATTCCAAAAAGAGTTTCCCGGAGGATAAAAAGAAAAAAGGAAAACTCCTTTTTTTCGGCCCCAAAAGAAGGGTAGTTTTCAAAACAGAAAGGAGTAAAACAGAAAACTGGAGATCGAGAAAACAGAAAGAAAAAGTGTTTTATGTTCTGTCCCCGTTTTGAGGAATCTTTGAAAAAATGACGCAAGCCCCAGTGGGGGGGGGTTGGGAGACTGGAAAAAATACTCATGCAGCCGCTGGTTATTAAATACCGAACGGGAAAATGTGTCTTATCATAAATATGAAAATGCTGAACAAGTCCATAAAAGTACGAAAAATTCAAGATGGAATCTATAAAAACCACGGTCAAAGTTTTACAAGAAGGAGCGTTTCTAGCATCCATAGATTTTAAAGATTAGTATTTTCACACACCCATTCATCCAGAATCACAATTTTTGAGAATAGCGGTGTGGGTCCAAGGGCATCTAAAACATTTCCAGTTTCAAGCACTGCCGTTTGGGATAACAACTGCCCCCAGGCTTTTTACGAAAATTATGCTGGAGATGATAACCCCTCTGAGAAAGGAGAAAGTAATGATAGTTCCATAACTGGACGACCTTTTGAAAGTGGGGGACTCCCAGAAAGACCTAGAAAACAATATATCCAAAAGAATAGACAGACTCCAGTCTGGGTTGGATTTTAAAATCAGGAGAAGTCTCACTTAGTTCCCACACAAAAAAAAAAAAATTGTCTTTTTGGGAATTCTCAGACTCAGTGAGCCAAAAATGCTTATTAACACTAGAGAAGGTCAGAAAAATCCAATCCCAAGTAAAACAATTCAGACAACAAAAATCCCACACCATAAGGCAAACGATGGCCCTGAGAGGGTCTTTTACAGCTTGCATCCTGGCAGTGAAGTGGGTGCAAATACATTCCCACCCTCTACAGAGATTTATGTTAAAAAAAAAAATGGAACCGGAAACAGGATTCACTAGACAGACTAATAGCGATTCCAGATCACATTCTATCCTCACTAAAATGGTGGGAATTAAATTCAAACCTGCAGAAGGGATAGTGAGAAATCAGTTGATCCTCACTACAGATGCCAGTCTCTGGGGTTGGGGAGCGCATCGCCAAGCATTGTCAGCCCAAGGGGAGTGGTCCCAATCCCAGAAAAAATACTCGTCAAATCACCGGGAACTTCTTGCGGTGTGGGAGCTCCAAGTTACTTCTCAGAGGAGCTAAAAGGTTCCAATGTACAAATAAGATCCGACAACAAGCGACTACAAGCCCTAACCAACAAAATTTTCTTGTGGGCAGAAGAGAATATCCTCTCCCTCTCAGCGTTTTTTTTTAAAGGGGACACAAAACATCCAAGCGGATTTGCTCAGCCGCAGGAAATTTGATCCGGGGGAGTGGAGTTTAAAAGAGGAAATTTTTCAAGCCTTAACACAAAAATGGGATCTTCCCCATTCCCAGATAGACTTATTTGCAAACAAGTTAAATGTGAAATTAACAACTTATTTTTCCCTAGATCCAAGGGATCCGAGGAGTGCAGGGACTGATGCACTGGCTCTTCCTTGGAAATTCCAACTGGCATATTGCTTCCCACCTCTGCCACCGATTCCAAGAGTAATTCTAAGGGCTGTTTCACACGAGCGGATGCCGTGCGTGGCATCTGCTCCGTGAAAGAGTGCCAAGACCCGATGCAGACTGCAGAGGCATGGAGCATTAACATGACGGATAATGCTCCGTGCCTCTCTGTGACCTCTTTACTACGAAATCACAGTGAGATAAAGTTGTCACTGTGATTTCGTAGTAAAGAGGTCACAGAGAGGCACGGAGCATTATCAGTCATGTTAATGTTCCATGCCTCTGCAATCTGCATCGGGTCTTGGCACTCTTTCACGGAGCGGATGCCACGCACGGCATCCGCTCGTGTGAAACAGCCCTAATTGTACCCAACTGGCCGAAGAGCTCTTGGTTTCCTCTCTTGGTAAAAATATCCACGGAGGAACCATGGATTCTACCCTGGTCAGAAGACCTCCTAAGTCAAGGGCCGGTTCTTCACCCAAAGACGCACAGTCTGCACCTCTCGGCTTGGATCCTGAAAGGGCAGTCTTAAAATCTAAGGGTCTTTCGGACAGAGTAATCAATACCATGCTAGCCAGCAAAAAAAAAAAAAAAAGTCACAAATAGAATTTACCGTAAAATCTGAAACAGATATTTTCCTGGTGCTCAGAAAATCCTTATAACTCAGCGGGAAGTATTTTGTCTATTCTAGATTTTTTCCAAGAAGGCTTTAATAAGGGTTTAAAACCTAGCACTCTTAGAGTACAAATTTCAGCATTAAGCACTTATTTAGATGAAAAAATAGCATCTAACCTGTGGATCATTCACTTTATGAAGGGAACCGACAGGCTCAGATCCAGAAGTAGACCTCTGGTCGCTTCGTGGGATTTAAACACTGTTCTTTCCAGTCTCACCAAACCCCCTTTTGAACTCTTGGAATCAGCAAATATCAGATATCTGACCCTTAAAACAGTATTCCTAGTTGCCATTACTTCTGCACGTAGGGTTAATGAGATACAGGCCTGCTCGGTTAAAAAAAAAAAACTTCATGATTATCAGGGATGATAGACTAGTCCTGAGATTTGACAATTCCTTTCTGCCTAAGGTGGTCTCTGAGTTCCATAGGATGGAGGAGGTGGTTCTTCCTTCATTTTGTGAAAATCCCAGATCTAAAAAAGAAGAATCCTTTAACACTTTGGATGTCAGAAGGTGTGTTCTGAAGTATATATCAGAAACTAAAGATTGGAGAAAATCTAATAACCTCTTTATCCAATTCTTAGGGTGTAAAAAAGGATTAAAAGTGTCCAAACCTTCTATTGCACGCTGGCTAAAATCTCAGAAGCCTACATAGCAATAGGAGAACGACCCCCGGTAAATATCAAAGCTCATTCTACAAGGGCAGTATCGACTTCATGGGCAGAAGAAGCATCCGCTTCCTTGGATCAAATCTGTAGGGCAGTAACCTGGTCGAGTCCTCATACCTTTGTAAAACACTATAGGATAGATATTGATTGTAAAAGAGACCTATCCTACGGTAGGAAAGTTTTACAAGCAGTTGTCCCTCCCCAATTCATTAATCTGTTAGCTCTCCAAGTAAGTAAGGTGCCTTCATGGAGGGGAGGGGAAAAGTTGAATTAGTCTTACCGGTAATTCCTTTTCCGCGAATCCTCCATGATGGCACCGCTTTTATCCCCCCCCCCCCCCAAAAAAAAAAGACTAGTTTTGAAACTAAATAATTGGTCTAGGAGTTATATGTATGTGATTTAATATGTATAACTAAGAATAGTTAAGTCACTGGTGAAGGTCATGAATAAGTGTGTAAGTTTAGGGCCTGTCAAGTCCAGAAGACACTGAAGATAAGTGAGGACGCGGGCCCTTTTGAACCTTCCTGTCCCTGCCTGGCTGGAGGAGGAGGAGGAGGATAATCTCCAAGTAAGGTGCAGTCATGGAGGATTCCCGAAAAAGGAATTACCGGTAAGACTAATTCAACTTTCCAACCCCCAGCCCCACTGGCTTGCATCTGTGGTGATCTGGGTGCGAGGCATCTTCTTCCATGTTACTCCTCTGGTCATGTTCTCCTGGATCCTCCACCACCGAAGTGAGGATTTTATCCTCTGAGGTATGGTAACCCTGTGATCTAGAGAAAAAAAAAACTTGTTTGTCCCATACTCCGAGTATCCACATTTGAAGAGGTCTGAAGTGAATCTGACACCATTGGACTGATGGGATGCAAGAAGTGAGGACACCTAGAAGGCTCATTGAGTCTCTGGTGGAATAGGTTCTTCTGGAAGAAATTACCTTGATCTTTCTTTGGATGTCTGATATCTTGTCCAAGGTAGACTGGTTAACTGTTTTTGAGAGTCCAGGATAACTCCTAGGAACTTGGTCTTGGTCAATGGTACTAGGTTCGATTTCATTCTGTTGATCATCCATCCCAGTCTGTCCAAGGTTAGTAGAAAAACTTCCAGGTCCTTGTGTAGTTAGGCAGGAGAGTTGTTGGTTATTAAGAAATCGTCCAGATAAGGGAAGATTGTTAATCCCTTTTTTCTCAGATATGCTACTACCTCTATTATCACCCGTGGAGCCGAGGATATGCCAAAAGGGAGAGCGCTAAATTGGTAGTGGTGACTATCGCCCCTGTGAGCCTTTATTGCAAACCTAAGAAATTGCTGGGAATTGTGGTGTATTGGGACATGGTAGTAAGCGTCGCTTAAATCTACTGTGCACATCACTGACTCTTCCTGTAACAGGGGAATGAATTTAGTGTCTCCATACAAAACTTCTGATCAGAAATAAATTTGTTTAGGAGCTTCAGGTTTATAATGGTTCAAAAAGAACCCTCTTTTTCACCAGAAAAAGTTGAGTAGAACCCTTGTCCTCTTTTCAATGGGGGTACCTTCGTTATCACCTGTTTGGATATTAACTCCTGAACACCCTTCCAAATTAGGCTTTGATACGTTGGAGCAGGGAGTCTTGAAACTATAAATCTTCTTGGGGGGGGGGGGGGGGGCCTGAAAATTGAATCCTGTAGCCTGACTTGATAATTTTTAGCACCCATGGGTTTGAATAAATTTCCTCCCAAAAAAGGAAAACATTTCTTCAGTCTTGCCCGCAGTCTAGCGTCACTGGTTTTCGCTTTTGGGATGGGGCGAGGAAACCCCTTCCTCCTTTAGGGTAACTATAACACCGCGTTTTCCCTTTACCACTGATTGGTCTGTTCTGATAAGAGGGGGCACGAAAGGGGTATTTTATTTTGTAGGTCTTTTCTTCTGGGAATCCTTTCTTTATCTGAAGCTTTGTCAAGTATTTTATCTAGTTCGGGTCCGAATATAAACCTGAGAAAGGGATAGAACAAAGTCTCGATTTGGAGACCTTGTCTCCCGACCAACATTTTACCCATTTGAGAGCCCTGCATACTTAGCCGCAAACCGAACAGATTCTGCGGAGGCATCGGTAAGAAATGCCGTGGCAGGTTTTAAGAGTGGGAGTGCATTTAGAATTTCTTCATTATGAGAGACACTATTTTCTAACTCCGAAAGCCAAACAAACATAGCCGCCTGCGTAATAGACCATCGGCCTTCCTGTTTTGTCATCCTAATTGTGATGAGTCTTCAAAGGGTAGAGGTCTTTATTGACCTTTGCTACCTGAGCATCTATCTTAGGAATCGTATTAAATATTTTGGCTTCTTCCTGATCAAAAAGAAGACGACTTTAATAAGCTCTGGAGATTCCTAGATGCTTTTCTGGATCAGACCATTCGTCTAATATCAAACCTTTAATGTTTTCATTAATATGGAAGACTAGTTTTTTTCACTCGCAGTCCAAACATTTCCTCCTGAACAGAAGGGGTTTGGTTGAATTTCTTCTACCTCCATGGTTGCCCTGACTGCTTTAAGTAACTCTGGCATATCATCTGAAGAGAAATAGAATATTTTTCTACCTTCAGGGATATCTCGCTCAGATTGTCATCTTCCTCCCATGCTTTGGAAGAAGAGGCACCTTTAAATTCATCTGATTCAGAGGAAAAGGAATCCCCTGTTCTCAGACGCTTGTGTGGAGGTTCAATTTTATGAGGGGTATCTTTGTGTAATCCGGTCATAGATGCCAAAGAATATTTCATTTCCTCCTGCATCATAGTTCTGAACTCCTCCATTAATAGTTTTTCATCCCGTATAATCCTGGCAATACAATCACTGCATAGCTTTTTCAAATAGTCGTCTGGCAATTCTTCATAGCAAGAAACGTATTTTGTGGATTTCTTGGGCTTCCTTTGCGTTTCTTTAGAAATGGAAGGCCGCGTAGCAGCTTCAGAGTGCTCTGCTGCAGACATCCTGGAGGGATAGAGGAGGCAACAAACTCACCACAACCAGGAACTCTGGGGAGAAGGAGAGATTTCAAACTTCCTTCCAGACCCGCCGTATATGCGGCGCCTTCATCACTTCCGGTGAGGTCATCTCTGCGCCAGAAGTGACGCAACTTATATAGCGCCCGCCGGCGCTGGGTGCACAGCCCAGCTGGAACTACAAGAGCCCAGGCATGAGTCAGCATCCCCGGGAGCAGGCCCCAAATAATACCGGAGCAAGGCCTCCTAATCCACTCTCTGCCCAGCATTAACACGGAGACCGCGGGAGGGCAGGGAGTCACCATGTAGATATGGTGTTATGGTGCGCATCTTCTTCATCTCCCCGGCGCGAGGCACACAAGGAGACCTTTTCTCCACCGCTATCATCTGTAGGGACAAGAAACACTGGTGTCGGTGGGGGGGGTATTGAAACCTCTCTGCTTCCTGCCCCTACAGAGGTCAGGGGTCAATCTCCTTGTGTTGCCGTCGTGGTGATGCTATGGAAAATACTGTGGCTGGAACAACTGCTAACAACCAAAGAAAAGAAAATCTGAAAAAACGTTTTATTTTAAATTTTTATAATGGAATTTTTTTATTATATATTATTGTGAAGAAAGGGAGAGGGAACCAGCTGGTAGATCCCTTTAGACTTACGGAGTGGCATTTGTTAGAAGAGCTCAAAAGGCACTTTAGGGAAATTTAAAAAAAAGAAACTTTTGAGGTTTGGTATAAATCACCATTAGAGTATCAGAAAAAGGGAATGTATGTATTTTATAGTAAACTCAAAAGGGAAATATGAGCGTTCAAAAGATTTTAAGCTACTGTACAACTGCCTGTTTCATACGATGCTTGCTTGTTATTCAGCTGATGAGATACTATTTATGTTACTACTGTATAGGCTACTTTCACACTTGTGTTCGGGGCTCCGCTTGCGAGTTCTGTTCAAAGGCTCTTACAAGCGGCCCCGAACGGATCCGTACTGCCCCAATGCATTCTGAAAGGATAAGGATCCGCTCAGAATGCATCAGTCTGGCAGCGTTTGGCCTCCGTTCCGCTCAGCGGGCAGACACCCGAACGCAGCTTGCAGCGTTTGGGTGTCCGCCTGGCCGTGCGGATCCGTTCATAGTTACAATGGAAGTCAATGGGGACGGATCCGTCTGTCCTGGCTCCGCTTTGACACGGATCCGTTAGAAAACGTTCATGTTTCTGCGCATGCCCAGTAACTTCCTGTCCCTCCCCCTCATCGTCGGACATTTTGGATCATCGACTTGGTGAGACTGGTAAGTATATAAAGTTTTGTCTGTTTGTCTATCTTTCTTTTTTTTACTATCTATCCATCTATCTCTCTCTCTATTTCTAGGGTGGGGGGCTGCTGGCACTTGAGAAGGGGTGTGTGTGTGTGTCTGGAACAGTGGGAGCCGCCTTTATGGGGGGCTTCTGGCACTGGGGGGGGGGGGCGTGTGTGGCTGGAACTGTGGTTGCTGCTGGCACTGCGGGGGTGTTTGTGGCTGGAACTGTGGTTGCTGCTGGCACTGCGGGGGTGTTTGTGGCTGGAACTGTGCGGTGCTTCTGGCACTGCAGGGGTGTTTGTGGCTAGAACTGTGGTTGCTGCTGGCACTGCAGGGGTGTTTGTGGCTAGAACTGTGGGGGCTGCTGGCATTGGTGGTGCTGAGGGCACTGTGGGAAAGTTGTTTGGAACTGGGGGCCTGATGTCATTGTGGGGGGCTGCTGGCACTATGCGGGGCTGCTGTCTCTGGGGGTGTTTATGGCACTTGGGGGGATTATGGCTCCTGTCGGATTAATTTTTTTAATCATTTTATTATTAGGGTCGTTCCCAAAAAAAAAAATATATATAATTGAAAGAGACATCTGCGGTGGGGAAGCCCAGATCTATATTTTAAAAAAGTAAGTAGCGGCATGACGTGAAGACGCATGACGTTAAGTCCACGACAGTCCACCTCCCCTACCAGTTATGAAAATTTATTTAAAAAAAAACGTTTATATATTTATTTTATTTATTTACAGTAAAAAAATAAAAATAAAATTATACTTTACTGCACTGTCTGTGTTTTTCTTGTCCTGTACAGGGAACCTTGGCACTATAGCTGTGTTGAAATAAAAACTACCCTAGTCTCACTACTGTGCGTTTATTACAACACCCTTGGTAGTTTTTATATCAAAACAGCATTAGTGCCAATGTCGTAAGATCCATTAAAACTTGACCATCAATAATGAGCTAAAATTTTGGCTCTTTATTGATCGTAGACCCTATGATTGGCACATGAACAAGCAAATGCTTGTTCGTTGTTCAATCTTGTGCCCTTTCACATGAGCCCTTGTGGGAGTCACGGTCCATCAGCATCATCAGGAATTCATTAATAAATTGTGATTTTAACGTTTAATGATTTCCCGATGACGCTAATATAACTAGTGTGATTACCACAAGGGACACGCAAGGGACATACAGTTTTTAAAGGGGTATTCACATAGACAATGGGGGGATTTCACTTGAATATGCCCCCATTGTCTGATAGGTGTGGGTAATTGGTAGGACCCGCACCTATATTGAGAATGGAGCGGGGAGCACTGTTGCTGTAGGACACATTTCACATGGTATGTCCACCGCCAAGCGCTAATCCCCGCCTCAACCATAAAACTGAATGGAGGGCGGCAGCGCAGTGCGACCTCATCTACTTTCTTGGCTTCGTTCTCAATATATGTGAGGGTACCAGCCATGGGACCCGCGCCTATAAGACAATGTAGGTATATCTTAAAGTGGTATGCCCCCATTGTATGAGATGAGAAAACCCCTTTAAGGCCTCTTGCACACGACTGTATGCCACAAGAGACATACGGTCCGTGAGCGGGCCATATGTCCCGTAGTGGCATTGATCGTGCACACGAGAGAACACAGCATCATAGTGTACAATCATCCTGTGCAAGTTGAGCTGCCCGCGGGGATATAGTCTTGCACTAATAGATCATATGAGTGCAGGACAATAGCCCAGTTTGCGGCACAACATGGTCAGCATCATGATGCTCTGTACTCCTGTACGCACGATCATTGACGATCAGGGACATATGGCCCTCTAACGAACACTATACATCTTTAAGTGCATGTAGTCGTGTACAAGAGTCTGAAAGGTGTGGTCCATTATCAAAGTCGGACCAGCTTTGGAACTTCAACAAGATAGCCCTGGAGAAGGAGCATTACAACCCTATAGATCAGAATACATGAAGATGGAACCTAGAGATGCTTTTCCTTCATAAAACGGATCCGCTAAACAGATGACAAAACGGAAACCAACGTGACAAACGATCCGTAATACAGACGGATCCGTACAAACGGATCAGTCTGAATGGCTTCCGTTTGGCTCCGTTTAGTCAGTTTGACGGATCCATTTGAAATGCCCTTCAAACGGATCTGTGAAACGCTAGTGTGAAAGTAGCCTTAGGCTACTTTCACACTTGCGGTAGTGTGATCCGGCGGGCAGTTCCGTCGTCGGAACTGGCCACCGGATCCGCCGATCTGCTGCTGCCTGAAAGCATTTGTGAGACGGATCCGGATGCGGATCCGTCTCACAAATGCATTGCAAGGACGGATCCGTCTCTCCGCTTGTCATGCGGACCGACGGATCCATCTTGTACATTTTTCGCATTTTTACCGATCTGCGCATGCGCATGCCGGAACGACGGATCCGGCATTCCGGTATTCTGAATGCCGGATCCGGCGCTAATACGTTCCTATGGGAAAAAATGGCGTTCAGGCATGTCTTCAGTTTTTTTCGCCGGGGAAAAAACCGTAGCATGCTACGGTTTTCTCTTTTGCCTGATCAGTCAAAACGACTGAACTGAAGACATCCTGATGCAAACTGAACGGATTACTCTCCATTCAGAATGCATGGGGATATGCCTGATCAGTTCTTTTCCGGTATAGAGCCCCTAGGACGGAACTCTATGCCGGAAAAGAAAAACGCTAGTGTGAAAGTACCCTTACTGTGTTAAATGGTAAAATTAACTGCCTGAATAAAGCAAGTATAAAAGCATTTTATTAAATATCGAATAAAAATTGGTTGTGCGAGGCTGGTGGTGCGAGTTAAAGTCTGGAATCTTTTATGAATATGTACCAGCTCTGCAAAACTCACATCCCCACAAACATCTCAGTGAAGAGTATAGGGGCTGAAAAAAAGCCCACACAAAGTGGCGTGATGGGAGTCCAGGCCACTATACTGGGTCTGTACTACTACACTATGTGACTCCAATGTAGATTGGAGTAAAAGGTACAACCACTGGTGGTATGATTTAAATGGACCCCCATCCCCACTCAGTTAGGGGCTCAATGCTGGTTTATTAAACTACTACTGAACATAACAAAGCGCTCTGAATTGCTCAATGCGTTTCTCTGCTGCTATTTCGCTGTATTTCCTCAGGAACAACGGCAACCTAATCATAGAGGGCACTGTTCAGATTCAAGTGCATCACTCAGTGGCGAGTGTGTAGTAAACATGTGTTTCATTAAACAGGAAACAGAACAAAACAAAAAAATGCTGCATGCCTCTGATGGTGTGCGTGCAGCAAGGTAGAGCCTCCGGCAGTATGACGGCAAAGGATATTGAATCATTGAGGCCCCTGGGTTTAATCATGTCAAGGGTGAAAGTCCATTGGACCTCCTTTCTCGGGAGTAAAATGTCCTCACATGCTCTATACCCTGGAACAAAATACAGTTTTTCATTGTGGGATGGTTGATCGCAACATGTTGTAAGATTTACTGGTTATCTCAAGGAGAGGAAACAATCAATTTGTGAGAGACAGCAGGTATTTCAGAGAAGGAAAACTCCTTGAATTTGCAGGCAGTGGGCAAGCCAAGAATCCAATAGAGAGTGAGACGGATTTATCTTCCTCAGAGTACGATACTGACCCGGAGACGAACAAAGGGACTAGCTTTAAAAATAGAGGGAAAGGAAGGGGCGGTGGAAGTGCTACTAGTGAAAGAGGTTATAGGGGATTTTTTTTTAGGGACACCCCCTGCCCTCCTCAGACAATAGAATATCCACTCAGAAACAGGAGAGAGAAAAAAAAGAGAAAAAAAAAAAAAAGGTCAGACAGATCTATTGGAGGGGATTCCACTGTATCTGAAGGACTTGATGTGCCTCGGGTTTATAGGAGTGGGGTGGAAAAGAGGGTTGGGTGCTAGGTACTAGAGTCTGCTCAGGGTTTAGTCAGGTCGACCAGAGTGTCTGCCTGTATAGAATATGGTAGTATGCAAAAATAGGGGGACTGGTGGGTGGAGGACCCTCCAGGTCTCGCCTATTTCTGAATAAAACCTTTTAGGGCGCCAGTAGTGGTTGAATGATAATGGTGGTTTTTAGCTAGTTGAGTGTGTAGTAGTAGGTTTTTGCATCAGCGTTGTAATTGAAAACAGGGGAGTGAAGGTAAAGGGATGTGTGTAGAGGTATTAATGTGTAGGATAAAAGTGTGTATATATATATATATATATATATATTATATATACACACACACACACACACACACACACATACGTTACAAATCTGCAAAGAAGATCAATCGATTGTGTACATATATAAATTCTGCTGATAGGATAAAAAAAAATTATAAAAAAATTGTACACATAGGTGGCATCACTGCATACCGTCTCGAGTGCCTGAGAGGCTGTGTTCTGCAGTGTCGTACAGTTTAGGCGACTCAAATAGGTAAAAACAATAAATTGTTTAAAAAGGATACCAATAAAAAAAATATAAATATATAATAATATTATAATATATATATATATATATATATATATATATATATATATATTTTGTATCGTAGGTAAATTACTCACTTCACAAGGGGGGGCGGTTTACCAGGATAAGCATAAAACACCTGTAAACCGAGTACCCCCCCAGCCTGGATCACTTCTAGAGTTTTAACGGATGAAGGCAGCCAATCACACGGGCGCTTCTCTTCAAAGGTCTTTATTGCATGTACATAATATCCGTCTCAACGCGTTTCGGGACAGGCACGTCCCTTCATCAGGAGCAATAGTGTCTCTGTGTGTGGTCACAGGTATTTATACCCTAAATGATTGTTAAAATGGCCACTAATTGTCAAAAGGGCGCCAAAAAACTGAAAAATGGCGCCAAAATTGTATTGGGGACCGCCCATGTATGGTAAAGGGCGCTTCTATTTGATCTGTGCGGTCGGCCGGAAGGGGGAGTGTCCAGCCGCGCTTTTTTTCATTTTTTCCCCATGACCGGAAGTTTGATGCGCTCCAAGCTGGAGAGCATTGTGGCTTCCGGGCGTAGCGGCGTGTGGACTGTATTCGGGGGACCGCCCCTGTGAGCTGGAGTCTCTCGCCGATTAGTGTAGCCGGCTGGAATTGGGAGTGTGCACATGAACAGAAGTTTGATGCGTTCCAAACTGGAACGCATTGTAGCGTCCGGTCTGGTTATGGTTTCTTTGGTGTCTCTCTAGGGGCAGTGCATCTAACTGGAAGTTCGGCTTTGCGTTCCACGCTGGAACGCATATTGGGCTTCCGGTTTTAGCGATCTTTGCTATTTCTATTTGTATATATGCTTATTGGACTATCAGGTCATGTCAAGCTTTATGATTAGGGGGCATTGTGTATAGTGGGGTCGAGTCCTCTATAGGGTATAAAAACAAGGCTTTGCAGTGTCAAAGTAAGATTTGTGCTGATAGATCCTTTGTGGTGGCATAAATAAGGCTCCTGTAGGGTCAATCTTGTTATATTCCAAAATATAAATGAGAAAAAAAAGGTGCCGGAAAGGCAGGGGGGGGGGGGGGGTTGTTTATCTTTATTTAGGTGTGTCGGGGGGGGTATAGTGTGGACTCAATTTATAAATAAATGAGAAATATTTCAAAAATATTGAAAAAAGGTTGAGAGATATAAATATTAAAGTTAAATTTTTTTTTTTTAAAAAGAGGTGAAAGTGGAAATAAAATGGGAATGGTTCTGGTGATGGGGTCGTTTACCTCGGGGTACAATGGGTTTGAGTTTAATGGTCCGAGACCTGTGTGTTTAATATTTTAATAAATAAAATGCAAAATCAATTTGCTCTATTTGTGCTGTTTCATCCTTAATTCCTTTGTGTATGTATATATGTGTATATAGGCAGATGTGTGGTCAGCTTTCGTCGCTCTTTACTGGACCTTTTTCTATTTACATACTCTGTTTCGAGTTTTATTTAGGGATTTTTTAATATATATTTAGGGATTTTATATATAATGCTGCGGTGTTCTGGTTTGAATGCGTCACGCAGATAGGTGGGTAATGAATGTTAGTTGGGCAGTGTGGGATGATGGCGGGTGGTCTTGTTGGGTCTGAATATTTGGATGGGTTTGTGTTTGGTAGTAGTTGTTGATTAGTAGTTGGCGTGTTCCAGTGTTTCTTTTCTGCAGAGTTGTTGGTAGGAAGTGGTTTGCTCTAGGGGGATGACCTTTAAATCTAGGGGATTACCTTTGTGTGAAGTGGTCTCACGAAAGATGACCACACATGAAGAGAATATACACACGCATATGAATTAAGGATGAAACAACACAAATAGAGCAAATTGATTTCACATTTTATTTATTTATTTATTAAAATTAGGGGTGCACCGAAATGAAAATTCTGGTCCGAAACCGAAAATTCAGGATACCCCTTGACCGAAACCGAAACTGCCTTTTTGCCCAAATACTTTTAAAAGACCCCCACCCCATAACAGTGCCATCCACAGACCCCCCGACCTCATAACAGTGCCATCTACAGACCCCCACCCACCCCATAACAGTGCCATCCACAGACCACCACCCACCCCATAACAGTGCCATCCACAGCCCCCCCCCCCCCATTGTACAATTAATAGAAAATAGCGGGGAGGGACTGGGAGGAGGAGCTGGGGGCCGGTGCGTTCACTGTGCTCCGGCCCCCAGCTCCAGTAGTTATAAAATGTTGTACAATTAATAAGCATTCTATTCATGAGGCCCCCTCTGCAGTATTACATTCAATACAGCCACATCCTACTCACAGGGCTGTGCTGGCCGGCCGGGCAGAGGAGCGGCAGCGTCACAACTGACGTCATGTGCCCGGCCTACTTTCTGAATGAAGGAGGCGGCGCAGGCATGTGACGTCAGTCGTGACGCTGCCGCTCGTCTGCCCGGCCGGCCAGCACAGCCCTGTGAGTAGGATGTGGCTGTATTGAATGTAATACTGCAGAGGGGGCCTCATGAATAGAATGCTTATTAATTGTACAACATTTTATAACTACTGGAGCTGGGGGCCGGAGCACAGTGAACGCACCGGCCCCCAGCTCCTCCTCCCAGTCCCTCCCCGCTATTTCCGGCCGATATGTAAAAATACCGGCAGAAACAGATTAGGTGCATTTTCGGCCGCCGAAATTTCGGTGCACCCCTAATTAAAATATTAAACACACAGGTCTCGGACCATTAAACTCGAACCCATTGTACCCCGAGGTAAACTACCCCATCACCAAAACCATTCCCATTTTATTTCCACTTTCACCTCTTTTTAAAAAAATTTACTTTAATATTTATATCTCTCAACCTTTTTTCAATATTTTAAAAAATTTAGTCCACGACATACTCCACTGACACACCTAAATAAAGATAAACAAACCCCCCACTATACACAATGCCCCCTAATCATGAAGCTTGACATGACCTGATAGTCCAAATAACAATAAACATATATACAAATAGAAATAGCAAAGATCGCTAAAACCGGAAGCCCAATATGCGTTCCAGCGTGGAACGCAAAGCCGAACTTCCGGTTAGATGCACAGCCCCTAGAGAGACACCAAAGAAACCATCACCAGACCGGACGCTACGATGCGTTCCAGTTTGGAACGCATCAAACTTCCGGTCATGCGCAAAAAGCACAAGCCGTGCACACTCCCCCTTCCGGCCGGCTACACTAATCGGCGATAGACTCCAGCTCACAGGGGCGGTCCCCAGAATACAGTCCACACGCCGCTATGCCCGGAAGCCACAATGCGCTCCAGCTTGGAGCACATCAAACTTCCGGCCATGGAGGGAAAAAAACGCGGTCGGACACTCCCCCTTCAGGCCGACCGCACAGATCAAATAGAAACGCCCTTTACCATACATGGGCGGTCCCCAATACAATTTTGGCACCATTTTTCAGTTTTTTGGCGCCCTTTTGACAATTAGTGGCCATTTTAACAATCATTTAGGGTATAAATACCTGTGACCACACACAGAGACACTATTGCTCTTGATGAAGGGACGTGCCTGTCCTGAAACGCATTGAGCCGGATATTATGTACATGCAATAAAGACCTTTTGAAGAGAAGCACCCATGTGATTGGCTGCCTTCATCCGTTAAAACTCTAGAAGCGATCCAGGCTGGGGGGGGGTACTCGGTTTACAGGTGTTTTATGCTTATCCTGGTAAACCGCCCCCCTCGTGAAGTGAGTAATTTACCTACGATACCACATTAATATATGTATTGGCATCCTTTTAAACAATTATTGTGTTTTTACCCATTTGATTCGCCTAAACTGTACCACACTACACTGTGTACGACACTGCAGAACACAGACTCTCAGGCACTCGAGACGGTATGCAGTGATCCCACCTATGTGTACAATTTTTTATCCTATCAGCAGAATTTATATATGTACACAATCAATTGATCTTCTTTGCAGATTTTTAATATATATATATATATATATATATATATATATATATATATATATATATATATATATATAACACAATGGCAGCACTGGAGGAAAACACAAGGAGGGTGCTATGTCCAGGGATGTAGCAGCTTACCCCGTCAATAGGAGATGAAAAAAGGACAGCACTCCGGGTAAAAGTTAGTGGTGTTTAATCACCCATGTGAAGGCAACGTTTCAGCTCATACAAGAGCCTTTCTCAAGCAATGAACACAATACAAAGAGGGGTATATATAGGCCAACCCCTATGACATCACAATGTAATCAATTAACAACAAAATACAATAAAGTGCAAATAGTGCATCAGTAATATATAAAGGATACAAATAAAGCAATGTAAAATACGATGACAAATCCATGATACATCAAATCCATTATATAATAAATGCATAATCGCAAAGAAATGCATAAAAATAAATTGATTAGTCAATACATATCAGGTGTATAAGGTGTAGATTAGGTGGGAGGGACAAAACGATGCTGCCAAAGGGAGGAGGAGCGATAACATACCCAGTGTTGCCATCCATGCCACACATGTCAAAAACCGCCATTGCGGCGTTCAGGTAGGTCCAGTGGGATGTAACTTCCTCAAATGACGTAGCCCGAGCATGCGCATAGATGTAAAGAGCTACGTCGGCCATCTTGGAAATGGTAAAGAACCTCAAATGAAAAAAGCGCAAGCAATGGACCGCAATGTGGACGCGATATTCATATGATAACCTCACATATAGCGGTGAGAATATGCGCAAGAGAAAAAAATAAAAGAACACTTACATCAAGCAAGGAAAAAAAATACATAGTTATTAATCAATGTGTGTGCGCATAGCCTGATAATGAACAGAGTAGCGCAAAACGGAAATAATGCTGTTTGCCTGATAGTGTATCCATAGGGAACAAGAAAGAGAATGCATACATAAGATGCAACTCATTTCAATAAGGCACCACTTGAAGCATGCTACCAAGCAACAAAATGTTGCGGGCATGCCACAAAAAGGCCCATGGTTCCCAATGGACACACAATCCATGAAGGACACACAGTAAATAGCATAATGCATCAAATATGAAAAAAAATGAAAAAAGTGTATCCAAAATAAAGAACATGAACACTGTATTAGAACATGTGGGCAATTGTGGAACACATCGGGTACGCTTCACCTCACCAACCTGCAGCATCATTCTTGTCTGTGAAAAAAGAAGAAGAAAAAGAATAAAGATAAGAAACTGGCTTAATAGTGTTCATAATACACTAAATACCCCCAAGAAAAAACACATATCGCATATATGACAATTGTGGGGCAAACTGATTCTCTAAATGTATAACCCCGGATTGTAATCCGCATTAAGCCCATTGGGTCTCAGGCTATTAAGGGTATAAATCCAGAAAAGCTCTCTTTTTCTAAGGATCAACACCCTGTTGCCCCCACGTCTAGGCATGGGAATGTGGTCAATGGCCCAACATTTCAGGTCTCTTTCGGAGTGTTGAAACTCCGTAAAATGTTTGGCAACAGGGCGGTCCTTTCTTTTTTTGCGTATGGACAATTGATGATTGTTCAACCGCATTCTGAGATCCGTCGACGTTTCACCCACATATAATAATTTACACGGGCAAATCAAAACATAAATCACAAAGTTTGAACTACATGTAAGATGAAACCGAATTGGATAAGAAACTCCAGTAGTTGGATGGACAAAGGTAGATCCCCTGCCCATATATTTGCAATCAATGCAACATAAACAGGGGAAGTTACCTTTGCCATGTGTGGTTAAGGAGGTTTGAACAGACTTGGACCTAGGTCCAATGTCCGCTCTGACAAGTTGGTCACGCAAATTTCTAGATCGACAAAAAGAAAAGAGGGGAGGGGATCTACACACACACACACACACACTTTTATCCTAAACATTAATACCTCTACACACATCCCTTTACCTTCACTCCCCTGTTTTCAATTATAACGCTGATGCAAAAACCTACTACACACTCAACTAGCTAAAAACCATTATCATTCAACCACTACTGGCGCCCTAAAGGGTTTTATTCAGAAATAGGCGAGACCTGGAGGGTCCTCCACCCACCAGTCCCCATATTTTTTTCCATATTTTTGCATACTACCACAAACGTGTTTTAAACAGCGAGTGGAAAAAATTCTTCCGCACACTATAAGGAACAATGCATAAAACTTGGCATTGATGAGGGCTGATGTCAAAATGCTAGCTGACCTCTGGGAGGACGGACAGAGAGGACTAGGAGAGGGTTCCTTTAGGGATTTGAAGATACCCTCTAAAAAAAATACCCCCCAATGGCAGAATTTTCTCCCCTTGATGTTTTCCTCACTGTTGTTACAAACAAAATGAGATCTTTACATGTACACGACCCATATCCACGTAACTTGACAGAGCAGGAACAGCTAGCTCTGGATTCCTTGCAAAAGGATTACAAAATTGTAATAAAACCCTGACAAGGGGGGCAATATTGCTGTTTTGGATGTTGAAAGTTACGTGCGATGTGCAGAAGAATTCTGGATGACAGGTCTTGCTATGCCAAATTAGACAGCAATCCCCTTGAGATGTACAAGAGGGAGCTGAGTGATATTCCGATTTTGGCAAAAAGATGTAACCTCATAAGTGAGAGCGAATATACATATCTGGATCCAGTTTACCCGACACTACCGGCCTTCTATAGTCTACCAAAAATTCATAAGGGTACCATCTCCCTTAAAGGGAGGCCGATAGTGTCGGGTATTAGTGGCCTCACTGAGAGAATAAGTAGAAGTAGGAAAACAGCCAGCAGCACTCCGTGAGTGTGTCCGTTTTTAACTGACTTTTTTTTTTGTTTGTTTTTTACAGTCGTGTGCATGAGGCCTAATTTTGCATAGGACTGGCAAAAACAATGTCTGACATATATATAGACCAGAGTTAATAACTCTACAGGTAGCATTGATGTCTGCAAAGGCATTGGTACAGTTTGAAATCAGTCTTCTGTGCAGCGATTCAACATATTGCATTCTGCTCACATAAGAAGTTGACAGACTATACCACAGTCTATTGTACTGTTCTGCTTTTTCATTAGGATACATACTTTCCTGACAAACCAGGGAGGAGGAGATGAGGTGGAGATCAAATACTACAGCCTGACACCGCTAAATAAATAGGGGGCACAAGTGACCCAAGTTCTCCTGGTATGTGAGAATGACAGAGCGCGCACACACAGCCATCTGTATTCACACGTCCATAGTGTACTGCGGATCCGCAATACACCCGGCCGGCACCACCATAGAACTGCCTATTCTTGTCGGCAATTACGGACAAGAAAAGGATATGTTTTATTTTTTTTCCAGAGTCGCGGACAAGAAGGTAGAGGTCGCGCTCCTGAAATGCGGATGCAGATAGCCTACTGTGTGCTGTCCGCATCCACTCCGGATCCATAGAGAATGAACGTGTCCGCACCCATTCCGCTGAATTGCGGAATGGGTGCAGACACATTCAAGGACATGTGAATGGACCTAAATGACCCTGTACAGGATAATCTCTAAAATATTTGCATAGGCACGTGTAGTAAACAAGACCACATTACCTGATTCCTACTGAACTGCGCCCGAATGAAGCTGTATGCTACTGTCTTTCTGTAACGATTCACGCCATAATTCTGCCTCAACTCACGTAGGAGGCATCGGAATGTTTGTAATGGTTTTCCTAGAAAGGACATGTTTAGGTAGGGTAGATGCTAGAGTGGAGTTGTTAGAACGAGGTCTGTGACGTCACTGGTCACATGCTCCTTCATGGTCACATGGTCAAGTGTGGGAAGTGCTTATAAACCCAGACTGCAGGAGCTTGTGAAGGAGGAGGAGCTGTGTGTGCCTGGCTGAGCTGCAGACCGAGAGTCCATAGGAGTGCATACATGAGGAGGCAGGTTACAGATCTGTGAAGGGAGGGAGCATGTGGTGTATTCTGGGGACATGGGGGGGGGTTAATCTGCGAGAGGGGCATGTGGTGTATTCTGGGGACATGGGGGGGGGGGGGGTTAATCTGCGAGAGGGGCATGTGGTGTATTCTGGGGACATGGGGGGGGGGGGTTAATCTGCGAGAGGGGCATGTGGTGTATTCTGGGGACATGGGGGGGGGGTTAATCTGCGAGAGGGGCATGTGGTGTATTCTGGGGACATGGGGGGGGGGGTTAATCTGCGAGAGGGGCATGTGGTGTATTCTGGGGACATGGGGGGGGGGGTTAATCTGCGAGAGGGGCATGTGGTGTATTCTGGGGACATGGGGGGGGGGGGGGGTTAATCTGCGAGAGGGGCATGTGGTGTATTCTGGGGACATGGGGGGGGGGGTTAATCTGCGAGAGGGGCATGTGGTGTATTCTGGGGACATGGGGGGGGGGTTAATCTGCGAGAGGGGCATGTGGTGTATTCTGGGGACATGGGGGGGGGGGGGGTTAATCTGCGAGAGGGGCATGTGGTGTATTCTGGGGGGGGGGGGTTAATCTGCGAGAGGGGCATGTGGTGTATTCTGGGGACATGGGGGGGTTAATCTGCGAGAGGGGCATGTGGTGTATTCTGGGGACATGGGGGGGGGTTAATCTGCGAGAGGGGCATGTGGTGTATTCTGGGGACATGGGGGGGGGGGGGTTAATCTGCAAGAGGGGCATGTGGTGTATTCTGGGGGGGGGGTTAATCTGCGAGAGGGGCATGTGGTGTATTCTGGGGGGGGGGGGTTAATCTGCGAGAGGGGCATGTGGTGTACTCTGGGGACATGGGGGGGGGGTTAATCTGCAAGAGGGGCATGTGGTGTATTCTGGGGACATGGGGGGGGTTAATCTGCGAGAGGGGCATGTGGTGTACTCTGGGGACATGGGGGGGGGGTTAATCTGCGAGAGGGGCATGTGGTGTACTCTGGGGACATGGGGGGGGGGGTTAATCTGCGAGAGGGGCATGTGGTGTATTCTGGGGACATGGGGGGGGGGTTAATCTGCGAGAGGGGCATGTGGTGTACTCTGGGGACATGGGGGGGGGGGGTTAATCTGCGAGAGGGGCATGTGGTGTATTCTGGGGACATGGGGGGGTTAATCTGCGAGAGGGGCATGTGGTGTATTCTGGGGACATGGGGGGGGGGGGGTTAATCTGCGAGAGGGGCATGTGGTGTATTCTGGGGACATGGGGGGGGGGGGGGGTTAATCTGCGAGAGGGGCATGTGGTGTATTCTGGGGACATGGGGGGGGGGGTTAATCTGCGAGAGGGGCATGTGGTGTATTCTGGGGACATGGGGGGGGGGGGTTTAATCTGCGAGAGGGGCATGTGGTGTATTCTGGGGACATGGGGGGGGTTAATCTGCGAGAGGGGCATGTGGTGTATTCTGGGGACATGGGGGGGGGGTTAATCTGCGAGAGGGGCATGTGGTGTATTCTGGGGACATGGGGGGGGGGGTTAATCTGCGAGAGGGGCATGTGGTGTATTCTGGGGACATGGGGGGGGGGGGGGGGTTAATCTGCGAGAGGGGCATGTGGTGTATTCTGGGGACATGGGGGGGGGGTTAATCTGCGAGAGGGGCATGTGGTGTATTCTGGGGACATGGGGGGGGGGGGGTTAATCTGCGAGAGGGGCATGTGGTGTATTGTTTGTATGGGGGGGGGCATGTGGCGTATTCTGGCGCCATGAGGGTGTAGGTCTGTGAGGCGGTTTTGGGGGGGGGGGGGCGCATGTGGTGTATTCTGGGGCCATGAGGACGCAGATCTATGGGGGAGGCAATGTAGTGTATTCTGGAGACATGCGGGGGGCGTTGGTTAATCTGTGAGGGGGGCATGTGGTGTATTCTGGCGCCATGTGATTGTAGGTCTGTGAGGGGGCATGTGGGTGTATTCTGGGGACATGATGGTGCAGATCTGTGGGAGGGGGGGCTTTATGGGGTGTATTGGAGAGGGGGCAGATCAATAAGGGGGGGGGGGCTCTGTGTATGGGGCTGGGTGCATCTTGTAGCTGCTGTGTGGTAACATTGATGTGTATTCACCCAATAGATTTTGTTCTTGAGAGCAGACTGGCCGAGCAGAGGGGTTGCCATCCAGCAGAGCCGGAGGAGACGAGCGCACAGTCTGATAGCAGGAAGTAAGCTGTATGCACCACTACAAACTATATTTAAGGGGGTTGTTGTCGCTGCTTGTCATGTCTCGGTGGCAGTAAGTAAACAGAATCTGTCCTAAAGACACAGCAGGATTGTGTCAGAAGAGCTGAAGTCCCGTGTAGGGCTGCAACGATTAATCGATGTAATCGATTATAACGACGAATCCAGTTATCGAATAATCGTCCGGTCACTGCATCTTTATTTTACCTTACAATGACGCTCCAGTAACGGACAGAGCGGACGGCGGCGTAACGTCACTTACTCTTGTGACGCGCCTGCTCCACCTCCTTCATTCATAAAGTGGGCGGAGCAGGTGCGTCACGTGAGTGACATTATGCCGCCGTCAGCTCTGCCTGTTACTGGAGCGTCATTGTACGGTAAAATAAAGATGCAGTGATTAGTCCGCTGTGAGCAGCGGGACCGGGGCTGTTATGGGGAGGGGGATCTGCCCACAGGACCCCCTCTCTCCATAGCGGCGCGGCCCACAGGACCCCCTCTCTCCATAGCGGCGCGGCCCACAGGACCCCCTCTCTCCATAGCGGCGCGGCCCACAGGACCCCCTCTCTCCATAGCGGCGCGGCCCACAGGACCCCCTCTCTCCATAGCGGCGCGGCCCACAGGACCCCCTCTCTCCATAGCGGCGCGGCCCACAGGACCCCCTCTCTCCATAGCGGCGCGGCCCACAGGACCCCCTCTCCATAACTGTCGTCCACAATTTGTTTTAATATGGCCTTTGAACATAATTTAGGCAATACGCCCTCCGATTCCGCGGCCAATAGGGATTAAAAAAATTAAGGCAAAATAAACTTCATGTCATCTGCTGTGGAGAGATGGTGACTCTCCCTGCACCGTGCTGCTGTATGAGGGAGCTGAGTCCATTCAGGCCCTGCGTCAGACTGAGGACAGGGAGCCTAAAACTGGACCTCTGGCCGCCCTACTTTACCTGCTGAAGTAGCAAACAGCCTGAAAGAATGTCTGTCTGTCTGTCCTTTTGGAGAGCGCACACAGACAGGTGAACTGATAAGCAGAAGGACAGACAGGCCAATGTGTGGGGGGCTGTATTTTTCTAAAGCCAAGTTCAGATGACGTAGTAGAAAGGTATCATGGCTTGTCTGTGCCGTCTTCCCAATGGGCGGGTGAGTAAGCGCACTGTGAATACAGCGACTGAACTTGGCCTACATGCACTTGGTTTAATAACGACATTCCTCATATTTCAGTCACTTCAGCTGTCTTGCGTATGGAGGCCGGGTCACCAGGAACAAGAAGCAAATGGCCAATGTTATAGACTTACAGTATCACTAACTTTATTTTTTATTTCTTGTAGGTAAACAAACTGATCAAATTGGTGAAAGTGGCGTTACTTTTTTCATATGCAAGTCTGTATTTAATGTATAAAACGGTTAAAAATGGTTCTGAAATGTTGGTAAACACTTTATTAATAACGGTTTCTCACTTTTTCTCTTAGGTGTTGGGGGGCTGAAAATAGACAACCAAATGTTATTATTGGTCTCTCAGAACATGTCAACAATTTACATTAAGGTGCAGTGTTCTCAGATATACAGACACCCTGCAGTTATATCTGTGCACACACAGGACAAAGGGTATTTATTGAAAAGTTTTTAAATAAAGCAAATATTTAATAAATCAAGTATGTGACTTTAATTTGTGTGTGTGTATATATGTTTCACACTGAAGGCATCATCAAAACTATGAATTAACACGTGGAATTATCTACATAACAAAAAAGTGTGAAACAACAGAAAATATGTCATATTCTAGGTTCTTCAAAGTAGCCACCTTTTGCTTTGATTACTGCTTTGCACACTCTTGGCATTCTCTTGATGAGCTTCAAGAGGTAGTCACCTGAAAATGTTTTCACTTCACAGGTGTGCCCTGTCAGGTTTAATAAGTGAGATTTCTTGCCTTATAAATGCGGTTGGGACCATCAGTTGCATTGTGGAGAAGTCAGGTGGATACACAGCTGATAGTCCTACTGAATAGACTGTTAGAATTTGTATTATGGCAAGAAAAAAGCAGCTAAGTGAAGAAAAACGAGTGGCCATCATTACTTTAAAGCGAACCTTTCACCTCATTTTCACTTTATAAACTAGCAACAGTACCTTATAGATTATCGAGTGTGTTGTTATCCATGTTAGTGCCGCTTTCCTGCGCTGTTTATTCATAAAAATATAGTCTTATAAAGTTCAAATTTCATGCTCCAACAGTCAAGCAACAAGTCAAGGGGGTAGCCCTTCCCTCTCCTCTGGCCGTACCTCCCCTGCCCTAACGCCGCCTCTATGCGCTGTAATTGACAGCCGACACAGTCGCCGGGACCGCGCTTGTGAATCCTGCGCATGCGCCGTCCTCCTCCTCCGCTTGATCCAGTCTTTCTTTCGATCATGCGGAGGAGGACGGCGCATGCGCAGGATTCACAAGCGCGGTCCCGGCGACTGTGCCGGCTGTCAATTACAGCGCATAGAGGCGGCGTTAGGGCAGGGGAGGTACGGCCAGAGGAGAGGGAAGGGCTACCCCCTTGACTTGTTGCTTGACTGTTGGAGCACGAAATTTGAACTTTATAAGACTATATTTTTATGAATAAACAGCGCAGGAAAGCGGCACTAACATGGATAACAACACACTCGATAATCTATAAGGTACTGTTGCTAGTTTATAAAGTGAAAATGAGGTGAAAGGTTCGCTTTAAGAAATGAAAGTCAGTCTGGAAAAATTGGGAAAACTTTGAAAGTGTCCCCAAGTGCAGTCACAAAAACCATCAAGTGCTACAAAGAAACTGGCTCACATGCGGACCGTCCCAGGAAAGGAAGACCAAGAGTCACCTCTGCTGCGGAGGATAAGCTCATCTGAGTCACCAGCCTCAGAAATCGCAGGTTAACACAGGGCTTGACAAATTTCCTTGGAATCTAGGAGCCAGCTAAAAAAGTTAGGAGCTGGTTTTTTGTTTGTTTTTTACCTTATAAAGCCTTATTTTCAGTGACAAAAATAACACCTCTTAAATTAACATATAAAGAAGTCTAGAACCAAACATGGGCATTGTTTATTATCAGTATACTGTGCTGTGACGTCACTGTGTGTATAATCACTGCGCTGCAGCTGACAGAACGGAGATCCCTTCCTCCAGGATGTTTGGTCCGGGCTCATTCATCTCCTAGAACTGCAGCTATGAAATCCACAGCGTATTGCAGCAAATACCAGCAAAATGGATAAGATTTTACCAAAAATCCACACGGAAATGAATGTACTGTGCACATTTCCAATCTGCATCGCGGTATTATAGGATTTCACCATGTGTAACTGATTGTGGCTGAATTCCACACGCTACATGTAGAGTTTGATAAAAAGCCACAACAGGTAATCCTCTGTGGAAAATATTTCCATTGGAATTACCCCAGGAATACTGAGGGGCTTCCAGCTCTCTCATGGATGGTCACCAAGCTTCCTGGTCTCCTAGTCCTGAACATATCTCACTACGGGAACATATAGAGAAGTTATCAGAGGATTTAGCCATTCAGGAGTCTTATGGCAGCTCCTAGGATACCTGTGTGGTATACAGCCTGTCACCCAGCTTTCCTGAGGAGAACATATACCAGTACGGGAACATATAGAGAAGTCATCAGATGATTTGGCCATTCAGGAGTCTTAGTTCTCATAGGAGCTGCAACCCGGCTTTCCAAGACTCCTTAATGGCTAAATCATATGATAATGTATCTAAATGTTCCTATACTGAGATATATTCTCCTCAGGAGACCAGGAAAGCTGGGTGACAGACAGCCTGTATACCACACAGCTCTCCTAGGGGCTGCCACCCGGCTTTCTGTGTGGTATACAGGCTGCCACCCAGCTTTCCTAGAAAGGGATAGAACTAAGAAATGGCCGCATGGTAACTGCAGGGATGGAGCATGGTGCAGGAATGACCACCAGTTGTGGCTAGCAGGAGCTCCGGCCTAATGACTGCAGCAGGTATGCAGCTCCCCGCTGGGTTCATGGCCGTAGCAGGCAGACATTACAAACTTTGAGCCTGGCGGATAAGTGCAGAGTACATCATTTACCGCCGTAGAGCCGGCCGTGCAGGGACCTGGCAGCACTTGGTGCCCTGGGATGTTGGGCTGCCCGATCGTGTCCCCTGCTGTATACAGCAGGAGAAATGATGGGCTGATTGTCTTCCCTCCACTTGTCAGCGAGTGCAGCGCCGCTACCTGTGCTCCCGCTCTGCCTCCCCTGCACTAACTCCTCTTCCCCCGCCGAGGCTCTCTCACCGGGACACGGGCTCCGATGTCTGCCGGACAGTTATCACATAAGTACCGGCCGGGCTCTGGTAAAGGCTTTGCCATTTTCAACTACCCTGGAGATTACACACGGCGACTTCAGCACGCTGCGACCGCTAGACGGCGAGAGAGAGTGGGCAAACCACGATGGAGCCAAAAGCTGAGGGGTCAGGGTGGCAGTCTGAGCCTGGGCTCACATGATTGAAAAAAAAAGTTTCATTTTGCTCACGGTCCTAACCCTCCAGTGGCTGCGCCCGGCTGCTGGTGCGCTGGGCCTATTTTCAAGCAGGGACAAATACCCAGGCGCCAGGACAAAATTCCTAGGCCTGGGATTTGTCGAGCCCTTGGTTAACAGCAGCTCAGATTAGAGACCAGGTCAATGCCACACAGAGTTCTAGCAGCAGACACATCTCTAGAACAACTGTTAAGAGGAGACTGTGTGAATCAGGCCTTCATGGTAGAATATCTGCTAGGAAACCACTGCTAAGGACAGGCAACAAGCAGAAGAGACTTGTTTGGGCTAAAGAACACAAGGAATGGACATTAGACCAGTGGAAATCTGTGCTTTGGTCTGATGAGTCCAAATTTGAGATCTTTGGTTCCAACCACCGTGTCTTTGTGCGACGCAGAAAAGGTGAACGGATGGACTCTACATGCCTGGTTCCCACCGTGAAGCATGGAGGAGGAGGTGTGGGGGTGCTTTGCTGGTGACACTGTTGGGGATTTATTCAAAATTGAAGGCATACTGAACCAGCATGGCTACCACAGCATCTTGCAGCGACATGCTATTCCATCCGGTTTGCGTTTATTTATTTTTCAACATGACAATGACCCCAAACACACCTCCAGGCTGTGTAAGGGCTATTTGACCATGAAGGAGAGTGATGGGGTGCTGCGCCAGATGACCTGGCCTCCGCAGTCACCGGACCTGAACCCAATCGAGATGGTTTGGGGTGAGCTGGACCGCAGAGTGAAGGCAAAAGGGCCAACAAGTGCTAAGCATCTCTGGGAACTCCTTCAGGACTGTTGGAAGACCATTTCAGGTGACTACCTCTTGAAGCTCATCAAGAGAATGCCAAGAGTGGGCAAAGCAGTAATCAAAGCAAAAGGTGGCTACTTTGAAGAACCTAGAATATGACATATTTTCAGTTGTTTCACACTTTTTTGTTATGTATATTATTTCACATGTGTTAATTCATAGTTTTGATGCCTTCAGTGTGAATCTACAATTTTCATAGTCATGAAAATAAAGAAATCTCTTTGAATGAGAAGGTGTGTCCAAACTTTTGGTCTGTACTGTGTATGTATATGTGTGTATGTATGTATATATATATATATATATATATTTTTTTTTTTTTTTTTTACATTAAGGGATCGCTTGACTTTGGGGGTCATTCTCGTATATCTCTGCCAGACACCACGTTTAAGGTCCAAACACTGTGCTTTATTGCGGCATAGCCATGTGATCATAACGGTACAAAATAAACTCCTGCCCGTCCAGGCACTACCTATACAACATATACCCCTACCTTATAGTGTGTGAACATATATGGCTTTCTCAGCCTCAGTCCTGTAAACTACAGGCCAGGTACCTGTTCAGTACCTTTGGGGGGGGGGGGGGGGTTGTAGTAGTCCTCCCAACTCTGACCTAGGGACCCTTCCACTGCAGGTGTCACGGCGCCCGCCCCAAACCCGCGGGCCTCACCTGGGTGAGGGAACCTGTGATGGATTAGGGGTGTGGACTGAGAGTCTCCCGCTACCAACCTGACTACCAGTCCAAAGAAATCCAGCCCATACAACTTTAACCAGAGCTCTGAAAATTGGCAGGAATGGAGGGTGAGGTGGTAGAGAAGGCCAAGTGCACACCCGCCTCACACAACATTCGTATAACATTTTATGTGAAATCAAAGAAAGTGGTGGGGGGTGAGGCTCTTTTCTATGGAAATGTTTTTAATCAGTTTTTGATATCTGCAGCATGAAGACAAGCTTCGGATATCCAACACTCAGTGGCATCAGATTGCATAGAAAAAATATACAAGAAAATAATAAAGGTAAATTCTTAATAGTAAAACTATTTACTTAATTTAGAATGTAAGGTATTTACATCAAGAACAGGAGAACCTCTTCCTAACAACTCCTCCTTCCTAGCCTGCTTTATAATTATTGAGCAGGCTAGATTTATGACCTTGGGGGGGGGGGGGAGAAGGGTTACGGGACCTCCTGCTAACAACTCCATTCTAGCATGCTCCACGCTGAACAGGCTAGAATACTGAGACTAGGATGGAGTTGTTAGGAGGTCCCGTAACCCGTCCCGTTAAGAGGCGAGTCTCCTGTTCTTGATATTAAATTCTTTACATTCTCAAGGAAAAATTTTTTAGAACAATGATTCCAGGAGGAGGAACTCATTCTAAAAACGCTACAGCTTATACTACTGGCTTCTGACCTCTACAGCTTATATTACTGATAATAGAGGAGGACCTCCTAACACAAGCATCCTCCAACTGCGGCCCTCCAGCTGTTGAAAAACTACAACTCCCAGCATGCCCGAACAGCCTACAGGTATCAGCCTACAGCAGGGCATTATGGTAGGTGTCGTTTTACAACAGCTGGAGGGCCGCAGTTGGAGGATGCCTGTTCTAACACCTCTACAGCTTATATTACTGATAATAGAGGAGGACCTCCTTCTAACACCTCTGCAGCTTATATTACTGATAATAGAGGAGGACCTCCTTCTAACAACTCCATTCTAGCTGATTCTATAGTGAACAGGTCAGATTACTGACTCTAGGAGGAGGACCACTTTATAACAACTCTACAGTTTATATGACTGATAATAGAGAAGGACCTCCTGCTAACAACTCCATTCTAATATATTACTGACTACAAAGTGTGGACCTCCTCCTAACAACTGCATGTTAGGGCCCATGCACACAGACGTGTGCCTTCCGAGACATAGCATTCATGAGCAGGCCATATGTCCCAGAGCGGCATCAATCATGTCCCATGATAATACGAGTCTGGGGCGGTAGTCCTGTGGGTGGCCCGACGTGCACTGCATTATAGTAAACTATAAAGCTATGCGCTCTGGGACAAATGTCCTGCTCAAGGACTGTATATCTCAGATGGCATATGTTTATGTGCATGGACCCTTATTAGAATAGTGGGTGAAATAAGGTCCTCCTTCTGGAGCCAGTAATATGGTAGAATAGGAATGTTAGGAGGAGGGCCTCCTCCTGGAGCCAGTAATCTAGCCTGTTCACTATAGAATCAGCTAGAATGGAGTTGTTAAAAGGAGGTGCTCCTCTATTATCAGTGCTTAAAGCTGCAGAGGTGTTAGAAGGAGGTCCTCCTCTATTATCATTGCTAGAAGCTGCAGAGGTGTTAGAAGGAGGTCCTTCTCTATTATCAGTAATATAAGCTGCAGAGGTGTTAGAAGGAGGTCCTCCTCTATTATCATTGCTAGAAGCTGCAGAGGTGTTAGAAGGAGGTCCTTCTCTATTATCAGTAATATAAGCTGCAGAGGTGTTAGAAGGAGGTCCTCCTCTACTATCAGTAATATAAGCTGGAAAGGTGTTAGAAGGAGGTCCTCATCCTGGAGTCAGTAATCTAGCCTGTTCACTATAGAATCAGCTAGAATGGAGTTGTTAGAAGGAGGTGCTCCTCTATTACCATTGCTAGAAACTGCAGAGGTGTTAGAAGGAGGTGCTCCTCTATTATCATTGCTAGAAGCTGCAGAGGTGTTAGAAGGAGGTCCTTCTCTATTATCAGTAATATAAACTGGAGAGGTGTTAGAAGGAGGTCCTCATCCTGGAGTCAGTAATCTAGCCTGTTCACTATAGAATCAGCTAGAATGGAGTTGTTAGAGGGAGTTGCTCCTCTATTATCATTGCTAGAAGCTGCAGAGGTATTAGAAGGAGGTCCTTCTCTATTATTAGTAATATAAGCTGCAGAGGTGTTAGAAGGAGGTCCTCCTCTATTATCATTTCTAGAAGCTGCAGAGGTGTTAGAAGGAGGTCCTTCTCTATTATCAGTAATATAAGCTGGAGAGGTGTTAGAAGGAGGTCCTCATCCTGGAGTCAGTAATCTAGCCTGTTCACTATAGAATCAGCTAGAATGGAGTTGTTAGAAGGAGGTCCTCCTCTATTATCATTGCTAGAAGCTGCACTGGTAATAGAAGGAGGTCCTCATCCTGGAGTCAGTAATCTAGCCTGTTCACTATAGAATCAGCTAGAATGGAGTTGTTAGAGGGAGGTGCTACTCTATTATCATTGCTAGAAGCTGCAGAGGTATTAGAAGGAGCTCCTTCTCTATTATTAGTAATATAAGCTACAGAGGTGTTAGAAGGAGGTCCTCCTCTATTATCATTTCTAGAAGCTGCAGAGGTATTAGAAGGAGGTCCTTCTCTATTATCAGTAATATAAGCTGGAGAGGTGTTAGAAGGAGGTCCTCATCCTGGAGTCAGTAATCTAGCCTGTTCACTATAGAATCAGCTAGAATGGAGTTGTTAGAAGGAGGTGCTCCTCTATTATCATTGCTAGAAGCTGCAGAGGTGTTAGAAGGAGGTGCTCCTCTATTATCAGTAATATAAACTGTAGAGATGTTAGAAGGAGGTCCTCCTCCTGGAGTCAGTAATCTAGCCTGTTCACTATAGAATCAGCTAGAATGGAGTTGTTAGAAGGAGGTGCTCCTCTATTATCATTGCTAGAAGCTGCAGAGGTGTTAGAAGGAGGTGCTCCTCTATTATCAGTAATATAAACTGTAGAGATGTTAGAAGGAGGTCCTCCTCCTGGAGTCAGTAATCTAGCCTGTTCACTATAGAATCAGCTAGAATGGAGTTGTTAGAAGGAGGTGCTCCTCTATTATCATTGCTAGAAGCTGCAGAGGTGTTAGAAGGAGGTGCTCCTCTATTATCAGTAATATAAACTGTAGAGATGTTAGAAGGAGGTCCTCCTCCTGGAGTCAGTAATCTAGCCCGTTCACTATAGAATCAGCTAGAATGGAGTTGTTAGAAGGAGGTTCTCCTCTATTATCATTGCTAGAAGCTGTAGAGATATTAGAAGGAGGTCCTCATCCTGGAGTCAGTAACCTAGTCTCTTCTATACAGAGCAGGCTAGAATGGAGTGGTCAGAAGGAGGTCCTCCTGTATTTGCTGTGGCTTATTGAGTTAATATTGGTCCTCTCTGAGAAGTCCTTAATCTAGTCGGCTGTGGCAAATAAAACTGTGAAATTAAAATACATGAAGGGTGTGCTCAAGCGATCGGCGTGGTTTTAGAAGTGGTATTTTGATTGACGCTTGTGTTTTATTGGCAAAACCACACAGCCATTAATGAGAGTTTTAACAGAAAATGGCCGCGCTGTGTGAACACAACTGTAAAACTCTGAGTTTGATCATGTCGGCTTAGAATTACATCATTGGTGTAGGAAATGATAAATGAGCCGGGCCACCCTTCCCTGCCATTCCTCCTTATTTAGAACTGGTGTAAGTGACTTGGAAGGGGAAGAAGTCTTAGATTTTGCCGCAAATCACCTTTGAGAAAATATCTGCACCAAATATACACCAAAAGGTCGTATATATTTGAAAATAAATGACCCCTTAGTTCTATTTTTATGTATTTGTGAAAACAAGCAGAATGGAATTTTTTCTATTGCATCGATAAAAATATATATTAAAAAATGATGTAGGAAATTCATAAATCTAGTAAAACAGTTTCCAGAATTAAGAATGCAAAGAATATAATAAGTAACATGAAGAACAGGAGGACCTCCTCCTAACAACTCCATTCTAGCCTGCTCTACACTGAACAGACTAGATTACTGACTCCAGGGGGGGGACCTCCCCCTAGCAACTCCATTCTAGCCTGCTCTACACTGAACAGGCTAGATTACTGACTCCAGGGGGAGGACCTCATTGTAACAACTCCATTCTAGTCTCAACCGTTTAGGTAGGGACTAGAATTGGAGTTGCTTCTGGTACGTATTATGTCATAGGAAGAGGCGGAGTCTAATCGTCCAAGGGGCAGGGCTTAGGATGTGCTAGCTAAATACTATACTCAGTAAGGACCTCCTGACGTCACAATATCACGTGACTTCCCTAGGTCACGTGCGTCGGCAGCCGTGCCCTCTTCTATTGCAAGCATTGGCCAACTTTGCAGAGCAGGAAGGTCAGGGATGACTGCTCAGCAGCGTCTCTAGCACTGAGAGAGTAGAGAGTCTGACAGTGCTGGGGAGGGGCTGAGAATTGGAATTATATGCAGCGGGGGATTCTGTGTGAGATTGTAAACTGAGGTGGGACTGCTCTGTGAGATTGTATGAAGGAGGGGAGAGGCTGCTGTGTGAGATTGTATGAAGGAGGGGAGGGGCTGCTGTGTGAGATTGTATGAAGGAGGGGAGGGGCTGCTGTGTGAGATTGTATGAAGGAGGGGAGAGGCTGCTGTGTGAGATTGTATGAAGGAGGGAAGGGGCTGCTGTGTGAGATTGTATGAAGGAGGGGAGGGGCTGCTCTGTGAGATTGTATGAAGGAGGGGAGGGGCTGCTGTGTGAGATTGTATGAAGGAGGGAAGGGGCTGCTGTGTGAGATTGTATGAAGGAGGGGAGGGGCTGCTGTGTGAGATTGTATGAAGGAGGGGAGGGGCTGCTCTGTGAGATTGTATGAAGGAGGGGAGGGGCTGCTCTGTGAGATTGTATGAAGGAGGGGAGGGGCTGCTCTGTGAGATTATATGAAGGAAGGGAGGGGGCTGCTGTATGAGATTGTATGAAGGAGGGGGGGCTGCTGTGTGAGATTGTATGAAGGAGGGGAGGGGCTGCTGTGTGAGATTGTATGAAGGAGGGGAGGGGCTGCTGTGTGAGATTGTATGAAGGAGGGGAGGGGCTGCTGTGTGAGATTGTATGAAGAAGGGGCGGCTGCTCTGTGAGATTGTATGAAGGAGGGAAGGGGCTGCTGTGTGAGATTGTATGAAGGAGGGAAGGGGCTGCTCTGTGAGATTGTATGAAGGAGGGAAGGGGCTGCTGTGTGAGATTGTATGAAGGAGGGGAGGGGCTGCTCTGTGAGATTGTATGAAGGAGGGAAGGGGCTGCTCTGTGAGATTGTATGAAGGAGGGGAGGGGCTGCTCTGTGAGATTATATGAAGGAAGGGAGGGGCTGCTGTATGAGATTGTATGAAGGAGGGGGGGGCTGCTGTGTGAGATTGTATGAAGGAGGGGAGGGGCTGCTGTGTGAGATTGTATGAAGGAGGGGAGGGGCTGCTGTGTGAGATTGTATGAAGGAGGGGAGGGGCTGCTGTGTGAGATTGTATGAAGAAGGGGCGGCTGCTCTGTGAGATTGTATGAAGGAGGGAAGGGGCTGCTGTGTGAGATTGTATGAAGGAGGGAAGGGGCTGCTCTGTGAGATTGTATGAAGGAGGGAAGGGGCTGCTGTGTGAGATTGTATGAAGGAGGGGAGGGGCTGCTCTGTGAGATTGTATGAAGGAGGGAAGGGGCTGCTCTGTGAGATTGTATGAAGGAGGGAAGGGGCTGCTCTGTGAGATTGTATGAAGGAGGGAAGGGGCTGCTCTGGGAGATTGTATGAAGGAGGGGAGGGGCTGCTCTGTGAGATTGTATGAAGGAGGGAAGGGGCTGCTCTGTGAGATTGTATGAAGGAGGGGAGGGGCTGCTCTGTGAGATTGTATGAAGGAGGGGAGGGGCTGCTCTGTGAGATTGTATGAAGGAGGGGAGGGGCTGCTCTGTGAGATTGTATGAAGGAGGGGAGGGGCTGCTCTGTGAGATTGTATGAAGGAGGGGAGAGGCTGCTGTGTGAGATTGTATGAAGGAGGGGAGGGGCTGCTGTGTGAGATTGTATGAAGGAGGGGAGGGGCTGCTCTGTGAGATTGTATGAAGGAGGGAAGGGGCTGCTGTGTGAGATTGTATGAAGGAGGGGAGGGGCTGCTCTGTGAGATTGTATGAAGGAGGGAAGGGGCTGCTGTGTGAGATTGTATGAAGGAGGGGAGGGTCTGCTCTGTGAGATTGTATGAAGGAGGGGAGGGGCTGCTGTGTGAGATTGTATGAAGGAGGGGAGGGGCTGCTCTGTGAGATTGTATGAAGGAGGGAAGGGGCTGCTGTGTGAGATTGTATGAAGGAGGGGAGGGGCTGCTCTGTGAGATTGTATGAAGGAGGGGAGGGGCTGCTGTGTGAGATTGTATGAAGGAGGGGAGGGGCTGCTGTGTGAGATTGTATGAAGAAGGGGCGGCTGCTCTGTGAGATTGTATGAAGGAGAGAAGGGGCTGCTGTGTGAGATTGTATGAAGGAGGGGAGGGGCTGCTCTGTGAGATTGTATGAAGGAGGGGAGGGGCTGCTGTGTGAGATTGTATGAAGGAGGGAAGGGGCTGCTCTGTGAGATTGTATGAAGGAGGGAAGGGGCTGCTGTGTGAGATTGTATGAAGGAGGGGAGGGGCTGCTCTGTGAGATTGTATGAAGGAGGGAAGGGGCTGCTGTGTGAGATTGTATGAAGGAGGGGAGGGGCTGCTCTGTGAGATTGTATGAAGGAGGGAAGGGGCTGCTCTGGGAGATTGTATGAAGGAGGGGAGGGGCTGCTCTGTGAGATTGTATGAAGGAGGGAAGGGGCTGCTCTGTGAGATTGTATGAAGGAGGGGAGGGCTGCTCTGTGAGAATGTATGAAGGAGGGGAGGGGCTGCTGTGTGAGATTGTATGAAGGAGGGGGGGCTGCTGTGTGAGATTGTATGAAGGAGGGGAGGGGCTGCTGTGTGAGATTGCATGAAGGAGGGGAGGGGCTGCTGTGTGAGACTGCATGAAGGAGGGGAGGGGCTGCTGTGTGAGATTGCATGAAGGAGGGGAGGGGCTGCTGTGTGAGATTGCATGAAGGAGGGGAGGGGCTGCTGTGTGAGATTGCATGAAGGAGGGGAGGGGCTGCTGTGTGAGATTGTATGAAGGAGGGGAGGGGCTGCTGTGTGAGATTGTATGAAGGCAGGGCTCCAGATGGTGACCAAAATGGTCGCCAATGTGACTTAGAATTGCTAAATAGCGACAAGTCTTTGTAGTCTTGTTGCCATTTGCGCCTAGACCCTCCGCTGCTCTGCCTCTCACACATGAGACTGACATGGCACGCGCTGCTGTCAATGTGTGCCATGTTCTTCTCAACAGCACAGGGGAGAAGAAGGCAGTCCCGTCCCCCTGTGCCGCTGCCACCAATGGGCTGATAGCAGGGAGGACGAGGGGAGGGGCTGTGGCCACTGCACCACCACTGCTGTACCTGGTTAATTGCTGCAGATCGCAGCGCGCAGTCATAGAGGCTGGGTGCCGGGTATGGGATATGGCAGACACCCACAGCGTAGCCTGCGTTTGTATTAAACATAAACTACAAACCGGATTCCCAAAAAGTTGGGACACTAAACAAATTGTGAATAAAAACTGAATGCAATGATGTGGAGATGGCAAATGTCAATATTTTATTTGTAATAGAACGTAGATGACATATCAAACGTTTAATACGAGTAAATGTATCATTTTAAAGGAAAAATACGTGGATTCAAATTTTAACGGTGTCAACAAATCCCCAAAAAGTTGGGACAAGTAGTAATAAGAGGCTGGAAAAAGTAAATTTGAGCATAATGAAGAGCTGGAAGACCAATTAACACTAATTAGGTCAATTGGCAACATAATTGGGTATAAAAAGAGCTTCTCAGAGTGGCAATATCTCTCAGAAGCCAAGATGGGTAGAGGATCACCAATTCCCACAATGTTGCGCAGAAAGATAGTGGAGCAATATCAGAAAGGTGTTACCCAGCGAAAAATTGCAAATACTTTGCATCTATCATCATCAACTGTGCATAACATCATCCGAAGATTCAGAGAATCTGGAACAATCTCTGTGCGTAAGGGTCAAGGCCGTAAAACCATACTGGATGCCCGTGATCTCCGGGCCCTTAAACGACACTGCACCACAAACAGGAATGCTACTGTAAAGGAAATCACAGAATGGGCTCAGGAATACTTCCAGAAACCATTGTCAGTGAACACAATCCACCGTGCCATCCGCTGTTGCCAGCTGAAACGCTACAGTGCAAAGAAGAAGCCATTTCTAAGCAAGATCCACAAGCTCAGGCGTTTTCACTGGGCCAGGGATCATTTAAAATGGAGTGTGGCAAAATGGAAGACTGTTCTGTGGTCAGACGAGTCACGATTCGAAGTTCTTTTTGGAAATCTGGGACGCCATGTCATCCGGACCAAAGAGGACAAGGACAACCCAAGTTGTTATCAACGCTCAGTTCAGAAGCCTGTATCTCTGATGGTATGGGGTTGCATGAGTGCGTGTGGCATGGGCAGCTTGCATGTCTGGAAAGGCACCATCAATGCAGAAAAATATATTCAGGTTCTAGAACAACATATGGTTCCATCCAGACGTCATCTCTTTCAGGGAAGACCCTGCATTTTTCAACAAGATAATGCCAGACCACATTCTACATCAATCACAGCATCATGGCTGCGTAGGAGAAGGATCCGGGTACTGAAATGGCCAGTCTGCAGTCCAGATCTTTCACCTATAGAGAACATTTGGCGCATCATAAATAGGAAGGTGCAACAAAGAAGGCCCAAGACGATTGAACAGTTAGAGGCCTGTATTAGACAAGAATGGGAGAGCATTCCTATTTCTAAACTTGAGAAACTGGTCTCCTCGGTCCCCAGATGTCTGTTGAGTGTTGTAAGAAGAAGGGGAGATGCCACACAGTGGTGAAAATGGCCTTGTCCCAACTTTTTGGGGATTTGTTGACACCATGAAATTCTGATTCAACATATTTTTCCCTTAAAATGGTACATTTTCTCAGTTTAAACTTTTGTTCCGTGATTTGTGTTCTATTCTGAATAAAATATTAGAAGTTGGCACCTCCACATCATTGCATTCAGTTTTTATTCACGATTTGTATCAGATTTTTGGAATCTGGTTTGTATATTCATTGGTGGCACAGTGCACTGACCCCCCCCCCCCAAGTATTATAATCATTGGTGGCAGTTCCGATCGGAGCCCCAGCAGTGTAATCCTAGCTCCGATCGCTACTGAAGCCCTGGCTGCCATAGTTGTCTCCCTGCTGCTGTGTGCACAGGGCAGCAGGGAGAGTGTAAAGTCCTATTGAACCTGATAGAGCTTTATCAGGTTCTAGCCCCTAAGGGGGGAAATAGTTATTAAAGGGGTTTTCTCATCTTAATGATCACTGTTAAAGAGGACCTTTCACCGATTATGACACTGTGAACTAAGAATACAGTCATGGATAGCGGCGCCCGGGGATCTCACTGCACTTACTATTATCCCTGGGCACCGCTCCGTTCTCCCGCTATGCCCTCCGGTATCTCCAGTCACTAAGTTATGGTATGCGGAGTCTGCTCATGTTCTGCTGTAGCGCTGGCCAATCGCAGCGCAGAGCTCACAGCCTGGGAGAAAAAAAACCTCCCAGGCTGTAAACTCTGCGCTGCAATTGGCCAGCGCTAGAGCAGAACAAAGGCAGACTCCGCCTACTGTAACTTATGACTGAAATCTCTGGAGATACCGGAGGGCATAGCAGGAGAACGGAGCGGCGCCCAGGGATAATAGTAAGTGCAGTGACATCCCTGGGCGCCGCTCTCCATGTCTGTATTCTTAGTTCACAGTGTCATAATCGGTGGAAGGACCTCTTTAAATCTGTTAATGATTTGACAGTGTTCATTTTTCTAAATACATTTTATTACCTAATTCCCACCCTTTTTTTTGTTAGAAAATAAGTCCCCCCTTACCTGATGTTGTCTTTGGTCTCCCCTGGTTACAGCCACCTCTCCTGTCGGATCCCGCCGGGCCGCGCTTGCGCAGAAGAATGAAGATTCTCTCCCGTCCGGGCCGCTCAATGTCCTGAATGCGCACACCACCGCGCATGCGCCATGATGACTTCTTCCTGGCCATTATAGTACAGAGCCGCGAACGCGCACGCCGGCTCTGTACTATACAGACCAGGAATAAGTCACCATGGCGCATTGCAGCGGCGTGCGCAGTTAGGACATTGCTCAGCCCGGCCGGGAGAAAATCTTCAGTCTTCTGCGCAAGTGCGGCCCGGGAGAAGAATCCAGGAAGTGAACGTCGCGCTCAAGGAAGGTAAGTATGAAAAGGGAAGATGAGAATACCCCTTTAATGACCAGACCACTTTTTACAATTCTGCACTACACTACTTTCACGGTTTATTGCTCGGTCATACAAATTACCACCCAAATGAATTTTACCTCCTTTTCTTCTCACTAATAGAGCTTTCATTTGGTGGTATTTCATTGCTGCTGACATTTTAACTTTTTTTTTATATATTAATCGAAATTTTTGCAAAAAAACAACATTTTTCACTTTCGGTTGTAAAATTTTTCAATTAAAACTACATTTCTATATACATTTTTCTCTAAATTTATTGTTCTACATGTCTTTGATAAAAAAAAAAAAAATAAGTGTTTATATATTGGTTTGGGTAAAAGTTATAGCGTTTACAAACTATGGTGCAAAAATGTGAATTTACGCACTTTGACTTTCTGAGCACCTGTCATGTTTCCTGAGGTTCTACAACGCCCAGACAGTAGAAACACCCCACAAATGACCCCATTTTGGAAAGTAGACACCCTAAGGTATTCGCTGATGGGCATAGTGAGTTCATGGAAGTTTTTATTTTTTGTCACAAAATAGCGGAAAATGATTTTTATATATTTTTCTGTTCTTACAAAGTCTCATATTCCACTAACTTGTGACAAAATTTTTTTTTTTACATGAACTCACCATACTCCTCATGGAATACCTTGGGGTGTCTTCTTTCCAAAATAGGGTCACTTGTAGGGTATTTATACTGCCCGGGCATTTTAGGGGCCCCAAAGAAGTAGTTTGGAATCCAAATGCATAAAAATGCCCTGTGAAATACTGAAAGTACTCATTGGAATTTGGGCCCCTTTGCGCATCTTGGCTGCAAAAAAGTGTCACACGTGGTATCCCCGTACTCCGAAGAAATAGGGCAATGTGTTTTGGGGTGTCTTTTTACATATACCCATGCTGGATGAGAGAAATATCATTTTTTTTATACAAAGTTGTCATTTGACAGAGATATTTATCTCACCCAGCATTGCGCTACTTCTCGTGAGTACGGCGATACCACGTGTGACACTTTTTTGCAGCCTAGGTGCGCAAAGGAGCCCAAATTCCAATGAGTACCTTTTAGGAGGGCATTTTTAGGCATTTGGATTCCAGACTTCTTCTCACGCTTTAGGGCCCCTAAAATGCCAGGGCAGTATAATTACCCCACAAGTGACCCCATTTTGGAAAGAAGACACCTCAAGGTATTCCTTAATTGAGGGGCATGATGAGTTCCTAGAATATTATTTTTTTGGCACAAGTTAGCAGAAAATTATTTTGTAAGAGAAAAAAATATATATATATATCGCTAACTTGTGCCAAAAAAATATATACAGGTCCTTCTAAAAAAATTAGCATATTGTGATAAAGTTCATTATTTTCTGTAATGTACTGATAAACATTAGACTTTCACATATTTTAGATTCATTACACACCAACTGAAGTAGTTCAAGCCTTTTATTGTTTTAATATTGATGATTTTGGCATACAGCTCATGAAAACCCAAAATTCCTATCTAAAAAAATTAGCATATCATGAAAAGGTTCTCTAAACAAGCTATTAACCTAATCATCTGAATCAACTAATTAACTCTAAACACCTGCAAAAGATTCCTGAGGCTTTTAAAAACTCCCAGCCTGGTTCATTACTCAAAACTGCAATCATGGGTAAGGCTGCCGACCTGACTGCTGTCCAGAAGGCCATCATTGACACCCTCAAGCAAGAGGGTAAGACACAGAAAGAAATTTCTGAACGAATAGGCTGTTCCCAGAGTGCTGTATCAAGGCACCTCAGTGGGAAGTCTGTGGGAAGGAAAAAGTGTGGCAGAAAACGCTGCACAACGAGAAGAGGTGACCAGACCCTGAGGAAGATTGTGGAGAAGGACCGATTCCAGACCTTGGGGGACCTGCGGAAGCAGTGGACTGAGTCTGGAATAGAAACATCCAGAGCCACCGTGTACAGGCGTGTGCAGGAAATGGGTTACAGGTGCCACATTCCCCACGTCAAGCCACTTTTGAACCAGAAACAGCGGCAGAAGCGCCTGACCTGGGCTACAGAGAAGCAGCACTGGACTGTTGCTCAGTGGTCCAAAGTACTTTTTTCGGATGAAAGCAAATTTTGCATGTCATTCGGAAATCAAGGTGCCAGAGTCTGGAGGAAGACTGGGGAGAGGGAAATGCCAAAATGCCTGAAGTCCACAGTCAGTGATGGTCTGGGGTGCCATGTCAGCTGCTGGTGTTGGTCCACTGTGTTTTATCAAGGGCAGGGTCAATGCACCTAGCTATCAGGAGATTTTGGAGCACTTCATGCTTCCATCTGCTGAAAAGCTTTATGGAGATGAGGATTTCATTTTTCAGCACGACCTGGCACCTGCTCACAGTGCCAAAACCACTGGTAAATGGTTTACTGACCATGGTATTACTGTGCTCAATTGGCCTGCCAACTCTCCTGACCTGGCCTGCCAACTCTCCTGACCTGAAGAGAATCTGTGGGATATTGGGAAGAGAAAGTTGAGAGACGCAAGACCCAACACTCTAGATGAGCTTAAGGCCGCTATCGAAGCATCCTGGGCCTCCATAACACCTCAGCAGTGCCACAGCCTGATTGCCTCCATACCACGCCGCATTGAAGCAGTCATTTTTGCAAAAGGATTCCCGACCAAGTATTGAGTGCATAACTGAACATAATTATTTGAAGGTTGACTTTTTTTGTATTAAAAACACTTTTCTTTTATTGGTCGGATGAAATATGCAAATTTTTTGAGATAGGAAATTTGGGTTTTCATGAGCTGTATGCCAAAATCATCAATATTAAAACAATAAAAGGCTTGAACTACTTCAGTTGGTGTGTAACGAATCTAAAATATATGAAAGTCTAATGTTTATCAGTACATTACAGAAAATAATGAACTTTATCACAATATGCTAATTTTTTTAGAAGGACCTGTATATTCTAGGTCAGACAGGACACTTTTAATGGGGAATTTATTTCAACATTCAGCATTTCATCTGACAGTTTATTTTCCTCAGTGAATACATTGAAAAAAAAAATATTTAACAGCTTTGCTTTCTCCTCGTTGCTCTCTGCAACTCCCCCCTCATTACTCTTTAAAGGGCCGACAGTCTCTAGTTTGGCCACTTTTATTTGTTTTTTACATGTTCTATTTTTTTCCTTATAGTTTTTCAGTGCTTCCGTGCTACCCTCCTGTTTTAGTGTTTTATATGCTTTCTTTTTGTCATTTATTGCTTTCTTTACAGTTCTGTTTATCCACATTGGTTTCTTTTTGTTCCTTAACCTTTTATTCCCATACGGTATGTACCTCTCACAATGAGATTTTAGGATGCTTTTAAAGATATCCCATTTTCTGGCTGTATTTTTATTTGTGAGGACTTTATCCCATTTAGCTAACTAAATACTGCCCCACAGACAGTGCACAGTTGTGGCAGTATTACTTAGTGGGGGCACTGGGGGGGAAATTACGTAATGGGCAGGATGCAGTGAGTTGTGCACTGTCTGTGGGGGCAGTTAGTATTACTTAGTGGGGGCATTGGGGGCAAATTACGTAATGGGCACTGCCCATTACGTAATTGGCCCCCCAGTGCCCTAACAAAGTAATACTGCCCCCACAGACAGTGCACAACTCACTGCACACTGCCCATTATGTAATTTTCCCCCCAGTGCCCCCACTAAGGGTCTATTCACACGTCCGTTTTTTCTTTCCTGATCTGTTCCGTTTTTTGCTGAACAGATCTGGACCAGATCTGGACCCATTCATTTTCAATGGGTCCTGAAAAAAAACGGACAGCACAATGTCTGATTTTTTTTCAGGACCCATTGAAAATGAATGGGTCCAGATCTGGTCCAGATCTGTTCAGCAAAAAACGGAACAGATCAGGAAAGAAAAAACGGACGTGTGAATAGACCCTAAGTAATGCTAACTGTAGGCCAGTTGAGACAGATACATTAGACCACTATGATGGGATTTAAGGATGGTGACTGTATGTGTATCCAGCACGGTATATGGGTGGCAATGCGCCTGACTGCGCTGGACTGACCACAGTCTGTGGTACCCAGCTGCACTTTGGCGCATCGACCACCCCTTGCTATGGATCATGACAGCTGTGGTGTGATGTATTACCCATGTTGGCTATGATTTCCATTTTTTATTTTATGGGACTTTGTACTCACTTAGAATGAAGGTTTGAAGTATAGTGGTACGTTTGGCCGTTGAGGTGTCATTGTTATGAATTTCTATGAAAATTAGTACATGTTGCCTTGAGGTGTTATTGTTATGAATTTCTATGAAAAAAAATATTTTATGATCACGTATGATATCTAGACTATCAAATTTGTCTGTGAAAATATCGGTATGGGATGAGCACTTTATATTGTCTATTTATCATTCTCTCTAAATTCTCTCTTAGAAAATCATTGTTCTTTTGATCTTTTTCTTCATAAAATCATGTATTATTAAATTGGGGTCTATACACTAGGATTGGATGAAATGTATTTACTGTATTCAAAAAATCATGTATAATAATTCTTGGTGATGTACATTGTGGAATCTTAGGTGATAGGATACATTTTGAGCTATATTCATGGTTGTAAATTTTTATGGAATCATGTGGTCATAGGGATGTTAATTCATCATTAGAAATCATGATATGAAGCCTCTTTTATGGAATCATGTCATCATGGGTATGTAAATGTATAACTATTAAGTCTTCCTGCCAATCATGTTATCATAAGTATGAGAACCCAGTATTAGTATTAGAAATTATGGTATTAAACCTCCTTTTATTGTCCCTTTGTTTCCTCTCTTTCTCTTTTCCATCTTTCTCTTTCTTCCCCTCCTCCCCGTGATAATAATATGTATTCAGCGGTTCATTGGTACTCTCTAGTACATGGATGTCAAACTCATGGCCCTCCGGATGTTGCAAAACTACAACTCCCATCATTCCCTGATAGCTGTAGTATGCCCAGGCATGATGGGAGTTGTAGTCTTGCAACAGCTGGAGGGCCACGAGTTTGACATCCCTGCTCTAGTAGATACACTCCATGTATACTTCATTTGGGATAATTATAATGTGCACCGTTTTTTTGACATGTATAACCAGGCTTTGATATTATCGGAGCGGCACTGTCTGATACAGCGCTTGGCCGGGGACGCCGCTGTGCTTCCTTGGGAGGCGGGTTGGAACGCATGGCTTGCGTTCCACCCCTCCTCCTGATGAATGCGGCGCCTCCATGACACACTCGGCGCGCAACATCGGGCACAAGCGCTCGATAAACAGGTATCAGCTGCATCATATGATCAGTTCACATTAAAGTTACATGGGGGGGGGGTATAAAGAGGGAGCCATGACCACATTTCTATTAACCTCCTGACGAAGCTGAGGCGAAACGCGCGTCGGGGTTCCAGCCTGCCCTGTGTCCGCTGTCTCTGCCCTCCATCATGTCTTTGGGTATGTTTGTTTTTCCAGCAGGTATCGGTGGGAGAGTTTCTTTCTTATAGCTTCCATAGTGATAGCTTGGTGTAAGGGGGCGTATTTACTTGAATATTTCAGACAGATACTATGTCATTATTTTTTCTGTCATTATTGTTATACTATTTTGGGCCCCACACCTATATTGACTCTCCTCAGGGGTATGCAGTGGAGTGAGGACCACAGTTACTTGTATTTGTTTTGTACCAAATAATATCTACTTGTAAATTACCCCACTGCATACGGCACATACACTTTACATGTGTTCCATCTGTTTGGCAGGTTATTGAGACACCGGCGGGGGGACTATGGTATCCAGTTTGTTTGCTGATTTTTTCCAAATTAATTCTGTGTAATAATGTCTCATATTTATGAATTTTGATCAATTTATGATATAATAAAGTATTTATATTTTTAAAGGGAACCTGTCACCGGGATTTTGTGTATAGAGCTGAGGACATGGGTTGCTAGATGGCCGCTAGCACGTCCGCAATACCCAGTCCCCATAGCTCTGTGTGCTTTTATTGTGTCAAAAAAATCGATTTGATACATATGCAAATTAACCTGAGATGAGTCCTGTCCCTGACTCATCTCACACACAGGACTCGTCTCAGGGTAATTTGCATATGTATCAAATTGATTTTTTTACACAATAAAAGCACACAGAGATATGGGGACTGGGTATTGCGGATGTGCTAGGGGTGATCTTGCAACCCATGTCCTCAGCTCTATGCACAAAATCCCGGTGACAGGTTCCCTTTAAATATACTGGGCATTCTATGGTTGCTTTTTAACAACACTATTAGGTTTATATGATTGGTTCTCTGTTTGTCCTACCCTACTGTTTTATAGTGAGGACTTCTTTGTTGGTTCTATCCCCTCCCCTCAGTCTGCAAAGTAATTTAATAATCAACAATCCATTTGAGACATCCATTGTAGCCATTGTGTTTCTAACGACCAACCAGCCGAATGCTAAGTGGTTGTAGACGAATGCTTAGTGGTTGTAGACAAATGCTAAGTGGTTGTAGACGAATGCTAAGTGGTTGTAGACGAATGCTAAGTGGTTTTAGCAGACTGCGTTTCAACTACAATGGATGTTTCATATGTACTGTTGAATGGATTTACAATGTTAGGTTTAATTACCTAATTAGTATGTAACAAGACAGAAAATGAAAAACAAAAAAATTTAGTGGCAATTCTGGAGGAGCTGCTCAGCCCATGACACTGTGGCGTGTCTTTAGTTAGGGGAGCAGCCCGACCGCATGTGGACCGCAGTAATCGACTAACCCCAGCAAAATATGCATACAATGGAGGATATCGACGCGGTCCACATGCACCACAAGAGCAAACTACACAGAATGTAGCAATCATAGAGAACACACAGAGAGAATGCACCAAACAGATATAACACTGACTATGCTGGCAAGACATAAGTAAAGGTATTAAAAGCTGAGACTTTTGCCAATATGTTTTTCATTTTCTGTCTTGTTAGATTTGAGTGTGTTTGCCTTTACTTGGCACTCTAGCACTTTTTTGCACCTGGTAACCTCCATCACATGGTCTGGTGTGGGTGTGGCTCGCGGCCTGGCTTCATCCACATTGTACGACCACAGCATTTATGCTGGGCAATTGTGGGGAGCTTGGCTGTGAGCTGAATTATATCATCCCCAGACCGTGTTCACACCATAGTCAGAGTAGTGGTTAGGACCCCTTGCCATGCTGAGAAACCGTGACGTGGTGCATGTGGGCTCCGATATCTCCATGACTGGAACATATTGGCAAAAGTCTCAGCTTTTAATACCTTTACTTATGTCTTGCCAGCATAGTCAGTGTTATATCTGTTTGGTGCATTCTCTCTGTGTGTTCTCTATGATTGCTACATTCTGTGTAGTTTGCTCTTGTGGTGCATGTGGACCGCGTCGATATCCTCCATTGTATGCATATTTTGCTGGGGTTAGTCGATTACTGCGGTCCACATGCGGTCGGGCTGCTCCCCTAACTAAAGACACGCCACAGTGTCATGGGCTGAGCAGCTCCTCCAGAATTGCCACTAAATTTTTTTGTTTTTCATTTTCTGTCTTGTTAGATTTGAGTGTGTTTGCCTTTACTTGGCACTCTAGCACTTTTTTGCACCTGGTAACCTCCCTCACATGGTCTGGTGTGGGTGTGGCTCGCGGCCTGGCTTCATCCACATTGTACGACCACAGCATTTATGCTGGGCAATTGTGGGGAGCTTGGCTGTGAGCTGAATTATATCATCCCCAGACCGTGTTCACACCATAGTCAGAGTAGTGGTTAGGACCCCTTGCCATGCTGAGAAACCGTGACGTGGTGCATGTGGGCTCCGATATCTCCATGACTGGAACATATTGGCAAAAGTCTCAGCTTTTAATACCTTTACTTATGTCTTGCCAGCATAGTCAGTGTTATATCTGTTTGGTGCATTCTCTCTGTGTGTTCTCTAATTAGTATGTAACCTACATACTAATTAGGTATTTAAACCTAACATTGTAAATCCATTTCAACAGTACATATGAAACATCCATTGTAGTTGAAACGCAGTCTCCTACAACCACTAATGAATTGCAAGCTTAAGGGAGATGTTTATCTTTTAGTTCTAAAATGATGATTTTTCATGAAAGACTGCTTTTTAACACTGAATATACCAACGATAAATTCAGCTTAAATAGCATATTAAAATCATTTTCTCTCTCCGCCTTTCTGAAAGTGACTTTAGCCCTCAGTCTAATAATCAATTGACCATGAATACTAAATCAACAGGGAGTGAGGGAGGGCGTGCTGGCAGCAGATGTTCAAAATGCGGCTTGGCAGACAGTGTAACGCCGGCAGACACAAATATTATATACCCACCATAACAACATCCAGTAACACCATATCTAATTTCCAAACAGTTGCATGTTTTAAATAAAAGTCAATAACGCAGCCGCAATACCTTAAAGGACACCTTCCTAATAAATACTGTGTTACCTCATCCTACCTTGTAAATTTGGCTAGTTTAACACATCTGGAACACTGGTTTTAAAATGTTAGGTAAAGCCAAAAAGAGTCAAATACACTTTGTGGTTTATCATAATCCCATCCAGATCCCTCCATACATTATATGAATTTCTGGATCTGTAACTTTATTATGATTTATGATTTCATTGTTAAAATTCGTAATATTCTGTGATTACAGGTGTTCCTGTTCCTACTATAAAGAGGAGGGGACCATGAAAACAGAAAAATCAACCGCTAAATGTGGTGGTGATGGAGGTCTCAACAACAGATGAGGAGGATTCACAAGAGCAGGCAGGACCCTCAGAGGATGTAGCAGCCCCTCCACCACCTGATGGCAATATGATGGCTCCTATGAAAGCTCATGAGCCAGGAACCTCCCATGAGCTTCAGGAATAAATTGAAGTGAATAAATTAGCTAGGAGTCGGCTCCGTGGGCTCCTGCCTGGCCCTGCATTCTGGGCACTGGTCAAAACATCCAGGGCTCCAGCCCCGAATGTTTTGACCTAACTGTTATTTAATAAAAATGAGCAATAAATAAATACCATAGCAGCGCCGGTCAACAGCTAGTTTATGTATAAAATAACAATATCCAACCCACTAAACCAAATGTTTAAACATAATAAAATATTTATTATCAAAAACAAATTATATAATATAAAAAAAGGCCTAAGGCAAATTTCTGAGTTCCTTTTGGATGTTCAGCAAGTCCTTATTACGGAGCTTTCTATGCTCCTCCAGCTTCCTCAATTGAATAGTCATCTGACACTGATGCTTCTTCAACCGTGCTTGAAGTTTGCATATTTTTGTATTGGTTTCTTTTATAGCCAACAGTTCATTGGCTTCTGCCTTTTGATGCCCCTGGAGCCTTCTTTTCAGTTTACAAATAACTGTTAGGGAAAAAAAAAAAAAAAATTAAATTATGATGAAGGTAGTTGTGATTTGTGTGGAGTTTATGTTACAGTACTGTCCATTTACAGAACAAAAACATTTTTTATTACTTTTTTGAAAATTATATGGTTTGTTTTAGTGTTTTTTTTTTATATTCTTATTTTCTATATTTTTTAAATTCTTTTATTATCAAACATCCAAAAAAAAAAGACGGAAGTGAACGGCGCAGGTGCGTGATTTCGGCAGCGATGCGGCGGACCGTGCCTTCAATCAAGAGGAGCTGGGCGGGCACAACACTGGACCTGGGCGGGATAAAGAGTGAGTGGACAGAGCCTCTAGGTGCTGATTTTACGCCCACATAGCACCTAGAGGCTCATTAGCATATAATAAAAGTGCTTTTTTAACAAAAAACAGCTGCGGGGACTAATGTTAGAAACATACTGTTATGTAGTGCTGATATTAGCGCATCGCTAATGTCAGTCAGCTACATAACAGTATTTCTGGTGGTAGAAACCCTTTAACGATAATAATACGTACTCAGCCCCTTATCTGTAAGATAATAATGTACTTATTATGATGGTCTTTGATATGTTTTTTTATTATATTTGAAACGCCTATTCATTCCGCCATGTGTTCCTTCTCATAGTGTATATGACAGATGAAGGGACTGGTCAGTTCTCGGAAGCTCGCCGCCATGTGATATAGTAATTCATTTTTTTTGTCCAATAAAAGGTATCAATCCACCCTAAATCTTATTTTGTATTTCTTAATGACAGCACTGAATTACTTAGTAATAATTATCTAATGTTTAATGTGAATTAGTTGGATATTATATGGTTTTTATGGCCTAGGTGCGCAAAGGAGCCCAAATTCCAATGAGTACCTTTTAGGAGGGCATTTTTAGGCATTTGGATTCCAGACTTCTTCTCACGCTTTAGGGCCCCTAAAATGCCAGGGCAGTATAATTACCCCACAAGTGACCCCATTTTGGAAAGAAGACACCTCAAGGTATTCCTTAATTGAGGGGCATGATGAGTTCCTAGAATATTATTTTTTTGGCACAAGTTAGCAGAAAATTATTTTGTAAGAGAAAAAAATATATATATATATCGCTAACTTGTGCCAAAAAAATATATATATTCTAGGTCAGACAGGACACTTTTAATGGGGAATTTATTTCAACATTCAGCATTTCATCTGACAGTTTATTTTCCTCAGTGAATACATTGAAAAAAAAAATATTTAACAGCTTTGCTTTCTCCTCGTTGCTCTCTGCAACTCCCCCCTCATTACTCTTTAAAGGGCCGACAGTCTCTAGTTTGGCCACTTTTATTTGTTTTTTACATGTTCTATTTTTTTCCTTATAGTTTTTCAGTGCTTCCGTGCTACCCTCCTGTTTTAGTGTTTTATATGCTTTCTTTTTGTCATTTATTGCTTTCTTTACAGTTCTGTTTATCCACATTGGTTTCTTTTTGATCCTTAACCTTTTATTCCCATACGGTATGTACCTCTCACAATGAGATTTTAGGATGCTTTTAAAGATATCCCATTTTCTGGCTGTATTTTTATTTGTGAGGACTTTATCCCATTTAGCTAACTAAATACTGCCCCACAGACAGTGCACAGTTGTGGCAGTATTACTTAGTGGGGGCACTGGGGGGGAAATTACGTAATGGGCAGGATGCAGTGAGTTGTGCACTGTCTGTGGGGGCAGTTAGTATTACTTAGTGGGGGCATTGGGGGCAAATTACGTAATGGGCACTGCCCATTACGTAATTTGCCCCCCAGTGCCCTAACAAAGTAATACTGCCCCCACAGACAGTGCACAACTCACTGCACACTGCCCATTATGTAATTTTCCCCCCAGTGCCCCCACTAAGGGTCTATTCACACGTCCGTTTTTTCTTTCCTGATCTGTTCCGTTTTTTGCTGAACAGATCTGGACCAGATCTGGACCCATTCATTTTCAATGGGTCCTGAAAAAAAACGGACAGCACAATGTCTGATTTTTTTTCAGGACCCATTGAAAATGAATGGGTCCAGATCTGGTCCAGATCTGTTCAGCAAAAAACGGAACAGATCAGGAAAGAAAAAACGGACGTGTGAATAGACCCTAAGTAATGCTAACTGTAGGCCAGTTGAGACAGATACATTAGACCACTATGATGGGATTTAAGGATGGTGACTGTATGTGTATCCAGCACGGTATATGGGTGGCAATGCGCCTGACTGCGCTGGACTGACCACAGTCTGTGGTACCCAGCTGCACTTTGGCGCATCGACCACCCCTTGCTATGGATCATGACAGCTGTGGTGTGATGTATTACCCATGTTGGCTATGATTTCCATTTTTTATTTTATGGGACTTTGTACTCACTTAGAATGAAGGTTTGAAGTATAGTGGTACGTTTGGCCGTTGAGGTGTCATTGTTATGAATTTCTATGAAAATTAGTACATGTTGCCTTGAGGTGTTATTGTTATGAATTTCTATGAAAAAAAATATTTTATGATCACGTATGATATCTAGACTATCAAATTTGTCTGTGAAAATATCGGTATGGGATGAGCACTTTATATTGTCTATTTATCATTCTCTCTAAATTCTCTCTTAGAAAATCATTGTTCTTTTGATCTTTTTCTTCATAAAATCATGTATTATTAAATTGGGGTCTATACACTAGGATTGGATGAAATGTATTTACTGTATTCAAAAAATCATGTATAATAATTCTTGGTGATGTACATTGTGGAATCTTAGGTGATAGGATACATTTTGAGCTATATTCATGGTTGTAAATTTTTATGGAATCATGTGGTCATAGGGATGTTAATTCATCATTAGAAATCATGATATGAAGCCTCTTTTATGGAATCATGTCATCATGGGTATGTAAATGTATAACTATTAAGTCTTCCTGCCAATCATGTTATCATAAGTATGAGAACCCAGTATTAGTATTAGAAATTATGGTATTAAACCTCCTTTTATTGTCCCTTTGTTTCCTCTCTTTCTCTTTTCCATCTTTCTCTTTCTTCCCCTCCTCCCCGTGATAATAATATGTATTCAGCGGTTCATTGGTACTCTCTAGTACATGGATGTCAAACTCATGGCCCTCCGGATGTTGCAAAACTACAACTCCCATCATTCCCTGATAGCTGTAGTATGCCCAGGCATGATGGGAGTTGTAGTCTTGCAACAGCTGGAGGGCCACGAGTTTGACATCCCTGCTCTAGTAGATACACTCCATGTATACTTCATTTGGGATAATTATAATGTGCACCGTTTTTTTTGACATGTATAACCAGGCTTTGATATTATCGGAGCGGCACTGTCTGATACAGCGCTTGGCCGGGGACGCCGCTGTGCTTCCTTGGGAGGCGGGTTGGAACGCATGGCTTGCGTTCCACCCCTCCTCCTGATGAATGCGGCGCCTCCATGACACACTCGGCGCGCAACATCGGGCACAAGCGCTCGATAAACAGGTATCAGCTGCATCATATGATCAGTTCACATTAAAGTTACATGGGGGGGGGGTATAAAGAGGGAGCCATGACCACATTTCTATTAACCTCCTGACGAAGCTGAGGCGAAACGCGCGTCGGGGTTCCAGCCTGCCCTGTGTCCGCTGTCTCTGCCCTCCATCATGTCTTTGGGTATGTTTGTTTTTCCAGCAGGTATCGGTGGGAGAGTTTCTTTCTTATAGCTTCCATAGTGATAGCTTGGTGTAAGGGGGCGTATTTACTTGAATATTTCAGACAGATACTATGTCATTATTTTTTCTGTCATTATTGTTATACTATTTTGGGCCCCACACCTATATTGACTCTCCTCAGGGGTATGCAGTGGAGTGAGGACCACAGTTACTTGTATTTGTTTTGTACCAAATAATATCTACTTGTAAATTACCCCACTGCATACGGCACATACACTTTACATGTGTTCCATCTGTTTGGCAGGTTATTGAGACACCGGCGGGGGGACTATGGTATCCAGTTTGTTTGCTGATTTTTTCCAAATTAATTCTGTGTAATAATGTCTCATATTTATGAATTTTGATCAATTTATGATATAATAAAGTATTTATATTTTTAAAGGGAACCTGTCACCGGGATTTTGTGTATAGAGCTGAGGACATGGGTTGCTAGATGGCCGCTAGCACGTCCGCAATACCCAGTCCCCATAGCTCTGTGTGCTTTTATTGTGTCAAAAAAATCGATTTGATACATATGCAAATTAACCTGAGATGAGTCCTGTCCCTGACTCATCTCACACACAGGACTCGTCTCAGGGTAATTTGCATATGTATCAAATTGATTTTTTTACACAATAAAAGCACACAGAGATATGGGGACTGGGTATTGCGGATGTGCTAGGGGTGATCTTGCAACCCATGTCCTCAGCTCTATGCACAAAATCCCGGTGACAGGTTCCCTTTAAATATACTGGGCATTCTATGGTTGCTTTTTAACAACACTATTAGGTTTATATGATTGGTTCTCTGTTTGTCCTACCCTACTGTTTTATAGTGAGGACTTCTTTGTTGGTTCTATCCCCTCCCCTCAGTCTGCAAAGTAATTTAATAATCAACAATCCATTTGAGACATCCATTGTAGCCATTGTGTTTCTAACGACCAACCAGCCGAATGCTAAGTGGTTGTAGACGAATGCTTAGTGGTTGTAGACAAATGCTAAGTGGTTGTAGACGAATGCTAAGTGGTTGTAGACGAATGCTAAGTGGTTTTAGCAGACTGCGTTTCAACTACAATGGATGTTTCATATGTACTGTTGAATGGATTTACAATGTTAGGTTTAATTACCTAATTAGTATGTAACAAGACAGAAAATGAAAAACAAAAAAATTTAGTGGCAATTCTGGAGGAGCTGCTCAGCCCATGACACTGTGGCGTGTCTTTAGTTAGGGGAGCAGCCCGACCGCATGTGGACCGCAGTAATCGACTAACCCCAGCAAAATATGCATACAATGGAGGATATCGACGCGGTCCACATGCACCACAAGAGCAAACTACACAGAATGTAGCAATCATAGAGAACACACAGAGAGAATGCACCAAACAGATATAACACTGACTATGCTGGCAAGACATAAGTAAAGGTATTAAAAGCTGAGACTTTTGCCAATATGTTTTTCATTTTCTGTCTTGTTAGATTTGAGTGTGTTTGCCTTTACTTGGCACTCTAGCACTTTTTTGCACCTGGTAACCTCCATCACATGGTCTGGTGTGGGTGTGGCTCGCGGCCTGGCTTCATCCACATTGTACGACCACAGCATTTATGCTGGGCAATTGTGGGGAGCTTGGCTGTGAGCTGAATTATATCATCCCCAGACCGTGTTCACACCATAGTCAGAGTAGTGGTTAGGACCCCTTGCCATGCTGAGAAACCGTGACGTGGTGCATGTGGGCTCCGATATCTCCATGACTGGAACATATTGGCAAAAGTCTCAGCTTTTAATACCTTTACTTATGTCTTGCCAGCATAGTCAGTGTTATATCTGTTTGGTGCATTCTCTCTGTGTGTTCTCTATGATTGCTACATTCTGTGTAGTTTGCTCTTGTGGTGCATGTGGACCGCGTCGATATCCTCCATTGTATGCATATTTTGCTGGGGTTAGTCGATTACTGCGGTCCACATGCGGTCGGGCTGCTCCCCTAACTAAAGACACGCCACAGTGTCATGGGCTGAGCAGCTCCTCCAGAATTGCCACTAAATTTTTTTGTTTTTCATTTTCTGTCTTGTTAGATTTGAGTGTGTTTGCCTTTACTTGGCACTCTAGCACTTTTTTGCACCTGGTAACCTCCCTCACATGGTCTGGTGTGGGTGTGGCTCGCGGCCTGGCTTCATCCACATTGTACGACCACAGCATTTATGCTGGGCAATTGTGGGGAGCTTGGCTGTGAGCTGAATTATATCATCCCCAGACCGTGTTCACACCATAGTCAGAGTAGTGGTTAGGACCCCTTGCCATGCTGAGAAACCGTGACGTGGTGCATGTGGGCTCCGATATCTCCATGACTGGAACATATTGGCAAAAGTCTCAGCTTTTAATACCTTTACTTATGTCTTGCCAGCATAGTCAGTGTTATATCTGTTTGGTGCATTCTCTCTGTGTGTTCTCTAATTAGTATGTAACCTACATACTAATTAGGTATTTAAACCTAACATTGTAAATCCATTTCAACAGTACATATGAAACATCCATTGTAGTTGAAACGCAGTCTCCTACAACCACTAATGAATTGCAAGCTTAAGGGAGATGTTTATCTTTTAGTTCTAAAATGATGATTTTTCATGAAAGACTGCTTTTTAACACTGAATATACCAACGATAAATTCAGCTTAAATAGCATATTAAAATCATTTTCTCTCTCCGCCTTTCTGAAAGTGACTTTAGCCCTCAGTCTAATAATCAATTGACCATGAATACTAAATCAACAGGGAGTGAGGGAGGGCGTGCTGGCAGCAGATGTTCAAAATGCGGCTTGGCAGACAGTGTAACGCCGGCAGACACAAATATTATATACCCACCATAACAACATCCAGTAACACCATATCTAATTTCCAAACAGTTGCATGTTTTAAATAAAAGTCAATAACGCAGCCGCAATACCTTAAAGGACACCTTCCTAATAAATACTGTGTTACCTCATCCTACCTTGTAAATTTGGCTAGTTTAACACATCTGGAACACTGGTTTTAAAATGTTAGGTAAAGCCAAAAAGAGTCAAATACACTTTGTGGTTTATCATAATCCCATCCAGATCCCTCCATACATTATATGAATTTCTGGATCTGTAACTTTATTATGATTTATGATTTCATTGTTAAAATTCGTAATATTCTGTGATTACAGGTGTTCCTGTTCCTACTATAAAGAGGAGGGGACCATGAAAACAGAAAAATCAACCGCTAAATGTGGTGGTGATGGAGGTCTCAACAACAGATGAGGAGGATTCACAAGAGCAGGCAGGACCCTCAGAGGATGTAGCAGCCCCTCCACCACCTGATGGCAATATGATGGCTCCTATGAAAGCTCATGAGCCAGGAACCTCCCATGAGCTTCAGGAATAAATTGAAGTGAATAAATTAGCTAGGAGTCGGCTCCGTGGGCTCCTGCCTGGCCCTGCATTCTGGGCACTGGTCAAAACATCCAGGGCTCCAGCCCCGAATGTTTTGACCTAACTGTTATTTAATAAAAATGAGCAATAAATAAATACCATAGCAGCGCCGGTCAACAGCTAGTTTATGTATAAAATAACAATATCCAACCCACTAAACCAAATGTTTAAACATAATAAAATATTTATTATCAAAAACAAATTATATAATATAAAAAAAGGCCTAAGGCAAATTTCTGAGTTCCTTTTGGATGTTCAGCAAGTCCTTATTACGGAGCTTTCTATGCTCCTCCAGCTTCCTCAATTGAATAGTCATCTGACACTGATGCTTCTTCAACCGTGCTTGAAGTTTGCATATTTTTGTATTGGTTTCTTTTATAGCCAACAGTTCATTGGCTTCTGCCTTTTGATGCCCCTGGAGCCTTCTTTTCAGTTTACAAATAACTGTTAGGGAAAAAAAAAAAAAAATATTAAATTATGATGAAGGTAGTTGTGATTTGTGTGGAGTTTATGTTACAGTACTGTCCATTTACAGAACAAAAACATTTTTTATTACTTTTTTGAAAATTATATGGTTTGTTTTAGTGTTTTTTTTTTTATATTCTTATTTTCTATATTTTTTAAATTCTTTTATTATCAAACATCCAAAAAAAAAAGACGGAAGTGAACGGCGCAGGTGCGTGATTTCGGCAGCGATGCGGCGGACCGTGCCTTCAATCAAGAGGAGCTGGGCGGGCACAACACTGGACCTGGGCGGGATAAAGAGTGAGTGGACAGAGCCTCTAGGTGCTGATTTTACGCCCACATAGCACCTAGAGGCTCATTAGCATATAATAAAAGTGCTTTTTTAACAAAAAACAGCTGCGGGGACTAATGTTAGAAACATACTGTTATGTAGTGCTGATATTAGCGCATCGCTAATGTCAGTCAGCTACATAACAGTATTTCTGGTGGTAGAAACCCTTTAACGATAATAATACGTACTCAGCCCCTTATCTGTAAGATAATAATGTACTTATTATGATGGTCTTTGATATGTTTTTTTATTATATTTGAAACGCCTATTCATTCCGCCATGTGTTCCTTCTCATAGTGTATATGACAGATGAAGGGACTGGTCAGTTCTCGGAAGCTCGCCGCCATGTGATATAGTAATTCATTTTTTTTGTCCAATAAAAGGTATCAATCCACCCTAAATCTTATTTTGTATTTCTTAATGACAGCACTGAATTACTTAGTAATAATTATCTAATGTTTAATGTGAATTAGTTGGATATTATATGGTTTTTATGTAGATTACAGAGTAATTGTGTTTTTAATTTTTCTGTCTATCTCTCTACTTTTTTATATTTTGAAAAATTTTTGGTCCCTTTTTCTTGTAAACATTGTATTAATATTTAATTAGCTAGCTTTGTGCACAAATTTACCTTCCTAATGAGGGGTGTAAACCGGCTCCGCCTCCTCTTCTGCCGGTGGTGGTGGAGAGGACTCCCCTGGTTGAGGTGGTTCCTCTGACTCCAAGGAGATTTGGGAGGGTCCAAGCTGCTCCTTCTCTGCCTGCTTCTCCAATTCTTCCTCCTCATCAGATGTCACCACAGTCTCCTGTGATTTTCGTTTTTTTATGGTTGGAACAGGATCCCCTGCAATCACAGAATGTTAAGAATTCAGACAAATAAGTAATAGAACATAACAAAGCTAAATATAAAAAAAAAAATTCATATACGGAGGAATCTGCATGGGATTCTGATTATCCACACAGTGGATTTTCCTAATTTTGGAGTTATATAACATGCCCAAACCAGTGTTACAGATGGCTAAAACTGGCCTAAGTTAAAAGGTAGGATGACGTAACAGGGCTTATTGGATGGTGTTATGTTGGGTATATCATATTTTTTGGTTGTCAGCGTTAGTTATACTGTCTGGCCAGCCGCATTTTCAATATCTGCCATCCGCCTTCACTCCCTGTTGATTCACACGGTCACTTTATTATTAAAAGGAGGGATAAAGTCGCTTGACGATAGTTGCGAAGCGTACTTGATTTTTAGATGGTATTTAGGAAGAGTTTATCGCTGGTCTATTCAGTGGTAGAGGGAGTCTTTCACGTAAAATTATGATGTTACACCAGTAACATCATGATTTCCCTAACTTTCCCCTTATTAAAATGTTAACTTTAATATTGCTGTCCATCAACTGTATTCATCGAAAAATGCTTTTATTTTATTGTTAATTAGCTTGTATAGGTGCCCAGAGGCGGCGTTGATGTATGTGCTGCTGCCCATGCCCCTCGGCACTTTTCAAAGCAAACCACTTCCCTTTCACCCCTCTGGGCTGCCCTAGGTTCTTCAGTTTCCATTATCTCTTCAACCCTAAATCCTGCTCCTGCGCTGTTTAACATAATCCTTGCGCCTGAACAATACATTACCCTAATTAGTCTACTTTAAAAAATTTTGGTTTAATTTAACACAATAAAAGCATTTTTGAACCCAAAAAATCATGTTTTAATCTGAGAGCCAGCCGTATTTTATTTACATTTTTGGCCATTTGTCTTAGATAGTGGCTCATTTTTTGCGTGATGAGGGCATACCATGGGCGTAGCTATAGGGGATGCAGAGGTAGCAGTCGCTACTGGGCACAGGAGACTGAGGGGGCACAATTACCCTTGTGGTGCATACAAAGACATTATATTGTATTATATTATAGAAAGTGTACACTGGTCAAGTTAAACCTCTGGCTGGAGGGAAGGGGTTAGGTCAAGATATTGGCATTGGCATGGGGATGGGGGAAGGAGGTGCTGTTTTAATTTTTGCCTGAGGCAGCATGAAGGCTACGTGCTCCCCTGTCCCTGACCACTAAGCACTGAGGGAAGGGGGTCCAAGCCTAACTCTTGCAACAGGTGTCATTAACCTTTAGCTATGCCCCTGGGGCATACGCCTTTTGGATCGCTTAGTGTTGCACTTTTAGTGATAGCAATTCTGTATTCCAGGCTTTATCAGAGGCGTTAGGTCATGTGATATCTTTATGTGCCGGTTGATACGGACGTATCGATACCTAATAGGTCTACTTTAATTTTTTCCATTTATTTTTAACAATTTCTTTATTTTTGCTTTATTTGGGAAGACAAAAATGACACAAATTTTTTTGGGTTGCAAAAATAAATCTTTAAAAGTTTTATTTGCAATTTATTTTGGGTCCCACTCTGGGACTTCAACTTTTGGGGTCTGAACCCCTTTACAATGCATTCAAATACTTCTGTATTGGAATGCATTGGATATAGGAGTAATACAGTTGTATTACTAGGGCCGAATGCCCACAGCCGTGTTCCGCGGCCGAGAGCGGTCCGTGGTTTTCCGGGCGGGATTCCTGCTGACAGCAGAAGCGCACAGCGTCATTGGTTGCTATGACGCCGTGTGCTTCATGCCGCCGCTGCTGTACAGTAAGAGACTCGTATGATCTTAACGAGTGTATTACTGTAGAGCAGCGGCGGCATGAAGCGCACGGCGTCATAGCAGCATCACTGAATATATACATTAGAAAGTGTTGTGGAAGAAGATAAAGTTATGTAAGCAGCACTGTACCTGGGCATATTCTCTCACTTTCTTTATGGATGCAACAATCCATATGGTGGCGCTTTAAATCGCACAATTTTTTTGGAATAGATGCCTTTGTGGGCCTCCGATCAAATTTTTCTGCCATCTCCTCTATCAGCTCCGTGATAATGGCGTCCTTCGTTGCATGTTTCCTAGTCCGATGGTAGCCCTTTTTCCAACATGCGCTGAAGAATAAAGATGCAAGCATTTAATCCCAATTATTTGAAATACAAGTTTTCAGCAAAAAGGTCCTCAGCAAAACAGCAAATAGTAGATACGTATTTGATTGGGAAAATATTATATTTATTGTTAATGTGATAATTACGATCAGATTCTATTGAGATTATATGTGTGTGGGGTCTGAGCTATCAGATATTGCCCAGCTGAGCTGCGCTGTACCTGTCTAGTGAAGTGACGGTACGATATGGGGTGTACAGCTGGTTCGCCTCCCTGTGGTGCACCCTGGGTAACGTTAAATAAACCAGCAAATATCCTCGAGTGCCGTATTTGTTTCTCATGGGATTATGTTACCAACAGTGGTAACATAATTCTATGAGAAACAAATACGGCACTCGAGGATAAAAAGCGCTTGAAAAGAGGGATCGGTGTTCTTTTATTCTGATACCCAGGAAAGCTGGATACTTGCTGCTGAGATCGGTAATCTGGTGTAACTCTGCAAATCTGGACTATCACTGTACCGAAGATTAGAGTGACCAGACCATCTCAAAAATAGCGCATTTGATACCTGACCACCGAGGATCCCGAAGATCTTTCAACTTTTACCGCAACAAGCTAAACCGCATTTTACTACTGCCAATATTATCTTCACTGCACGTGGGACGCCACGAGTGAGGTAAAGAGGTCTGATACCAACTGAAACAGTGAGTACATCATCTCGGGCTATCTTGCAAGTAGGCAGTAAAAAAGCTAGCGGTACCGCTACACCACCTGAGGAATTATCCTCTCAATGATTCCACCTGACTAACCCCTAGATTCCGGTTACAAAGAGCGAGTTTACAAAACTCTCAAGAAAGACTATCTCTTGTTACAACGTTTCATCCATTTACCATTGGATATATTTAAGGACATTATTTGTTTTAAGTTTTTTTTAGGTCTTTAGTATTTTAATATGTTTTAATTATCATATGTTATTACTTCTAATAAATAACGTGCAAATTAACCCTCCGTGTGGCATTAAGTGTCTGGTGTGCCCTACTATTGTTACCTGCATGTTGTTGAAACACTCCACATACATATAAACTATTTGTCATACATGCAGTATGTAATAAAAAAAATACAATGCTGTGATACAATATTACTTCCTCATCCTCTTTTAACCATCTTTTAACCATCTTTCGCTAGCCGATAATATTTGTGGCACTATGTTCGAATCCAGCATAGAAAACAAAACCAAGTCATGTGACATTGTAACTTCGTACGATCGCGTACGAAATAACGTGATAATTTCATAACGTCCTGATTTTCAGTTGATACGGATATTCGAATTTAAAGATCGATTCCAGCCTGCTTCTTGTGCGAATGGGCAGGACACTGGGCAGGGAGGAATCGATATATATATTCAAAGTACAGTTTTTCGAAAGATAGAATATACTGTCGGATCTGAGTTTCTCCTGCAACTCAGATCCGATGGTATATTCTAACCCACAGGCGTTCCCATGGTTACGGTGACGCTTGTCGGGGACTCCGTAGGAGCAGTATGTTAAAGTGGAATATTATTGCTCTAACTTCGTCTTTTCGAATATTCTTAATATTGCTCTAACTTCGTCTTTTAGAATATTCGTAATATTCTAAAAGACGAAGTAGAGCAATATTACGAATATTCGTAAAATACACATATAGATTGTAATTTAGCTAATACAGTTCTATAATCCTTTTTTTTTTTGTCTAATATTTTTGCCTCTTCTGAACTTCAGTTTTGTAAAATATGTACACTATTAAAAAAATTACTATAGCAGTATACTAGCTAAATTACAATCTATATGTGCATTTTACAAATATTCTTACAATTGCTCTAACTTCGTCTTTTAGAATATCACAAATAAATATTCTAAAATAAGTTAGAACAATATTACGAATATTCGTAAAATACATATATATAGATTGTAATTTAGCTAATATCCTGCTATAGTATTTTTTTTAATAGTGTACATATTTTACAAAACTGAAGTTCAGAAGAGGCAAAAAAAAAAAAGGATTATAGAACTATATTAGCTAAATTACAGTCTATGTGTGTATTTTACGAATATTTGTAATATTGCTCTAACTTCGTCTTTTAGAATATTACAAATATTCTAAAAGACGAAGTTAGAGCAATATTAAGAATATTCGTAAAATACACATATTAGCCTATCCATAGTAATTTAGTCGAATGTTGCCTTATAAAAAATTTGCAATACGCGATTAATTAAATCGCATGTTACATGAAATGACGAATATTCGATTTTGACGAATATAAGACGAATATTCAATCGAATATTCACGAAATATCGCGAAATCGAATATGGCACCTCCCGCTCATCACTACTACAGAGGGATCTGGATAGATTGCAGGCTTGGGCAGATAAGTGGCAGATGAGGTTTAACACTGACAAATGTAAAGTTATGCACATGGGAAGGAATAATGCAAGTCACCCGTACATACTAAATGGTGAAACACTCGGTAACACTGACATGGAAAAGGATCTAGGAATTTTAATAAACAGCAAACTAAGCTGCAAAAACCAGTGTCAGGCAGCTGCTGCCAAGGCCAATAAGATAATGGGTTTCATCAAAAGGGGCATAGATGCCTGTGATAAGAACATAGTCCTACCACTTTACAAATCATTAGTCAGACCACACATGGAGTACTGTGTACAGTTCTGGGCTCCAGTGAACAAGCTGACATAGCAGAGCTGGAGAGGGTTCAGAGGAGAGCAACTAAAGTAATAACTGGAATGGGGCAACTACAGTACCCTGAAAGATTATAAAAATTAGGGTTATTCACTTTAGAAAAAAGATGACTGAGGGGAGATTTAATTAATATGTATAAATATATCAGGGGTCAGTACAGAGATCTATCCCATCATCTGTTTATCCCCAGGACTGTGACGAGGGGACATCCTCTGTGTCTAGAGGAAAGAATGTTTGTACACAAACATAGAAGAGGATTCTTTAGGGTAAGAGCAGTGAGACTATGGAACTCTCTGCCTGAGGAGGTGGTGATGGTGAGTACAATAAAGGAATTCAAGAGGGGCCCGGATGTATTTCTGGAGTGTAATATTACAGGATATAGCTACTAGAGAGGGATCGTTGATCCAGGGAGTTATTCTGATTGCCTGATTGGAGTCGGGAAGGAATTTTTTATTCCCCTAAAGTGAGGAAAATTGGCTTCTACCTCACAGGTTTTTTTTCCCTTCCTCTGGATCAACTTGCAGGATGACAGGCCGAACTGGATGGACAAATCTCTTTTTTCGGCCTTATGTACTATGTTACTATGAAATTGAATATTCGTCATTATTCTATTTATCTCGAATAATATGCAATTTAATTATTCGCGTATTGCGATTTTCTGTAAACTGTATAAGGCAATTTTCATATTGAAAGGCTATGGCTAATGTGTATTTTACGAATATTCGCTATATTGCTATAACTTAGTTTTTTAGAATATCACGAATATTCTAAAATACGAAGTTATAGCAATATCGCAAATATTCGTAAAATACACATAATTTAGGTAATATAGTGCTATAATCTTTTTTTATAATTTTTTTTCTCTCTACAGCACTCTATTAGCTAAATTGCAGTCTATATGTGTATTTTTAGAATATTCGCTATATTGCTATAACTTATTTTTTTAGAATATTCGTCATATTCTAAAAAACTAAGTCATAGCAATATAGCGAATATTCGTAATATAATTTTCCAAACATGAAGTTCAGAAGAGACAAAAAAATTTGACTATAAAAAAAATGATTATAGCACTATATTAGCTAAATTGCAGTCTATGTGTGTATTTTACAAATATTCTCTATATTTCTATAACTTTGTTTTTTAGAATATGACGAATATTCTAAAAAACGAAGTTATAGCAATATAGCGAAAATAAATTCGTTATTTAGAATATTCGTATATATATTTTTTAAAATCTGTACTGTTATTCCACTTTTGCATACTGCTCCGCGACAAGTGTCCCCGTCACCATGGGAACGCCTGTGGGTTAGAATATACCATCGGATCTGAGTTTTCTTGATATCCGGGAAAACTCAGATCCGATGGTATATTCTAACCCAAAGGCATTCCCATGTAGAGATGGGGTGCTGTCCTTACAGCGGAGATTAGATGAGTCCTTCAGGACTCTAGTGGACACTGAATACAATTGCCTAGCTATCGATTTCCCTATTAAATCAGCAGCAGCTACACTGTCCCTCCTCTCACTAAGAATGCAGCTTCCGAATGAATCTAAAATGGATGCTGTCCAGGAGGTGGGAGGGTCTGGGAGGGAGGGTCTGCTGCTGATTGGCTGGAATGTGTCTGCTGACTGTGAGGTACAGGGTCAAAGCTTACTCAATGATGACGAATAGGGGGCGGACCGAACATCACATATGTTCGCCCGCCGTGGCGAACGCGAACAAGTGATGTTCGCAGGGAACTTTTCGCCGGCAAACTATTCGGGACATCTCTATTCCCATGGTGACGGGGACGCTTGTCGGGGAGGTGTATGCCGAAGTTGATTAAATAACGAATATATTCGCTATATTTTAGTTTTTTCGAATATTCGTGGATATGCCAATAAGAATATATGGCAATATTCAGCCGATCTCCATTAGTTTGCTAAAAGAAAATTTGGCTAGATGGGCTTAGACGATTACCTCGGTCAGGCAGGCCAACCAGGAAGAAGCACCAGTACAGCACTACACACAGCACACACTATATAACACACACACAATATGACGATGCAGAGCCAAACGGATCTGTCCTGACTTACAATGTAAGTCAATGGGGATGGATTCGTTTTCACTGACACAATATGGTGCAACTGAAAACGGATCTGCCTCCCATTGACTTTCAGTGTAAGTCAAAACGGATCCGTTTGCATTATCATGAACAATAATAAATAAATAAAAAATGTATTTTTTTTTTTGTTCATGGTAATGCAAACGGATCCGTTCTGAACGGATACAAGCGTTTGCATTATCGATGCGGATCCGTCTGTGCAGATACCAGACGGATCTGCAACTAACGCAGGTGTGAAAGTAGCCTAAGATATAACACACTCCCACATAAATAGTAAAATCTCTCATCTCTATCCCAGAGATAATTGGATAAAGGGGCCAGGCATGCGGTCGATGACTAAGACCATTGTTTGTGGATTGCATTAAAGGCAATATACATTGTGTTTGTGGATTGTGTCACCGGCAATATCCATTGTGTTCGCTAATCTCCATTGTGTTCGCTAACTGCTTCACAGGCAGATAAGGTGGTTTGTGTACATTTAAAGGGCTAAATACGGTTAACTAAATGAATAGCAGACGAAATACAAGAGTCTGGGCATTCATAAAACAAGGGTTTTGTCACAATCTTTTTTACAAATGATTACTTAATACCGGTTTTGACATGTACAAAATCATCCAGTTACGTCATACATCTCTCCCTCGTCGTGATTGTGTATATATATATATTGTAGGAGAGTCCCCGGAATAATAATGGACGGACGATACGTGCCACCAGAGGTCCTGGCCTCGGTGGAGTAAGAACCGGATCATTGCGGTTACAGCGGCGAATGCTGCTGGCGCAGCGTGTCCGGGCCGGTTCTTACTGTTCCCCACGGCCAGCCCAGGTTTTTGGTGGAGCTGGGCCTTTAAGAACCCAGCCTGCTGATGATGGGGGTGGGGTGTGTCTTGCTGTGCTGGAGATTTCCACAGACAGAGTGAGTGCTGGTGAAGGAGAGTGTGGGCGCAGCACACATTGAAGGATAGCCCTGGGACCTGTGGTGCTACGAGCCGAAGGGGCTCTGGCCTGAGGGAGACAAAGGCAGATAGCCTAGAAGCCTGCAGAACTGCTGTGGTCTGTCCAAAACAAGGTGACTCAAACCTGCTGTTTATTTTCTATGGAAGGACTTTTGTTTTATGCACTATGTGGATATGCACCTGTGTGGTCTGCACATTGCCTGTTATGCCGTTGGTGTGAATAAAGTCACAGTGTATCACAAAGACTGTCTATGATTGCCTCAATACTGCCGCCGCTACCGTAGCCTACCACGAGCACATCCCCACAATTGGTGGCTTGGAGCGGGCATTCCTGCAGTGAGGCAGGCCTGAGGCAAGAGTTGTGTTGGACTGCATGTCATATATCAGGCCTGCAAGTTTTATGGTTCCTGACAAGATGGAGGAGGCCATTAAGCACCTGATTCAGAGTAATGTACAGCAGCAACAGGCATTGCAGGCTCAGAAGGAAAGACATGATGAGGCTATGTGTGCACAGCAGCAAACAAACAATCTCCTAATGCAGCAGCTGGTAGCCATGCAAGAGTCGGTGCGAACATCCCTGCAAGGAGTTTCAACTGCAACAACCCCGACTGTGTCTACCGCCAGGGACAAAGTCCGATCCGCCCTGAGGAAAATGGGTCCGGGAGATGATATAGAGGCATTCCTGATGATATTCGAAAGAACCGCGGAGCAAGAGAGGCTGCCGTTGGAGCAGTGGGCCGAGGTGGTGGCGCCTTTTCTGGTGGGGGACGCACAAAAGGCCTATTTTGACCTCAGCTGCGATGAGGCCAAGGACTATGAGAGGCTAAAAACTGAGGTGTTGGCCAGGTTGGGGGTAAACACCTATGTGCGAGCGCACAGGGTGTATCAGTGGGTGTTTGCCGAGTCCCGACCCGCCCGGTCACAAGCCTATGACTTACTTCACCTAGTAAAAAAATGGCTTCAGCCTGAAATATTGAGCACCTCTCAGATGGTTGAAAGGGTCGTGGTCGACAGGTTCGTGCGTACCCTCCCGAGAGCCATACAGCGCTGGGTGGGACAAGGCGATCCAGGCAACCTGGAACAACTGGTTAGCCTGGTGGAGAGGTATATGGCCACTCAGGATTTGGTGCGGGACTCAGCGGTACTACCGAAGTCACGTCAGCCCCCGTTGCCGACCCGGGATCCTGAAAAAGGGATCCCACCACATAAGGAGGGGAGTGGATCTCCAGTCCGTGGGAGGAATACCCTGGGGAGGAGGGAGGCTGCGAGGATCAGATGTTGGCATTGTCAGGACTGGGGACATGTGGCATCCAACTGCCCTAGGGCATCCGAACCCATGGACTGCGGGTTCGCTCGCCGGTCCTCTTTTTATGCCCAACCGGTGTATATAGCTGACCCCCTGCTGGCGGCGGACAACCCTCCGGTGTGTGATGTCGTTGTTAATGGACACTCCGTGCAGGCCCTGCTGGACTCTGGGAGCCTGGTAACTCTGGTCCATGAGTCGCTGGTAACGGAAAAACTCCCAGAAAGGCGAACCCTTACCATTGTCTGTATACATGGGGATCGCAGGGAGTATCCCACCACTAAGGTTACCCTGGCAGTGGGTGGAAAGGAGGTACCACATGTCGTCGGGGTGGGGAGACGGCTCCCTTATGCCGCAATATTGGGGAGGGACTTTCCCCTGTTCTGGACTTTGTGGAGGAACGGGTTGCCTACCTATGGGGAAGGAAAATGTCCAGGTCCCGAGCCCGAGGACCCCGAGGCAGGGACCCCAGCTGTAGGGGTCACCGTAGAGGAGGTAGAGTGTAACCCTGACCGGTTTCCCCTAGAAGTATTGGCGGGTGAGACAGTAGAAAGTTCGTCCATCCTGGATCTGGAGGTACCCCGAGAAACCTTCGGGACCGCACAGCTCCAGGATTCGACGTTATTGCGGGCTAGAGAAGGTGTGTCGGTGGTTAATGGTGTTGCCCAGCGTCCCGGCGCCGATACCGTATTTCCTCACCTGGCCTATAACCAGGACCTGTTATATAGGGTAGACAAGGTGAGGCAGGAGGTGGTGGAACAACTGGTGGTGCCCCAGCCTTACCGGCGAATGGTCTTGGATTTAGCGCATGCGCATGTGTTGGGTGGTCATCTAGGGGTTAAGAAAACGCTGGAGCGAATTCTACAACGGTTCTATTGGCCTGGGATATATGAGGAAGTCCGGAGGTTCTGTCAGTCCTGTCCAGTGTGTCAGCTGACTAGCCCCCAACCTCACTATCGCAGTCCACTGGTACCTATGCCCATTATAGAGGTGCCCTTCGAAAGGATCGCCATGGATCTAGTAGGCCCCATTATTAAGTCAGCCCGAGGTCACCAACACATCCTGGTAGTGTTAGACTATGCCACTCGCTATCCGGAGGCGGTCCCATTGCGCCATACGTCGGCCAAGGTAATAGCTAAAGAGCTCATGAGTATGTTTGCCCGGGTGGGGATACCAAAGGAGATTCTGACGGACCAGGGGACACCCTTTATGTCCAAAGTAACAAAGGAATTGTGTAAGCTATTAAATATTAAACACCTGCACACGTCCGTCTACCATCCCCAAACCGATGGGTTAGTAGAACGGTTTAATAAGACCCTGAAGTCCATGCTAAAAAGAGTCGTGGCTAAGGACGGGAGGGATTGGGACTTACTGTTGCCCTATGTTTTGTTTGCGGTACGGGAGGTGCCCCAGGCGTCCACGGGGTTCTCGCCCTTTGAGTTGTTATATGGGCGACATCCCCGTGGGCTACTGGATATCGCTAAGGAAGCATGGGAGCAACAGCCTACGCCTCATAAAAGTGTGATAGAGCACATAGGAAAAATGCAGGACCGAATAGGGGTCGTGTTGCCGATCGTCCGTGAGCACATGGAAGCGGCACAACTGGCCCAGAGTCGGGTATATAACCGAACCGCCCGGGTAAGGACATTTCACCCGGGGGACCGAGTTCTTGTACTCGTGCCCACGGTCGAGAGTAAATTCTTGGCCCGGTGGCAAGGACCCTATGAAGTTAAGGAGAAGGTGGGCCCAGTTGATTACAGGATATACCAGCCAGGGAGGCGGAAGCCCGAACAGGTATATCATGTGAATCTACTAAAACCTTGGAGAGACAGAGAGAATTTGTTTGCAGACAGCCCGCCCTCTGTCGGGACGTCAGGGAGTGACCCGGGGTCACCAGGTGTTCCGGAGAGCGCCGCTGGGGTGACGATAGGGGACGGACTGTCGACCAAACAAGCACAAGAGGTGAAAGAATTTGTTAGTCGGAATAGGGACGTATTCTCTGACCTTCCTGGACGTACCACCTTGATCGAGCATGACATTATCACCGAGCCCCGGGTGAAAGTCCGCCTAAGACCATACCGAGTACCGGAGGCTCGGCGACAGGCCATTTCGCAGGAGGTAAGATCGATGCTACGTCTAGGGGTCATAGAAGAGTCAAAGAGCGAGTGGGCTAGCCCGATTGTCCTTATTCCCAAACCGGATGGTTCATTACGGTTCTGTAATGATTTTAGGAAATTGAATGAGGTATCAAAATTTGACGCCTATCCCATGCCTCGGGTAGACGAGTTGATAGAGCGGCTGGGAAAAGCCCGGTATTTTTCGATCCTAGATCTCACGAAGGGCTACTGGCAGGTACCTCTGACGGAGGCGGCAAAGGAGAAGACGGCCTTTGTCACCCCGGAGGGGCTTTTTCAGTATAGGGTGTTGCCTTTTGGGTTACATGGCGCTCCGGCTACGTTCCAGCGTCTGATGGATGTCGTCCTCAAGCCCCATCACCAGTATACCTCCGCGTATCTGGATGATATAGTCGTGTTTAGCCCAGACTGGGAGGGTCATTTGTCAAAACTTCAGGCAGTGATAGATTCTCTAAGGAAGGCGGGGTTAACTGCCAACCCAAAAAAATGCTCGGTGGGACTAGAGGAAGCTCGCTATTTGGGGTATGTGATTGGACGCGGAGTCATTAGGCCCCAAGTAAATAAAGTTGAAGCAATCCGGAATTGGCCCAGGCCTCGTACGTCCAAGCAAGTACGGTCATTTTTGGGCCTGATTGGGCACTACATGAGGTTCATTCCCCATTTTGCCACCTTGGCAGCCCCGTTAACCGGCCTCTTGAAGGGTAGAAAGTCGGTGATGGTTCGCTGGGGGGAGAAGGAGGAGGAGGCGTTCTCCCGTTTGAAGTCGGCCCTATGTGAGTCCCCAGTTCTGGTGACGCCCGACTTCAAGCGGGAGTTTGTAGTTCAAACAGATGCCTCGGGAGTAGGACTAGGGGCTGTGCTTTCCCAAGAGCTCAACGGGGAAGAGCACCCCGTGGTTTTTCTAAGCCGCAAGCTTACCCCAGCAGAAACCCGGTATAGCATTGTGGAGAGAGAGTGCCTCGCCATCAAGTGGGCACTCGAGTCTCTCAGATATTACCTTCTGGGGAGAAGGTTCCGTCTGGTGACCGACCACTCCCCTCTCCAGTGGATGAGTCGGGCTAAGGAGGGGAGTGCTCGGGTTACCAGGTGGTTCTTGTCCCTCCAAAACTTTAAGTTCACTGTTGAGCACAGGGCCGGCCGCTTACAGGGGAACGCAGATGCCCTGTCCCGGGTACACTGCTGTGCGTGTGTTCACCCCCTCAGGCTTGAACGGTATGTTCAAGCCCTCAGGGGTGAACAAAGGGGGGGGATATGTAGGAGAGTCCCCGGAATAATAATGGACGGACGATACGTGCCACCAGAGGTCCTGGCCTCGGTGGAGTAAGAACCGGATCATTGCGGTTACAGCGGCGAATGCTGCTGGCGCAGCGTGTCCGGGCCGGTTCTTACTGTTCCCCACGGCCAGCCCAGGTTTTTGGTGGAGCTGGGCCTTTAAGAACCCAGCCTGCTGATGATGGGGGTGGGGTGTGTCTTGCTGTGCTGGAGATTTCCACAGACAGAGTGAGTGCTGGTGAAGGAGAGTGTGGGCGCAGCACACATTGAAGGATAGCCCTGGGACCTGTGGTGCTACGAGCCGAAGGGGCTCTGGCCTGAGGGAGACAAAGGCAGATAGCCTAGAAGCCTGCAGAACTGCTGTGGTCTGTCCAAAACAAGGTGACTCAAACCTGCTGTTTATTTTCTATGGAAGGACTTTTGTTTTATGCACTATGTGGATATGCACCTGTGTGGTCTGCACATTGCCTGTTATGCCGTTGGTGTGAATAAAGTCACAGTGTATCACAAAGACTGTCTATGATTGCCTCAATACTGCCGCCGCTACCGTAGCCTACCACGAGCACATCCCCACAATATATATATATATATATATAGTTATACACACAGTTATACACACAGCGCGGGACCCATGTATGATGTCACCGGATGATTTCATACATTTCACACACACATATATACACGTCTCGTTGTTTATATATCCATCAACAGCAAACATCTTTAAGTATTAAGGTGAAAGGCCCCATCCATTACATACACCCCACTCGTAATTTGCATGGGATTACAGAGTATATATATGTATATATGTACACACACACCAGTATATTCACCTCATAAACAAATAATTCAATGCTTTATGAGAGGTTAAGATTGTAATAGGTGGAAGATATGGGAGATCAAACATTAGTGATGTAAGCTGTTGAGTACTAAAATTAACCGCTGGATAGACCTGTGATAAACTGTGGATAAATAGAATTTAACCATCAAGTCCGCTCCCCAGTCACCACCTATCGGCAAGCGAGTTAAAAGGGATTCTGTCATCAGGATTTCACTTACTGAGCTGTTAACATGACCACATCAGTCTTCACAATTTATGTGTCACCACCAGACATCTGAGAAGCTGTCAGACGTTCATCAGAACCTCCTGCTTGAGGTTCCTTTTGTTTTGCTTTAGTTTTCTCATCTCGTTAGCCTCTCTCAGCTATCTTGTAGTTGCACTGATTGCATCCCTTTAAATCCCTTCCCATACTGCATCACTTTGCGGTTTATACAACTTCCTGGAGTGTGTGCATGCTGGATGCTACTACTGAGTCTTCTACAGATAAGTTTTGTTCATTCATTTGTGTTTTCCTGTTTGCTGGATCCCAGGTGACCCTGACTCCCTCCGTATCAAGTGTAGGGAGCCGGTGGACGTGTCCCCTCACTATTAGAGGGTGTCCAGGTGTCATACAGTCGAGGAACGAGAATATACGATCATCTACCATTGAGATTTTTGCATAGGCTGAGCAGTTAGGGAGAGAGCCAGGTCTGTTGCAGGGCTTTCCCTTTGGTTCCTTAGTTTTGGATCCAGTCTGTCGGATCTTCATTTTGTGTCTTCTAGTTTTCTGTACACCTTCCGTGACATTATGGTGGGGGTTGTTTAGTTCCCCAAACCATCAATAACCCAGCCACAATACCCTATAGCAGTGGTCCTAAACCTTTTTTTGCACCAAGGACCAGTTTCATGCAAGACAATTTTCCCAGGGACGGGGGGGGCCTTAGGGGTGGGGGGATTTAGCTGGTGCTAGTCGGTGCTGACTGATTCACGCGCATAACAAAACACAAGGTGCATAATAAAATATATAACACTATATAACGACTATATAAACTGACTAGGGTCTCTGCTACACTGGTCTGTGCTGCACTGTACCGTATTTTTCACCTATATAAGATGCACCTAGGTTTTAGAGTAGAACAATGAGAAAAAAAAAATTTCATTACACCTTAGGTCAGACCAGCAATCAGAACTCAGATCAGACCCCCAATGCTTCAGATCAACCCCCCAACCTTTAGCTATCTACCAGCCCCCATGTCAGCCATGAGCCCCCCATGTCAGCCCCCAGTGCAAATAAAATAAAATAAAACACTTACCTCTCCTGATCCTGGTCACCATCGCGATCTTCTTCATTCTGCTGTTGGCTGTGTATCGCGATGCACAATATGAGGTCACACAGCGACCTCACGCTGTGCGCAGCCATGCACAGCCGATAGCCGAGCTGAGGACCAGAAAGCGGTGAGTACAGATGCTTCACCGCTTCCTGGCCCTCCTGTACTAATGAAGCGCTTCCATAATGGAAGCGCTTCATTAGTACCGAGCTAAAGACAGCCCTGATCGCTGCGGCCCGGCAAACAATCTTCCAGGGCCCGGTGGTTGGGGACCACTGTCCTATAGCACATCCTCCTAACAAATCCCTGTGTTAGCTCATCGTACCTAGTAACTTCGACTAGTTCTATCCATCTATAACACTTGTTTTTCGCATATTATAAAACCTCTAATTGAGGAAAATACACCATGTGTATAATCATAATCCCAAGCAGATCAATACATCTCAGAATTTCTTTAGCTATTACTTTGTTATGAATTCTGAGTTTTTGGTCTAAATTCTTAAAATTGTTCCATCAACAAAACAACGAAGATGCAAAAGGCCTGTTCTGAACGTGGTGCAGGTGTCGAATGACGAAGAGTCGGAGGAGCATTTGGAGGGAGAGCAGGCCGGACACTCTTCAACTGTCTTGGCTTCTTACCCCCCTGATGTCTGAAGTTACCCCCCTGATGAGTCTGAGGAGCAGTCGGAGGGAAAGCAGGCAGGACCCCCTGCAAATGTCTGGCCCACTTCTCCCCCTGATGTCTGCAGTACACCCCCTGATGTCTGCACCCCCCCCCAACCCCCGATGTCTGCACTTCATTCCCTGATGTCAGCACTTCGCCCCCTGATGTATGCCCAATGGTGGAAGTACAGAAGGAAGAGGCCGGACCTTCTCATCCTCCAGAATCGAACCACCCAGGTCAAGAAGAAGAGGAGGAGTGAGAGTTGGTCTACAATCCCCCCCCCAGGAGGGTAAATATGTGCACACATCAAAATAATTCTGTATACATAAGATGTTCACATGCATCACATGATCCCCGCACCCCCCTTTCAACTCTGGAGCAAAAATGCACATGTATAAGAAATCTAAACTATAGCTGACCTTAGTTAACATGGCTGACTGTTTACCTGAGCAGCCTTTGCACCCCGCTTAGCAAGCAACTACGCCTGGGGCCCGGGGGTTTGTTGTTACATAATAGTACGTCCCTGTGCGTCCAGTCACTTCCCACTGCGGCTTACTAGTAAATCGGCCAGTTGGTAATTGTTTATACTGTAAGTCCCTACAATGAGGGGGTCAACATAAACTACCTTACTATAAAAAAAACTGAAATGCACCTGTCCATTTTTCGCACGACCGTTGTTTAGCTCTGCATCCGAGCTGCAGTTTTTACAGCTTTGATATGGACTCAATCAGTTCCATGGTGCAGAAAAATATGCGGTCTGAAATCCGTGTGATGTCCCCATCCGTAGCTCAGTTATGTGGTGCCTAGAAAAAATATTGTTGTCCGTTTTGTGGACAAGAATATGCAGTTATTGAAATTGTTAAAATGTTTGAAATTGTTAAAATGTTATTAAAAATATTTATCTGCCACAGACTTGATGTGCCCGATCTTGAAAGTTCTATCAGTCAGAGCAATGCGTCGTGTCGTGCTAATTTTGTACATTTTTTTCTTGTTGTTTAAAAAAATAATTATTTATTTAAACAAAAATTTTAGAAAGTCAAATAGTGTAATTTTTTTCATGTTAGCCCATTCCTGCTGCACACTTACAACATGATGCTGTCAGAGGTGTCTTGGTTTATTTTCGGTGTTGTCCTGATCTGGTAGGGAACAAATTCCTGCTGCACACTTCGAACATGCTACTGGCTGTCATGCTGCTGCTGCTGATGCTGAAGTCTGTCCTGACCCTGATGACTTGTATCGCGATCCTGATTGTATCGTTACCTGATGGCTGTGTATCGCGACGCACAATATGAGGTCCTACAGCGACCTCACGCTGTGCGCAGCCCTGCACAGCCGATAGTAGAGCCGAGGACCAGAAAGCGGTGAGTACAGATCCTTCGCCGCTTCCTGGCCCTCCTGTACTAATGAAGCGCTTCCATAATGGAAGCGCTTCATTAGTACCAAGCTAAAGACAGCCCTGATCACTGCGGCCCGGCAAACAAGGTCCGCCTTATACTCCACCGTTACCGATACTTGCTTTTGTAGTTCCTGACACTGCTGAGTTATGTGTGGGGCGTATACTACAGTGTTACCATATACCTAATGCTGTCTGTTATGCTGTCTGTCCTGACCCTGGAATAAAGGGGCCTTAAAACAAATTTCTAAAATTACACCATAACATTACATTAAAAACAAACAAAGCACACGTTATCAAACTGAAAAAATGTATTTATAACAAAAAGGGCAACTCTTTTTAGCTCCAATAATATTTTATCAATTTTTTGGAGCTGGTAAAGGTGTTTTTTCCTCCATTTGACGAAACCTCTTATTGAACCGATGCTGCATTTTTTTAAGCTCCACAACATCTTTGAGGAATTCCTTTTTAGAGGCCTAAAATTCCTTTGGCCTTGTTCACTACTGGAAAAAAAAAAAAAAAAAAAAAAATTAGGGTTACTTATAAGACAATTAGTGCATTGTATGTAGTATGTGTTTCCCGATCGTCCTTGGCAGCACATAACGAAAGGGTTAAGTCCCCTAGGTACAACCTGGATAGAGACACATTAGCAAGCAATAGACTTTTTAGTTTGTTTTTAGTTTTAGCTATTTTAGGGGGATATCTGTGTGTGCAGGTGACTATTACTGTACATAATTATTAGGCAACTTAACAAAAAACAAATATATACCCATTTCAATTATTTATTTTTACCAGTGAAACCAATATAACATCTCAACATTCACAAATATACATTTCTGACATTCAAAAACAAAACAAAAACAAATCAGTGACCAATATAGCCACCTTTCTTTGCAAGGACACTCAAAAGCCTGCCATCCATGGATTCTGTCAGTGTTTTGATCTGTTCACCATCAACATTGCGTGCAGCAGCAACCACAGCCTCCCAGACACTGTTCAGAGAGGTGTACTGTTTTCCCTCCTTGTAAATCTCACATTTGATGATGGACCACAGGTTCTCAATGGGGTTCAGATCAGGTGAACAAGGAGGCCATGTCATTAGATTTTCTTCTTTTATACCCTTTCTTGCCAGCCACGTTGTGGAGTACTTGGACGTGTGTGATGGAGCATTGTCCTGCATGAAAATCATGTTTTTCTTACCTTGCAGACTTCTTCCTGTACCACTGTTGAAGAAGGTGTCTTCCAGAAACTGGCAGTAGGACTGGGAGTTGAGCTTGACTCCATCCTCAACCCAAAAAGGCCCCACAAGCTCATCTTTGATGATACCAGCCCAAACCAGTACTCCACCTCCACCTTGCTGGCGTCTGAGTCGGACTGGAGCTCTCTGCCCTTTACCAATCCAGCCATCTGGCCCATCAAGACTCACTCTCATTTCATCAGTCCATAAAACCTTAGAAAAATCAGTCTTGAGATATTTCTTGGCCCAGTCTTGACGTTTCAGCTTGTGTGTCTTGTTCAGTGGTGGTCGTCTTTCAGCCTTTCTTACCTTGGCCATGTCTCTGAGTATTGCACACCTTGTGCTTTTGGGCACTCCAGTGATGTTGCAGCTCTGAAATATGGGCAAACTGGTGGCAAGTGGCATCTTGGCAGCTGCACGCTTGACTTTTCTCAGTTCATGGGCAGTTATTTTGCGCCTTGGTTTTTCCACACGCTTCTTGCGACCCTGTTGACTATTTTGAATGAAACGCTTGATTGTTCGATGATCACGCTTCAGAAGCTTTGCAATTTTAAGAGTGCTGCATCCCTCTGCAAGATATCTCACTATTTTTGACTTTTCTGAGCCTGTCAAGTCCTTCTTTTGACCCATTTTGCCAAAGGAAAGGAAGTTGCCTAATAATTATGCACACCTGATATAGGGTGTTGATGTCATTAGACCACACCCCTTCTCATTACAGAGATGCACATCACCTAATATGCTTAATTGGTAGTAGGCTTTCGAGCCTATACAGCTTGGAGTAAGACAACATGCATAAAGAGGATGATGTGGTCAAAATACTAATTTGCCTAATAATTCTGCACGTAGTGTATAGGATAACACATGACACCAGAGCCTTGTATTTTTTTTTTCTCTAGGTATCAGAAGAGACACTTTAAACATCCTGCTGCTATCCTGCAAAGGACCCGATCCCTGCCAGGCTGTATACAGGCTCCCTGTCCCTCAACCTGAAGGTGGAATGAGCGCACCTCCCCTGTGTAAAAACTTACAGTGCCTCGTTCCACAGCCGATGTGATATTCCGGCTTGGTGTCTTATTAAGTGCACGTGCGGCTGTGGGTTGCTAAGGTCGTGCACGTGACACCCCACGAGAGCGTCCCGGAAGTTAGGCTTTTAAGCTCACTTTGGCGTGATACCTGTGCGCTCAGCCAGAACGTCTCACCCGCTGCTTACTGCGGTAAGTATGGTGACTCTGGGGATCCAGGGGCCGACTGCTTGAAAGTAAAGTATTGTTTGCAGGCTGCAGGATGTCTTGTTTTCTTGGATGTTATGTTCCTCCTCTAGTTTATGAGTAGAGGATTTTTATCTGTATATTTGCCTCTGCTACAACCATGAACCATGTGTTTGGCTGTGTTGTAATGCACAGCCATCTAGGAAGTGTGCTTCCTGCTATTAGGCTGTTTACTCTCCTGAGCTAGGAGTGATCCATGCTTTTACTGCTGTGCATCTATGATTACTCTGCAGGATTAAATTCTATATGTTGCTTTTGTCCTTGCATACTCAGGGATCTGGCTGTATACATCCTAATTGACTTTTTTGTATGTTTAACTATAGAGGTCTGCCTCACATGAGGAATCCAGCAAAAGGAAAAGGAAAACTAGGCATCGTTTATGTCAGAAATGTGAACAGCCTCTTCCTGACGAAATACACACTAATGTCTGCACTGACTGCCTGTCTCCTACTATGTCTACCCAGTCTGGGAACTTTCTTATGTGGTTTAAGGAGCAACTTACTTCAGTATTTGATTAAGTCAGGTCTAGAAATAAAAAACCTAGACATACTAACAAGTCTCCACCTCCACAGATAATTTCTTCCTCCTCTGAAGACGAGTATCTGTCTGAAGGAGAAATCTATTCTGACAAGTCTTCTAATGACCCTGATGAATTTTTTATATTTCATAAAGAAAAAATACATGAATTAATTAAAGCAGTAAAACATACACTAGAGTCTGATAAAGACACCTCAGGGAAATCCAAATCAGATAAACTTTTTTATTTTTCCCAAAACTAAAGGGAATGTGTTTCCAGGGCATCCAGTCCTGGATGAATGGATTAAACAGGACTGGGATACACCTGACAAAAAATCAAATCCAGGATCCAGACAAAAATCTATTTATAAATTGGATGAAAAATTTTCTGCGCAATGGGGTTCTGTGCCCAAAGTAGATTTAGCAGTCGCCCGTCTGTCTAAAAAAAGCAATTTTTCCAGCGGAGGAAGCTTCCCTTATAAAAGATCCTATGGATAGAAAAATAGAAACCTTATTAAAAAGAGATTATGCTGCTTCTTCAGCGGCCTGTGTAGCTGGTCTATCTTCAGTACCAGTGGCCAGAGCTTTAAGAATCTGGTTATCCCAGCTATCCCATGATCTAGAAGATGGGGTGGCTAGAGAAGAGATTTTAAAAAGTTTTCCAGTAATAAAAGCTGCTTCAGATTTTTTGTGTGATGCTCCTCTGGATATTGTAAAATCCTCAGCAAGCTCCATGAGCCTCTCCAATACTGCAAGGAGGGCGCTCTGGATTAAACAATGGCCAGGGGATATATTATCCAAGAATCATTTCTGTAGTCTTCCCTTTCAGCCAACATCTCTGTTTGGTCTGCAACTTGAAAAAATCCTTGAATCCTTGAACGAGGGCAAAGGTTCAGTTTTTCCACAGTCAAAAAAGAGACCATCGTTTAGACCCTTTCGCTCACAAAGGAAAAGATCTCCTAGATTCAGGAACAGACAACAGTTCTCTAAACAAAGATGATTTTGGGGCAGACAGGAAAGGGCTGAATATAAGAAGAAAACTAACCAAAAAACCTCTGAATTATGATGCCACCCTAAAGCCAAAAGTTGGCGCAAGACTAAAGCTATTTTATCCCGTCTGGTCTCTCACATCTACAAACGCTTGGGTCATGTCCACGGTCAAAAACGGATATGTACTAGAGTTCGCACAATTTCCCCCAGACCGATACTATATAAATCATCCCAGGGATCAAGTTGTTTTACATCTACTTCAAGAATTCATCCAAAAAGGAGCATTAGAACCAGTGCCTCCAGAAGAACAGTTCAGCGGGGTATATTCCAAAGTATTTCCCGTACCCAAATCAGAGAAGAAATGGAGGCTAATCATCGATCTCAGGTTCCTGAACAAGTTCTTGGTGAAAAAAATTCAAAATGGAATCTATAAAATCAGTTCTAATGGTTCTGGAAAAGGGAGATTATATGGTGTCTATAGACCTGGCAGACGCTTATTTACATATTCCGATTCACCCCAGCCACAGAAAGTTCTTGAGAGTAGCAGTTCGGACGACAACTTACATTACACATCTCCAGTTTACATGCCTCCCCTTCGGCATAACTTCTGCTCCGAGAGTATTTACGAAGGTGTCGATTGTCCTAACAGCAGCGCTAAGGTTGGAAGGTATAATGTGTATCCCATACCTGGACGATTGGCTTTTAATAGCGAGTTCCAGCCAACAACTGAACCTCCATTTACAAGCCACGATACAAATGCTCCAGTCCCATGGATTCCTAATAAACAAGGGGAAATCTTCTCTAATTCCATCTCAACAAATAAAATTTCTAGGATATGTTCTGAATTCGGATCAAATGACAATCAAATTATCTCTGCAAAGAATATCATCTGTTCACAGGGGAGTGCATCAACTTATGTCCAATCACAAGATCTCTATCCGTCATGCAATGAGGGTGTTAGGTCTCCTAACGTCATCTATAGAGGCTGTTCCTTGGGCCAAAGCTCACATCAGAAGTTTACAAAACAATATTCTAACCAGCTGGAATAAAAATTACAGCTCCCTGGACAAGAAGATGGTAATAACAACCGCAACACGCCAGGACCTGAAGTGGTGGATTTCATCTCCTCACCTAAAGCAAGGTAGGGGTCTGAATCCACATGCCCCAAAAATCCTCATGTCAGATGCCTCCTCTTGGGGCTGGGGTGCTCATGTAGACAATTTATGGGTACAGAGGAAGTGGACGAAGAAAGAAGCATTAATGTCCTCCAATTGGAGGGAGCTCAGAGCAGTGAGGCTAGCCCTTCTTCATTTTCAAACACATCTTTCGGGGTTAAAAATACTGATTCAGTCAAACAATCTACCAACTGTCTATTATATCAACAAACAGGGGGGCACAAGGAGTCACAGTCTCTCCAAGGAATGTGCTATCCTCATGGCCTGGGCAGAGAAGTTCACGAAAGACATCTCAGCTATCCATATAAGGGGAATTTTGAATCACTCTGCAGATCTACTCAGCCGCACCCCTCTACATCCAGGGGAATGGAACTTAAATCTGACAGTCTTCAACAGCATTGTATCTCGCTGGGGGAAACCCTGTCTCGACGCCATGGCAACAGATCAGAACAAGAAACTCAATCAATTCTGTTCCATTCATCTCTCCTGCCAAGCATTATCAATAGACGGACTGTCAATCAGATGGAAGAAGGGCCTGATTTATGTATTTCCTCCGATTCCCCTTATACCAAAAGTCCTAAAAAAGATAAGGGAAGATTGTGCAGAAGTCATAGCAGTTCTTCCTTTTTGGCCCCGAAGAACATGGTTCGCTCTAGCCCTATCTCTCTCCAGGGGCAGAGTCTGGAAAATCCCTCCTCGCCCAGACTTGCTGATCCAGAGAGGATTTCTTCACCACAATCCCAACAGCCTACAGCTTGCAGCTTGGAGGCTGAGCGGCAGTCACTAACATCACTTGGTTTTTCTTCTGAGCTAGTTAATACCATGCTAGCAGCCCGTAAACCAACAACTATTAAAATATACAATAGAGTATGGAAGACATTTAATGACTGGTGCCAAAGAACTTCTTCTCTTCCTGAAGATTTTAAATCTGTTCTGCACTTCCTTCAAGAAGGTTTTAGTAAAGGTTTAAAAACAAACACCGCGATCAATGCCCAGTTACAAGGGAAATTTTCGAATAATCAAATAATGCGTACATTTTTTAAAGCTCTGAAAAATCTAAGACCTCCTACCAGTGTGCCGATCCCTTCCTGGGATTTGTCTGTGGTATTGTCTGCTATGTTAAAAGAACCATTTGAGCCAATAGAATCCTCGTCTCTGAAGCATATATTTATGAAGGCCCTCTTTCTGGTCGCAATCACTTCAGCCAGACGTGTTAGTGAACTTCAAACTCTGTCACATAAAGAACCATATTTTAGAGATATGGGCGACTGTATTATTCTACGAACCATGCCAGGTTTTCTCCCGAAAGTAGCATCGGTAGTAAACATTAACCAATAGATTTCTCTTCCAGTTCTTCACTCAGATCCTCAAGAGAAAGTGCATTGGCATTTACTGGATGTCAAAAGAGCATTGTAGGCATATCTTCGAAGTACTGCTTCCTTCAGAAAATCAGAAGGATTATTCTTACAGATCCGAGGACCAAAAAAAAGGAAAGAGAGCTAGTAAAGCAACACTAGCAAGATGGATCAAGCGTGCAATTGAAGAGTCCTATACTGCTGCCGGCCTAGAGTGCCCCATCGGGTTAAAAGCATACTCTACGAGATCTACAGCTTCATCTTGGGCAGAATTGGCACAGGTTTCTCTTGATCAGATCTGTAAAGCGGCTACATGGTCTTCTGTATCCACATTTATGAGGCATTACAGACTTGACGTATTAGCAGCTGAAGGGTCAACATTTGGCAAAAGAGTGCTTCAAGTGGCGGCCAGTGCTCCCTCCCAATGAGTACTGCTTATCAAGTCCCTTTCGTTATGTGCTGCCAAGGACGATCAGGAAAATGAAAATGTACTCACCGAAATTTTTGTTTCCTGTAGTCCGTAGGCAGCACAACTCCCCCCCCCCTTTAATAAATGTATTGCTGCATACCAATACAAGGCTCTGGTGTCATGTGTTATCCTATATAGCCTGCTAATTGCCAATTAATCAAGTCTACTGCTTGCTAATGTGTCTCTATCCAGGTTGTACCTAGGGGACTTAACCCTTTCGTTATGTGCTGCCTACGGACTCCAGTAAACAAAAATTTCGGTGAGTAAATTTTCATTTTAAACACTGCCGATTTACATCTAAATACAATAAATATTGATATTTACGTTACTTATTTTTTGGTTTTCTTAGTGATAGTTCTGATAGAGTATAATGTTATTTATTTTGTTAATAGTTTTTCGGTAGTGTACATAATATGTTGCATTTTTTTTTTTTTCCTATAACACTAGTTTCTGTTGTCCCCTCATTGTTACCACTTTTAATCACTTCACGGACGGCCATTAAGAGTAGGCCTCAGCGGGACGTGAATTTGATGTAGAGGGACAGTCTTTTACGGACCAACAAACACCCTGCCCCCAGGCATAAACGTTTGTGAACCGGGGTGCAAATGCAACTCAGCGATTTTTCTGATTCATTACACATGTGCATTACATCTCTGGAGATGCAGGGTGGTGTGGGGATCGTGGGATGCTTGTGAATATGTTATGTATATCAAATTATAGTAATGTGTGCACATAGTTACCCTCCCGGTGAGGGGGTGTAGAGCACCTCTTCCTCCTCTTCTGGAGCTGGGGGGGGCGGAGTCAGGGGCTGGGAAGGTCTGGCCTCGTCCTCAGTCGGTTCTGTATCGCCAACATCTGGGGGTGCACATTTTCTCCCTCCTCCCTAATGGGCGCCTCCACATTTTCTCCCTCCTCCTCCATGTGCGCCACTTTTTTTTTTTTTTTTTGTGGTGGCGGAACGAGGGAACGGGTTTTCCTGTAATAATGACACAATGTTAAGAATTTACACAACCAACTCATAAATCATAACAAAGGTAAAGATTAAGAAATTCCTATATGGTGGAATCTGCATGGGATTATGAATTATACCAATAGTGGATTTACCTTAACAAAAAAAAAAAAAAAGATTATAGATGTAACAACAGTTCGGAAATTCAGATATAGCAAAGTGGTCAGTCCTATGTCACAAAACGGACAAATACTTGCGCTGCTGCTGGTCCCGGAATAGTGCGGTAGGTTTCACACAAGTCAGATCAATAGGTTTTGGAACCGCGCTGCTGGACACTATGTGTTCCGGTTACTGGTGAATGATACAAGGGTGTCCACCCTCTCCTCAATGCCAAGGAATACGATCCTCCCAGATCTCCTCCTCTACAGGGTTTAAGATGATACGAAGAATAGTGAAGCACCCTTGAGAATCTTATCTTTAAAAGGTTTTATTCTACTTACAACAGATCAGTAGACAAAAGGCATAAAATACAAGTAGATCGTCACAATCCTGCCCGACCCGGGTTTCGCTGCCTTGCTTCTTCAGGGGCAATGACTGAGCATGCTCACCATTGAGCCCTTTAAATAGCCCAGCTGTCTCGTTATACCAGTGGGTGTGATTCCGATCTATATAGTATATTTGCAATTTAATATAATGATTTTAAAATCAACAATTCATTAGGTGTAGTCGCCTTTAAAATATAAACAGAATATACACACATACAAGAGCAACTTCTTACTCCCTATACTCAAATTGGACATCTTCAGGTTTCCACTTATATCCGCATTACATATATAATCAGCCTTCTAGGGATCATTTTTCCAAGTTTTCTTATACCATGCAGGTATTCCAACTCTAACTTTTACTCCTATCTTCCTCCTTCCATTCCCTTCTAAATTATTTGACAATTAATAACCTTCTATTCTCAGAACATTATGTAAATTTTCACCGCCCATTTACGGGGCGTTCGTTCATGCCTGGGGCGTCACTTATTTACTCTCCGCCCATTCTTGGAGCGTCACTAAGGTGGACGTCACCGATTATGGTAGCGTCATGAAGGTGTTCTCAACCCCGCCTCCACCTCTAATGCTCTTACCACGAGTCTTCATGGACCAATGGGACAGCCAGAATCCTGACGTCATTCGAAGGTCCTTAGGAGGCCAGGTAGGGAACAGTCGGGTGACGCCACCAATAACTTCAATTTACAATAAACAGGGTTTTAGGTCAAACTCAATGTTGAGTCCACTGGGTTGGAGGGTCCCTAGCTGGTAAATCCACTCCACCTCTTTTTTATTTATTTGTGCCAGCGAGTCCCCTCCACGCCAGTGTGGCCCAACAATTTCAACTCCAGCAAACTTTAACCCATTAGGGTTTTTTCCGTGCATTAGTTTAAAGTGTGCTGATACGCTGTGGGTCATTAGGCCTTTTCTGATATTCCGTAGGTGTTCTTGTATCCTAACTTTCAGCTTCCTAATTGTCCGTCCTACGTACTGGAGCCCGCAAGGGCATTCCAGTACGTAGATAATGCCTTAATTTTCGCACGAACAATTACTTTTTATGCGAAATTCGGCCCCATTCTTTTTGGATATTATATGTTTAATGTTTATTAGACGTTCTTTGGCGTTCCGATTCTTACAGCCTGCACAGAAACCACACCAGGTGAATTTCCCTTCTTTTTTAAAATTGTTGGGGGTATCGCACTATGTACGAGTTTTTCTCTAATGTTAGTCGCTTTTTTAAAGATAAAGGATGGGTTCGCAGGTATTATTTTACCTAATGTTGGATCGTTTTTTAACACCCCCCAGTTCTTTTTCACCATTTTTTTGATGTTGTCTGACATGGAGCAAAATTTTGTCACAAATGAAAATCTATAGTCCCTATCTTTCTTATCCACTATTCCTTCTGCATGTTCCTTTTTCCTTTTTGTTTCCACCTCTACATTCTGTATACATACAGATTGGTTCCATCATATCCTCTCTCCACAAATCTGTTTTGTAACACCCCACATTGTGTTCTATAGTCATTCACTTCTGTACAGTTCCGGGCCATCCTTTTGAACTGCCCTTTCGGAATGTTCTTAAGCCATGGACCGTAGTGACAACTCTTCATATCAATATAAGAGTTCACATCTGTCTCTTTAAAATAGGAGCAGGTAAGAAATCGCCCCTTTTCTATCCGGATGCATAGGTCCAGAAAGTTAATACTTGTGTTGCTAATTTCTCCCACAAATCGTAGATTCCAATCATTCTGGTTCAAACCCGCGATGAAGGACTCAAGTCCCTCCCTCCCTCCTTCCCACACTAGGAGACAGTCATCAATATACCTTCTCCAGAAGGTCAGTTTTCCCCCTGGGATGTCCAATCCTAGTGTGGGAAGGATGACGTTGTCCTCCCACGCCCCCATGAAGATATTAGCAAAACTGGGGGCGAATTTCGCCCCCATCGCCGTGCCAATACACTGTACGTAATATGAATCTTTGAACCAAAAATAATTGTAATCAAGGCAGTAACTGAGACATTCCAGAATGAAGTTACCTTGTTCGTTCCCCATTCTGACATCATTTTTAATTCTGTTCTTCACTGCATCCATTCCTAATTTTTTTGGAATCACTGTATATAAGGATGCCACGTCAATTGTGGCCATCCATGTATTCACAGTGGGGGGATTTAGATCTTTAATGAGCTCCAATACAGACCCAGTGTCTTTCAGATGGGAGGGATTTTGCAATACATATCCTTGTAAAAAGAACAAGGATATGTATTGCAAAATCCTTCCCATCTGAAAGACACTGGGTCTGTATTGGAGCTCATTAAAGATCTAAATCCCCCCACTGTGAATACATGGATGGCCACAATTGACGTGGCATCCTTATATACAGTGATTCCAAAAAAATTAGGAATGGATGCAGTGAAGAACAGAATTAAAAATGATGTCAGAATGGGGAACGAACAAGGTAACTTCATTCTGGAATGTCTCAGTTACTGCCTTGATTACAATTATTTTTGGTTCAAAGATTCATATTACGTACAGTGTATTGGCACGGCGATGGGGGCGAAATTCGCCCCCAGTTTTGCTAATATCTTCATGGGGGCGTGGGAGGACAACTTCATCCTTCCCACACTAGGAGTGGACATCCCAGGGGGAAAACTGACCTTCTGGAGAAGGTATATTGATGACTGTCTCCTAGTGTGGGAAGGAGGGAGGGAGGGACTTGAGTCCTTCATCGCGGGTTTGAACCAGAATGATTGGAATCTACGATTTGTGGGAGAAATCAGCAACACAAGTATTAACTTTCTGGACATATGCATCCGGATAGAAAAGGGGCGATTTCTTACCTGCTCCTATTTTAAAGAGACAGATGTGAACTCTTATATTGATATGAAGAGTTGTCACTACGGTCCATGGCTTAAGAACATTCCGAAAGGGCAGTTCAAAGGGATGGCCCGGAACTGTACAGAAGTGAATGACTATAGAACACAATGTGGGGTGTTAAAAAACTGATTTGTGGAGAGAGGATATGATGAGACCAATCTAGATGTATGTATACAGAATGTAGAGGTGGAAACAAAAAGGAAAAAGGAACATGCAGAAGGAATAGTGGATAAGAAAGATAGGGACTATAGATTTTCATTTGTGACAAAATTTTGCTCCATGTCAGACAACATCAAAAAAATGGTGAAAAAGAACTGGGGGGTGTTAAAAAACGATCCAACATTAGGTAAAATAATACCTGTGAACCCATCCTTTATCTTTAAAAAAGCGACTAACATTAGAGAAAAACTCGTACATAGTGCGATACCCCCAACAATTTTAAAAAAGAAGAAAAAAGAAGGGAAATTCACCTGGTGTGATTTCTGTGCAGGCTGTAAGAATCGGAACTCCAAAGAACGTCTAATAAACATTAAACATATAATATCCAAAAAGAATGGGGCCGAATTTCGCATAAAAAGTAATTGTTCGTGCGAAAATGAAGGCATTATCTACGTACTGGAATGCCCTTGCGGGCTCCAGTACGTAGGACGGACAATTAGGAAGCTGAAAGTTAGGATACAAGAACACTTACGGAATATCAGAAAAGGCCTAATGACCCACAGCGTATCAGCACACTTTAAACTAATACACGGAAAAAACCCTAATGGGTTAAAGTTTGCTGGAGTTGAAATTGTTGGGCCACACTGGCGTGGAGGGGACTCGCTGGCACAAATAAATAAAAAAGAGGTGGAGTGGATTTACCAGCTAGGGACCCTCCAACCCAGTGGACTCAACATTGAGTTTGACCTAAAACCCTGTTTATTGTAAATTGAAGTTATTGGTGGCGTCATCCGACTGTTCCCTACCTGGCCTCCTAAGGACCTTCGAATGACGTCAGGATTCTGGCTGTCCCATTGGTCCATGAAGACTCGTGGTAAGAGCATTAGAGGTGAAGACGGGGTTGAGAACACCTTCATGACGCTACCATAATCGGTGACGTCCACCTTAGTGACGCTCCAAGAATGGGCGGAGAGTAAATAAGTGACGCCCCAGGCATGAACGAACCCCCCTGTAAATGGGTGGTGAAAATTTACATAATGTTCTGAGAATAGAAGGTTATTAATTGTCAAATAATTTAGAAGGGAATGGAAGGAGGAAGATAGGAGTAAAAGTTAGAGTTGGAATACCTGCATGGTATAAGAAAACTTGGAAAAATGATCCCTAGAAGGCTGATTATATATGTAATGCGGATATAAGTGGAAACCTGAAGATGTCCAATTTGAGTATAGGGAGTAAGAAGTTGCTCTTGTATGTGTGTATATTCTGTTTATATTTTAAAGGCGACTACACCTAATGAATTGTTGATTTTAAAATCATTATATTAAATTGCAAATATACTATATAGATCGGAATCACACCCACTGGTATAACGAGACAGCTGGGCTATTTAAAGGGCTCAATGGTGAGCATGCTCAGTCATTGCCCCTGAAGAAGCAAGGCAGCGAAACCCAGGTCGGGCAGGATTGTGACGATCTACTTGTATTTTATGCCTTTTGTCTACTGATCTGTTGTAAGTAGAATAAAACCTTTTAAAGATAAGATTCTCAAGGGTGCTTCACTATTCTTCGTATCATCTTAAACCCTGTAGAGGAGGAGATCTGGGAGGATCGTATTCCTTGGCATTGAGGAGAGGGTGGACACCCTTGTATCATTCACCTGTAACTAGTTCGGAAATTAGATAAGGGGTTATTGGATGGTGTTATGTTGGGTATATCATTTTTTGTGGCTGCCAGCGTTAGACTGTCTGCCAAGCCGCATTTTGAAGATCTGCTGCCAACCCGCCCTCCCTCCCTGTTGATTTAGTTGTCATGGTAACTTTTTAATTAGAAGGAGGCTTAAAGTCTCCCCTTTAACTGTCACTTTGACGGTGACCACCCCTTTAACAGTGACTTTGATGGTGACCGGCCCTTTCACAGTGACTTTCACGGTGAACACCCCTTTAACTGTGAACTCCACAGCTCCCGTCAATTGGCAGTTAGGATTTAGGTGAAAGGCTGGCAGGCTTGTATTGGATAATACAGGTCATTTTTGGGGAATATCTCATGAATGGTACGTCGTAGAGAGCCGAGACCCCTGCAAGATTTCTTGCAAGGGATGTGTATACAAAGTTTCGTTGAAATCGATGGTCGCGTTTTTGAGTTTTTGCGGAACATACATACACATAACCATTGGCTGAAGGGAAACTTGGGACAGGTGGGCGGGACCTAGAAATTTATTTAGGAGGGTCGAGACATGCGCGCGGCGTCCACATACCCCACATCCCCTGACGAAGCCACATGTGGCGAAACATGTCGGGAGGGGTGGTATGACGTCCTGTATTTTAAACAGTGCCTGAAATGTTAGGGACTAGTAATAAAAGAGTACGCTGCAGAGACAGCACCAGACATTGAGGAGTGGAATTGAGCATGCCACATGAGCGGTTTAGCGCGAACAGTGACTTCTATGGATGAAATAGAGCAGTCAGTAGCACAAAAGTGTAGAGTGTAGCCTAAAGACAATTGAATTGAGCAGACTAGTGGCAGCTGCAAAAGTACACATAAACCTAGCAACATTGTTTCACTGTTGTCCAGCCTGAATTTAAAGGCTGAACGATAAAAGGATCTTAATAGGAGCGCCCAATCTGTCATCACATTGTATGAATGCACAAACAAAGTATTAGCAGAGGCTTGTAAGTGCAGCTATACCCCATATAAATGAATGGGAGGCACTGCACTCCATAGTGGCTACATGTGACAAAGACAAATACATTCATACACTCCAATTGTACCCTCCACAGACACTGATTATTTTAATAGTTTTCTATAGTTGTTTGGTTCATTTATTTTAAAATAATAACTAATAAAGAAATATTTTTATTTTCAGTTAGGGACCCCTACAGGGAATTTAGGGTCTGAATAGACCATAGATGTGTTATTACTAATAATATCCCGAGGGTTCCTAAAAGGGACTTTATCTAATAAACATACATACACACATACATCCTTATTGTCACGGATGGTGTTACAGAATATTAGAAGACACAAATGAAGATCCCACTAACTTGATCCAAAACTAAGGAACAATAGGGTAAGCCCTGTAAGAGCCCTAGCTCTCTCCCTTACTGATCAGCCTATTCAAAAATCTCAATGGTAGAAAATTGCATACCCTCGTTCCTCGACTGTATGACACCTGAACACCCTATAATAGTGAGGGGACACGACCACCGGCTCCCTACACTAAATACGGAGGGAGTCAGGGTCACCTAGTATCAAGCCCACAGGCAAGCAGAAATAAAGAAAACAGACTTATCTTGTGGATGCAGCAATAACAGCTTCTAGCATCAGCACACTCCAGGAAGTTGTATAAACCGCAAAGTGATGCAGTATGGGAGGGGATTTAAAGGGATGCAATTAGTGAAAATAGATGACAGCTGAGAGAGGGAAACGAGATGACAAAACAAAAGAACCTCAGGCAGGAGGTTCTGAAGAACGTCTGTCAGAGCTTCTCAGATGTCTGGCGGTGACAATAAGGATGTATGTGTGTATGTATGTTCCGCAAAAACTCAAAAACGCAACCATCGATTTCAACGAAACTTTGTATACACATCGCTTGCTACCTGAAAAGAAATCTTGCAGAGGTCTCGGCTCTCTACGACGTACCACTCACAAGATATTCCCCCAAAATGACCTGTATTATCCAATACAAGCCTGCCAGCCTTTCACCTAAATCCTAACTGCCAATTGACAGGAGCTGTGGAGTTCACAGTTAAAGGGGCGTTCACCGTGAAAGTCACTGTGAAAGGGCCGGTCATCATCAAAGTCACTGTTAAAGGGGTGGTCACCGTCAAAGTGACAGTTAAAGGGGAGACTTTAAGCCTCCTTCTAATTATAAAGTTACCATGATTTACCATGACAACTAAATCAACAGTACAGACCAAAAGTTTGGACACACCTTCTCATTCAAAGAGTTTTCTTTATTTTCATGACTATGTAAATTGTAGATTCACAATGAAGGCATCAAAACTATGAATTAACACATGTGGAATTTTATAGTTCTTCAAAGTAGCCACCTTTTGCTTTGATTACTGCTTTGCACACTCTTGGCATTCTCTTGATGAGCTTCAAGAGGTATGATATACCAGTGGTATTATGCCAGTGAATCATATAGGGATTGTTTCCCTCTACACCTATCGATATAGTGTTTTTTTAATTGATTGGACCCAATATAGGGATCATCCAGATATGTCGGTAGGGACCAGCCACTGTCAGAAACATCATTAAGTAATTGCGGCGAACACAATAGACTGCATCATGACAATTGATGTCCATAATTCATTCAATCATGCCCGTAAACTCAGCCTTATTTTTTTAAATATAAAGAAAAATCAATAAATAAAAATTAATATAATCATGGATTGATTTAATCTCCTGACTAAATATAAATGAACTATAAATAAAAATATATAATATATGATCGAAATAAAATCAGAACTGAATAAATTATTATAAGTACAGAAAAACGAAACTATAAAAAATATCCAATAATAATAAATTAATAACCAAATATAATAAAACAGACACTAAAAAACAATTAATATAAAATTTAAAAATAATCATGAAGCGCAATTATCACTACAATATGGAAGAGCTAAGTTTTTAACATACTATCTATTTATAAAAGGTTGTAGTTTATAACTATACTAATGTTCCATTATATTCTTTATCAATAGGAATAGAGCTAGACAGTAATCTCACATCAGGAAGAATTGTCTCCTGCACTCAACTTTTAAATATGCAATAAATCTCATTATGTTCGGTTGACCTAGTGATTATGCTATGCTGGCTCCGATGTGCCCCTGGCCTTAAATATGCAGTGGCATCTGAAACGGGGGTCACATAATTGGAGCTAATATAGGTGTTATAACTGAGCAGCCGCTCTAACTAAGCTGTGTGCAGAGTAACGACTCGTCTCCAGGGACTCCACCACATATCACATGATCGCAGCATTGCGATCATGTGACCTTACGTCACACCCGGAAGTGGTGCTTAAATAGCACAGCCAGGAAGTACTGCATGCTGCCGCGGCTCCATCCGCACAGCGGTCACGCCGGAACGTCCAACACCTGCACCATGAGCCTCCTCTGAGTGAGAACACTAGAGCACCAGAGCAACCCATCCAATCCAAATATATAGGCATCGTACTGGTCACGCAAGTCCTCCTACTCACTATAATCTTTATCTATATCTGGTACCAGCTATTTTGTATAATCATGCCAGTTGATGTTGCACATGTACCTGCATTGACGGCCTCCCATGTGTACACCACTATAAACATTATTACCTAACATATCTAAATTGGCCATACTGATTGTGCTGTTTTTCCTTTACTGGGAATTAACATCTAGAAGAGTAAAGGGATTTTACTAATGTGAGTTTAATCAGGCAATGTCTGAATAGATAGATGATAATCTAGATGGTGCTGTATAGTATCGCCATTTCTTGTGGCACATGCTCAAGTCCCTATATCTAATCTTGGTGTATCCACTTGCATAGAGATATCATATAACTCTGTGTGGTCTCATAATTAGTGACCACCATTTCAGATTAGTGAAATATATCATGGTCACCTGTATCTTTTTGTATCTTTATTTAGTTTTTTTGTTTTTCTATTATCTATGGTGTAGGACACTCCGCCGTTCTTGATTTTTTTTGGTCCCCCTGAGGAGCCTAACATAAACAAGGCGAAACGCGTAGGGGAGCAGTACATATTTCATGCTCATTTCTGTGCACTATTTTTTCTTGGGTGGTGTTCACTTCACCACATGGGGGGTGGTTTATACACATTGTTGTTTTTGGTATATGTGTGTGTGTGTATATATACATATATATATATATATATATATATATATATATACACACATACATATATACACTCACCTAAAGAATTATTAGGAACACCTGTTCTATTTCTCATTAATGCGATTATCTAGTCAACCAATCACATGGCAGTTGCTTCAATGCATGTAGGGTTGTGGTCCTGGTCAAGACAATCTCCTGAACTCCAAACTGAATGTCAGAATGGGAAAGAAAGGTGATTTAAGCAATTTTGAGTGTGGCATGGTTGTTGGTGCCAGACGGGCCGGTCTGAGTATTTCACAATCTGCTCAGTTACTGGGATTTTCACGCACAACCATTTCTAGGGTTTACAAAGAATGGTGTGAAAAGGGAAAAACATCCAGTATGCGGCAGTCCTGTGGGCGAAAATGCCTTGTTGATGCTAGAGGTCAGAGGAGAATGGGCCGACTGATTCAAGCTTATAGAAGAGCAACGTTGACTGAAATAACCACTCGTTACAACCGAGGTATGCAGCAAAGCATTTGTGAAGCCACAACACGCACAACCTTGAGGCGGATGGGCTACAACAACAGAAGACCCCACCGGGTACCACTCATCTCCACTACAAATAGGAAAAAGAGGCTACAATTTGCACAAGCTCACCAAAATTGGACTGTTGAAGACTGGAAAAATGTTGCCTGGTCTGATGAGTCTCGATTTTTGTTGAGACATTCAAATGGTAGACGTTTCAAAGGAAAGGACCGGCACTTCGCTGATGTAGATCACAATGAAGATTTATTCAGTCACATATTCAAATGGCATAGTGACGCGTTTCAGCACAGATGTGCTTTCATCAGACTGCATAAAACATCTTACACTCCAGCTATTTATACATAAGTGAAACACAAAGGAACTGACATCAAAGGAGCTCCGCCTCCCTCATTAAATAAAAATTTGCATATCGAATAATCACAATGAAAAATTTGCATGGAAAAATTCGCAATTGAAAATTCGCAATTGAAAAATTCGCAATTGAAAATTCACAACTGAAAATTCGCAATTGAAAACTCGCAACTGAAAATTCGCAACTGAAAAATTCGCAATTGAAAATTCGCAATTGAAAATTCAACTCCATACTGGTGAAGATTTTCAGTCACATAGTCCATTCTTGCAGTGATTAATCACGCTAAAGAAAAAAAGAAATATATTTATCAGATTGCATAAGGCCGAAGGCCGAATGCCTTATAGGAAGCAGGACACATTGTACTCACGATTGAGGCCCCTGGGCTCCATTGTCTGAAGACGATGGATCCAGTAAGCCTCTCTTTTCAATAACAATTTGTTTCTGTCACCCCCTCGACGGGGTAATGATACACCTTCAATAATCTGATACCTCAGCTGCAAGATGTTGTGTTTTTTATCATGAAAATGAAGGGGTATTGGGAGTAATAAATCCGTCTAGGGGTAGATAAAACACCGTCCTCTTTCTATTTTATTGCTTCCCACATCTGCCCGGACTATTTTATCCTTAATATTTTCTGCCCGTTTATAGCATATCATGGGTGGCCTCTGGAACTCTCCTATCCGTGGATAGGACTTGGATAATATGTGCCAATGTTGATTAACAATAGTCCTCAGGCGCTGGGACCAGGGATGGTATTTAATCACTAAGGGGATTAGCGCCTGAGGACTATTGTTGATCAACATTGGCACATATTATCCAAGTCCTATCCACGGATAGGAGAGTTCCAGAGGCCACCCATGATATGCTATAAACGGGCAGAAAATATTAAGGATAAAATAGTCCGGGCAGATGTGGGAAGCAATAAAATAGAAAGAGGACAGAGTGTTTTATCTACACCTAGACGGGGCACTTTTCCTTGTTTAAATTGTTTCAATTGTTCCAGCGTTATAAAGGGTCCATGTTTCTCCCACCCTCACTCAGGTGAAAATATTCCAATAAGGGGCACGTTCACTTGTGATAGTAGATTTGTGGTTTACATTCTTAAATGTCCATGTGGATTACTATATGTGGGGGAAACCTCGATGAGAATGAAGGATAGACTAAGTAAACACAAATCTACTATCCGTAAACAGAATTTATTACTCCCAATACCCCTTCATTTTCATGATAAAAAACACAACATCTCGCAGTTGAGGTATCAGATTATTGAAGGTGTATCATTACCCCGTCGAGGGGGTGACAGAAACAAATTGTTATTGAAAAGAGAGGCTTACTGGATCCATCGTCTTCAGACAATGGAGCCCACGGGCCTCAATCGTGAGTACAATGTGTCCTGCTTCCTATAAGGCATTCGGCCTTATGCAATCTGATAAATATATTTCTTTTTTTCTTTAGCGTGATTAATCACTGCAAGAATGGACTATGTGACTGAAAATCTTCACCAGTATGGAGTTGAATTTTCAATTGCGAATTTTTCAGTTGCAAATTTTCAGTTGCGAGTTTTCAATAGCAAATTTTCAATTGTGAATTTTCAATTGCGAATTTTCAATTGCGAATTTTCAATGCAAATTTTTCATTGTGATTATTCGATATGCAAATTTTTATTTAATGAGGGAGGCGGAGCTCCTTTGATGATGTCAGTTCCTTTGTGTTTCACTTATGTGAAAATAGCTGGAGTGTAAGATGTTTTATGCAGTCTGATGAAAGCACATCTGTGCTGAAACGCGTCACTATGCCATTTGAATATGTGACTGAATAAATCTTCATTGTGATCTACATCAGCGAAGTGCCGGTCCTTTCCTTTGAAACGTTTGTCTGGACGCCATTCCACGGACACGTGCACCGCGAATTAAGGTAGTGCCGCCCTGCTACTTACTAGATTCAAATGGTAGAGTCTGAATTTGGCGTAAACAGAATGAGAACATGTATCCATCATGCCTTGTTACCACTGTGCAGGCTGGTGGTGGTGGTGTAATGGTGTGGGGGATGTTTTCTGGGCACACTTTAGGCCCCCTAGTGCCAATTGGCCATCGTTTAAATGCCACGGGCTACCTGAGCATTGTTTCTGACCATGTCCATCCCTCCATGACCACCATGTACCCATCCTCTGATGGCTACTTCCAGCAGGATAATGCACCATGTCACAAAGCTCAAATCATTTCAAATTGGTTTCTTGAACATGACAATGAGTTCACTGTACTATAATGGCCCCCACAGTCACCAGATCTCAACCCTATAGAGCATCTTTGGGATGTGGTGGAATGGGAGCTTCGTGCCCTGGATGTGCATCCCTCAAATCTCCATCAACTGCAAGATGCTATCTTATCAATATGGGCCAACATTGCTAAAGAATGCCATCAGCACCTTGCTGAATCAATGCCACGTAGAATTAAGGCAGTTCTGAAGACAGAAGGGGGTCCAACACTGTATTAGTATGGTGTTCCTAATAATTCTTTAGGTGAGTGTATATTAGTCCAGGTCTCCGAACTAGGAATAGCATCATCTGTCACCCGTATTAGGGTCCTCCAGGGAACCTTAGGAGGTACGAGACACGGGATCGCCCCTATCGGGGCGGCTATTCTGCTTATAGGTAGGGCCACCAGACTAGGGGGAGCATTAGGGATATTGCCCCTTTAGAACATTTATCCTACTTGGTTACCCTCCTACCATCAAGGAGACAAGCTACATAGTGTCTTTTTGCATTTATTGTTTATTTTTGTACTAAATGGTCCAATATTTTAATGATTATTATTAAAAGCTATGTCTTAGAATTAAAAGTAACTCTGTGAAATTAGTTTATAATTGACCTAATTCTACTATATTCCCTTGAACAGGGTTGTGTTCATTCTGTGAGTTGTTGAGCTTCAAGAGGTAGTCACCTGAAATGGTTTTCACTTCACAGGTGTGCCCTGTCAAGTTTAATAAGTGGGATTTCTTGCCTTATAAATGGGGTTGGGACCATCAGTTGTGTTGTGGAGAAGTCAGGTGGATACACAGCTGATAGTCCTACTGAATAGACTGTTAGAATTTGTATTATGGCAAGAAAAAAGCAGCTAAGTAAAGAAAAACTAGTGGACATCATTACATTAAGAAATGAAGGTAGGTCAGTCTGAAAAATTGGGAAAACTTTGAAGGTGTCCCCAAGTGCAGTCACAAAAACCATCAAGCGCTACAAAGAAACTGACTCACATGCGGACCGCCCCAGGAAAGGAAGACCAAGAGTCACCTCTGCTGCGGAGGATAAGTTCATCCGAGTCACCAGCCTCAGAAATCTCAGGTTAACAGCAGCTCAGATTAGAGACCAGGTCAATGCCACAGAGTTATAGCAGCAGACACATCTCTAGAACAACTGTTAAGAGGAGACTGTGTGAATCAGGCCTTCATGGTAGAATATCTGCTAGGAAACCACTGCTAAGGACAGGCAACAAGCAGAAGAGACTTGTTTGGGCTAAAGAACACAAGGAATGGACATTAGACCAGTGGAAATCTCTGCTTTGGTCTGATGAGTCCAAATTTGAGATCTTTGGTTCCAACCACCGTGTCTTTGTGCGACGGATGGACTCTACATGCCTGGTTCCCACCGTGAAGCATGGAGGAGGAGGTGTGATGGTGTGGGGGTGCTTTGCTGGTGACACTGTTGGAGATTTATTCAAAATTGAAGGCATACTGAACCAGCATGGCACCACAGCATCTTGCAGCGGCATGCTATTCTATCTTCAAGACTGTTGGAAGACCATTTCAGGTGACTACCTCTTGAAGCTCATCAAGAGAATGCCAAGAGTGTGCAAAGCAGTAATCAAAGCAAAAGGTGGCTACTTTGAAGAACCTAGAATATGACATTTTCAGTTGTTTCACACTTTTTTGTTATGTATATGATTCCACATGTGTTAATTCATAGTTTTGATGCCTTCAGTGTGAATCTACAATTTTCATAGTCATGAAAATAAAGAAAACTCTTTGAATGAGAAGGTGTGTCCAAACTTTTGGTCTGTACTGTGTATGTGTGTGTATATATATATATATATATATATATATATATGATCTTGAATCCCATGCAAATTAGGTGGGGGGTGTATGTAATGGTCGGGAACGTTGACCGGAATACTGAATGATGTTTGCAGTTTATGTAGATATAAACAAAAATACCTATAAATATTTATGTGTGTGTGAAATGTATGAAATCATCCGTTGACATCATACATCAGTACCGCGCTGTGTGTGTATAACAATATACAGTACATATAATCTCAGCGAGGTAGAGATGTATGATAAAACCGGAAGATTTTGTACATATCACAACGGGGATTAAAATAATCATTTGAAAAGGGATGAAATGCGGATGTAGTAGAGTTAACACACATGCTTTATGAGACATGTTATGTAAACTTAATGCAATTAAATGCGTTAAGATATTAAAAAAAAAGGCTTGTGTCAAGATTACGTGATGAGTTAAGAAATTTGAGTTAAGAGATTGTGTGTTAACCATACTACATCTGTACGGATTAGCAGCATAACTGAATATATACAGTTGTGGCCAAAAGTTTTGAGAATGACACAAATATTAGTTTTCACAAAGGTTGCTGCTAAACTGCTTTTAGATCTTTGTTTCAGTTGTTTCTGTGAGGTAGTGAAATATAATTACACGCACTTCATACGTTTCAAAGGCTTTTATCGACAATTACGTGACATTTATGCAAAGAGTCCGTATTTGCAATGTTGGCCCTTTTTCAGGACCTCTGCAATTCGACTGGGCATGCTCTCAATCAACTTCTGGGCCAATTCCTGACTGATAGCAACCCATTCTTTCATAATCACTTCTTAGAGTTTGTCAGAATTAGTGGGTTTTTGTTTGTCCACCCGCCTCTTGAGGATTGACCACAAGTTCTTAATGGGATTAAGATCTGGGGAGTTTCCAGGCCATGGACCCAAAATGTCGAACGTTTTGGTCCCCGAGCCACTTAGTTATCACTTTTGATGGTAGCGCTCACCCTTTTTTCTCCAGACAAGCCTTTTTCCTGATGCCCCAAACAATCGGAAAGAGGCTTCATCAGAGAATATGACTTTTGCCCCAGTCCTCAGCAGTCCATTCACCATATTTTCTGCAGAAGATCAATCTGTCACTGATGTTTTTTGGGGAGAGAAGTGGCTTCTTTGCTGCCCTTCTTGACACCAGGCCATCTTCCAAAAGTCTTCACCTCACTGTGCGTGCAGATGTGCTCACACCTGCCCGCTGCCATTCCTGCGTAAGCTCTACACTGGTGGCACTCCGATCCCGCAGCAGAATCCTCTTTAGGAGACGATCCTGGCGCTTGCTGGACTTTCTTGGACGCCCCGAAGCCTTCTTAACAAGAATTGAACCTCTTTCCTTGAAGTTCTTGATGATCCTATAAATTGTTGATTGAGGTGCAATCTTAGTAGCCACATAATCCTTGCCTGTGAAGCCATTTTTATGCAACGCAATGATGGCTGCACGCGTTTATGAACCACCTGTTCTATTTCTCATTAATGCGATTGTCTAGTCAACCAATCACATGGCCGTTGCTTCAATGCATGTAGGGTTGTGGTCCTGGTCAAGACAATCTCCTGAACTCCAAACTGAATGTCAGAATGGGAAAGAAAGGTGATTTAAGCAATTTTGAGCGTGGCATGGTATTTGGTGCCAGATGGGCCGGTCTGAGTATTTCACAATCTGCTCAGTTACTGGGATTTTCACGCACAACCATTTCTAGGGTTTACAAAGAATGGTGTGAAAAGGGAAAACCATCCAGTACGCAGCAGTCCTGTGGGCGAAAATGTCTTGTTGATCAGAGGAGGTCAGAGGAGAATGGGCCGACTGATTGAAGCTGATAGAAGAGCAACGTCAACTGAAAAAAACACTTGTTACAACCGAGGTATGCAGCAAAGCTACAATTTGCACGAGCTCACCAAAATTGGACTGTTGAAGAGTAGAATTTTTTTTTTGCCTGGTCTGAGTCTCGATTTCTGTTGAATTTGGCGTAAACAGAATGAGAACATGTATCCATCATGCCTTGTTACCACTGTGCAGGCTGATGGTGTAATGGTGTGGGGGATGTTTTCTGGGCACACTTTTTAGGCCCCTTAGTGCCAATTGGCCATCGTTTAAATGCCACGGGCTACCTGAGCATTGTTTCTGACCATCTCCATCCCTTCATGACCACCATGAAGTAGCCATCCTCTGATGGCTACTTCCAGCAGGATAATGTAAAATCGATTTTAGTGGTATAATCTTATTTGTGGGCCAGTGACTCATTGGCCCACAAGCAAGAAGCAGTGAGGGATCATGTTTAAAATTCACAAATATTCGATATAGCTAATGTATAGCACTATATTCGAAATATTAGCAAATTCTCGAAGTTGCGATATTCGAGAAAAATATAGTAATTTCCCTATCTACATTTGTTTGCAGAGCACTTGCCATGCTCTTAACCACATGTTGCTGCCTTTTGCAGCCCTCTAGCCCTTTCCATTACTTTTTTAGAGCCATTTTGGTGCTCCGGATCCCGAATTCGATCTTTTTTGCGAAGTTTGCCCGATCCCGTCGAAACCCGAACATCCAGGTGTCCGCTCAACTCTACTTAACACTGTTTGAAGGAACCTTTCCTCATATCAAAAACCTGGCCCAAAAATATAAGTCAGAAGAAAAAGCAGAGACAACCCCCAAGGACCCCCCTGAGGCTTTAGGAGAGGATGCTTCCCACCCAACACCCAGCATTCCCGGGTACCAGACCCCCGCCGATCAGCTGTTTAAGAAGGCAGTGGCGATATAGCAGAGCCGCAGCCTTCTCACTGTTTACCTCTGGCCCAGTGACGTCATGACTAGTATCAACTGGCCTGGGCGCAGCTAAGCTCTGTTAACTTGAATGGAGCTTAGCCCCGCCCAGGCCAGTTGATACTAGTCGTGACGTCACTGGGCCAGCAGTAAACAGTGAGAAGGCCGTGGCGCTGCTTCAGTGCCGCTGTCTTCTCAAACTGCTGATCAGCGGGGGTCCCAGGTGTCGGACCCCCACCGATCAGATGCTAATGATCTATCCAGAGGATAGATAATCAGTTAAAACAAACTGTAGAGCCCCTTTAATAATCAGCAGCAGGAACATCCAAGGTCTGAATGCTTCAGTCTTTGGATATAAATGATATATAATGATCCAGACTTCATCCAGAGTTTTAGAAACATCGACATTCAAATCCTTCTAGAAACATGGACTAAGGCAGAGAGCTAGTCCCTGGCACCCACTGGATACAGGGGAATTTCTGTCCCGGCCCTGAAAAATAAAACCTCCAATTTTGGCCGCTGGGAGGAATACTAGTGTGGTATAAAGTGGCGCTCCATGAGCAGATCAGAACAGTGAAACAAGGAAACAGTCATATCGGGATCAAAATAGACCGCTCCATTTTCCCAGTCCGATATCTACCACTGTGCGCCCTACATACCACCACCTGAATCCCCCTACTACAACCCTGAATACTTTGAGATCCTGCAAAGGGAAGCCACCCACTATCAAACCCTGGGCAAAGTCCTTATCATGGGAGACCTCAATGCCAGAACAGGCAGGGAAAGAGACTACCTGACCACAGATGGAAACGTCTATATACATGGAGGACAGACCAACAGCTCAGTACATACAGAGAGGAACAGTTATGACAGCACCGTAAATAAAAGTGGCAAAAAACTGTTGACTCTTTGAGGCTTCCTAGGACTCCACATCCTCAATGGTCGCACCAAGTGAGACTCTCTAGGAAGGACTACAATAAACTCCCATGTGGGTAGCAGCGTAGTGGACTCTGCCACAGACATGGACCTTGCAAACATTGGGGCCTTCATAGTCAGCCCACAATCGAATTTGTCTGATCACAACCAAACATCCCTATATATTAGGTCCACAAACAATACCTTAGCAGGCGGGGATCTTCTTACTACCTCCATCTTATCAGTGGTCCAAGACATCAGCTCAGAAATGTAAAGAGGTGCACAATAAACCAGTAATCCAAGGGATTATCTACTGCTTTAACATGATGTTTGAGAAAAACCCAGGAGGAGTCAATCAAGCTGTAAGAGAAATTAATAATATATTTTACACCATGGCAGAAAGGGCTGACCTGAAAAAGTATATACCTGAAGCAGAGATCATCCCAACACTTGGTTTGATGAGGAGTGCAGAGCTGTACGGAAAACCTTAAGATCGGCCCCAAATAATAAGCATAGAGATCCCAACAACACCAACCTACGGGAAGTCTACGACACAACACAGAGGCAATACAAAACCCTCCTCAGAAGGAAAAAGCAAGAATATACTATATTTATCACCCCATAAGACGCACTTTCCCCCCCAAAAGTGAGGGGAAGTGCCCCTACGTCTTATGGGGCGAATGCTGGCAATTTACATTGCAGTCTGCGATGCTGCAGCATCATAGACTGCGATGTATTAGTGAGGAGGGAGGAGGGACTGTAGTAGGCGGGGAGAGCGGCGGGGCCGTGCAGGCACTGTACTCTGGCCCCGCAGCTTAGTATGTACTGTATTATACGTAGTGTTAATCGTCAGATTTAAACTAAATAATAATGATGTGCTCCCCCTTCTCCCCATGTGCTTACCGGTACACACATGTCACGCTCCTGTAGTAAGCACTAGCAGCTAGCAGGCAGGCCGGGCGGCCGTAACTCACGGAGCTCACGTGCCTGCTCTGCCTACTTTATGAATGAACTGAAACAGGCTGTTTTTCAGCTGATAAAAAGTTTAGGACCACACCTCCAAAAAAAAACTAAACCCCCCCCCAAACAGAAAACCAACTTCCAAACATTAACTCGGTAATGAGTAGCTCCGCCGTTATTGTTTATCACTTCCAAAATTCATTTTGGCATGCTTGATGCAAGCGTTTCCATGAGGTGAGTGGGAACATTTCTCAAAGTGGTGAAGATGTCACAACCAGACAGCTGAGAAGCTCTGACAGAAGCCTTTCAGAACCTCCTCCTTGAGTTTTCTTTGTTGTGGTGTTCAGTTCCTCATCTCGTTAGCCTCTCTCAGCTGTCATGTAGTTGGACTGATTGCTTCCCTTTAAATTCCTCCCCATAATGCATTACTGGGCGGCTTATACTTCTTCCTGGAGTGTGTGTGCATGCTGATACTATTTCCCAGTCTGCTACTAAGTTAGGTGCTGTACATTTATCTGTTATTTTCTGTTTGCTGGATCCCAGGTGACCCTGACTTTCTCCGTGTCTGGTGTAGGGAGCCGGTGGTCGTGTCCCCTCACTATTGTAGGGTGTTCAGGTGTTATATAGTCGAGGTACGTGGATATGCAACCATCCACCTTTGGGATTTTTGCATAGGCTGAGCAGCCAGGGAAAGTGCCAGGTCTTGTGCAGGGGTCTCCCTTTTGGTTCCTTAGCTTTGGATCCAGTGAGTCATATATGCATGTTGCATTGTCTTGTTTCCTGTACACCGTCTGTGACATTATAAGCCGCCCAAACCGTCTCAAGCATGGATCCGGTTTCACTTTTGGCTGAACGCTTCCAGGGTCTTTCATTGGAGGTAGCTGATCTCCATAAGACTTTTTCTCAGCTTCAAGTGACCGGTTCAGCTTGCGTTCATGGAGTTTGTTCTGAGCCTAAGATCTCGCTCCCGGATACGTTCTCCGGGGGTAGTGAGACTTCTGTGTGTTTTAGAGAGGCTTGCAAACTCCATTTTTGCCTTCTTCCACTTTCCTCTGGTGATGAGGAACGGAGGGTGGTGATCATTATATCGCTGCTCAGGGGTAAAGCTCAGTCTTGGGCCTTTTTGCTGCCAGAGGGGGCACGGCCTCTCCGTTCAGTGGATGAATTCTTTTTAGCCCTGGGTCAGATATATGATGATCTGGATCGTATTGCTCTGGCTGAGTCTAGACTACGTCTATTATGCCAGGGTAAACAATCCGCAGAGATATACTGCTCAGAATTTCGGAGATGGGCATCTGATACCGGTTGGAATGATGCTGCACTCCGAAGTCAATTTTGCCATGGTCTTTCAGAGGGATTGAAAGATACATTTGCCTTTCATGAGAGGCCTATTTCGTTGGACTCTGCTATGTCTTAGGCCGTTCGTATTGACAGGCGTCTTAGAGAGAGAGGAGAGATGTCTCCTTCCTGTCATACTCAGTCCCAGGACAGTGCAGCGGTCTCATTCTGTGCGCAGGGGTCTCGGTCGCTGTCAGCCTCTTCTGAGCAGGAGCCCATGCAGCTGGGGTTGATTGCTTCTGACAATAGAAGATTCAGCTCGCATGGGAGGGTTTGTTTTTGTTGTGGAGGTATAAATCATTTGGCAAATGTTTGTCCCTCTAGCAGATTCAGGCAGTTTTCTGGGAGTAATAAAGAAACAAACAGGAAAAAAACTTTGAAAAATGTTCCGTCTGTTACTATTGGCAGGGTTGAGGCGGAAATTGAAGGTTTTCCGTTTGCTTGTAGTTCCCATTTTGTCCTGCCTGCTAGGGTGGTGCTAGAGAGCAAGAGCATTTTTTGTGAGATTTTTGTGGATAGTGGAGCAGCTGTCAATCTCATTGATAATCAATTTGCAATAACTCATGGTTTCCAGGTGCCCACTTTGGGAAAGGATATTCCTGTTTTTGCTATTCATTACGCTCCACTTTCTCAGAAATCATTAAAGGGCATAGTTCACAATATCCATTTAATTGTGAGTGATGCTCATGTTGAGGATGTGTCATGTTTCGTCCTTAGCGGTTTGCCTACTCCTCTAGTGTTGGGGCTACCCTGGCTCACTAAACATAACCCCACCATTGATTGGCAAGCGAGGCAAATAAATGGTTGGAGTAACTTTTGCAGAGAGAATTGCCTCACGACATCTGTTTCTGAGGTTTCTACTAAGACTGTACCATCCTTTCTCTCTGAATTTTCGGATGTCTTCTCTGAGAGTGGAGTTCAGGATTTGCCCCCGCACAGGGAGTACGATTGCCCTATTAATCTCATCCCAGGTGCCAAGCTGCCTAAATCTCGTTTATACAATCTTTCCCAACCTGAGAGGATCGCTATGTGTGCTTATATCTCTGAGAGTCTGAGAAAAGGACACATACGACCCTCGAAGTCACCTGTTGCCGCTGGTTTTTTCTTTGTTAAGAAAAAAGATGGTTCTTTAAGACCTTGTCTGGATTTCAGGTCCGCTTCCTCTGATCCCGGACCTGTTTAACCAGGTTGTTGGGGCTAAAGTCTTTTCCAAATTAGATCTAAGAGGGGCATACAACCTGGTCAGGGTCAGAGAAGGAGACGAATGGAAGACGGCCTTTAATACCCCTGAGGGCCATTTTGAGAATTTGGTTATGCCTTTTGGTTTGATGAATGCCCCAGCCGTTTTTCAGCATTTCGTGAACAGCATTTTTTATCATTTGATGGGAAAATTTGTATTAGTGTATTTGGATGATATTTTGATTTTTTCTCCCGATTTCAAGACTCATAAGGAACATTTACATCAGGTCTTGCTCATCCTGCGGGAGAATAAATTATATGCGAAACTGGAAAAATGTGTGTTTGCGGTTCCAGAAATTCAGTTTCTGGGGTTTCTTCTCTCCGCTTCTGGTTTTCGCATGGACCCCGAGAAGGTCCGCGCTGTGCTTGAGTGGGAGCTTCCTGAGAATCAGAAGGCGCTGATGCGTTTTTTGGGCTTTGGCAATTATTACAGGAAGTTTATTTTGAATTATTCCTCTATTGTTAAACCACTCACTGAAATTACCAGAAAGGGGGTAGATTTTTCTTCTTGGTCAGTAGAGGCGCGTAAGGCTTTTTCTAATATCAAGGACAGTTTTGCTTCCGCTCCCATCTTGGTGCAACCTGATATTTCTTTACCCTTCTGAGTTGAGGTTGATGCTTCTGAGGTGGGTGTGGGGGCGGTTTTGAATCAGGGTTCCTCTCCTGTCAAATGGCGACAGTGTGCCTTTTTCTCGAAAAAACTCTCCTCCGCAGAGAGAAATTACGATGTGGGAGATAGGGAATTGTTGGCCATCAAGTTGGCTTTTGAGGAATGGCGCCATTGGCTAGAGGGAGCCAGACACCCTATTACCGTATTTACTGACCATAAAAATCTGGCCTACTTGGAGTCAGCCAAGCGTCTGAACCCGAGACAGGCCAGATGGTCTTTGTTCTTTTCTAGGTTTAATTTTGTTGTCACGTTCCGCCCTGGAGTTAAGAATGTGAAGGCAGATGCCCTGTCACGTTGTTTTCTGGGAGGCGGGAATTTTGAAGACCCGGGTCCAATTTTGGCTGAAGGTGTGGTGGTCTCTGCTCTTTTTTCTGAATTGGAGGCAGAGGTGCAGGCAGCCCAGTCAGAGGCTCCTGATCTTTGTCCTCCTGGGAGGTTGTTTGTGCCTCTCGCTTTAAGACACAAGATTTTTAAGGAACACCACGATACGGTCCTTGCTGGGCACCCGGGGGCAATGCTAAGACGCTGGCGCAGGCATTTATTGATCACATTGTCAAATTGCACGGTAGTCTCTGATAGGGGCACGCAGTTTGTTTCCAGATTCTGGAAGGCTTTCTGTTCTCGCTTGGGGGTTCGGTTGTCATTCTCTTCTGCTTTCCACCCGCAGTCGAATGGCCAGACAGAGCGCGTCAATCAGAATCTGGAGACATATCTGCGCTGTTTTGTGGCGGAGAATCAAGAGGATTGGTGTTCTTTTTTGTCCCTTGCTGAGTTTGCTTTAAATAACCGTCGTCAGGAGTCCTCTGATAAGTCACCATTTTTTGGTGCATATGGGTTTCATCCGCAGTTTGGGACTTTCTCAGGAGAGGGGTCTTCTGGTTTACCTGATGAGGACAGATTCTCCTCGTCTTTGTCATCTATTTGGCAAAAGATTCAGGATAATCTAAAGAGCATGAGTGAGAGATATAAGCGTGTGGCAGATAAGAGACGTGTGCTTGGTCTGGACCTGAATGTTGGTGATCTGGTGTGGTTGTCTACCAAGAATATCAAATTGAAGGTTCCCTTCTGGAAGTTGGGTCTTAGGTTTATTGGGCCTTACAAAATCCTGTCTGTCATCAATCCTGTTGCCTACCGTCTTGATCTTCCTCAGACTTGGAAGATCCATAATGTTTTTCATAAGTCCTTAGTGAAACCTTATGTTCAACCCATTGTACCCTCGCCTTTGCCTCCTCCTCCGATTATGGTTGATGGGAATCTTGAATTTCAGGTCTCTAGGATTGTGGATTCTCGTCTTGTCCGCGGTTCTCTTCAGTACCTTGTTCATTGGGAGGGTTATGGTCCTGAGGAGAGGATGTGGGTCCCAGTGACGGACATTAAGGCCTCTCGTCTCATCAGGGCTTTCCATAGGTCCCATCCTGAGAAGGTGGGCTCTGAATGTCCGGAGTCCACTCGTAGAGGGAGGGGTACTGTCACAACCAGACAGCTGAGAAGCTCTGACAGAAGCCTTTCAGAACCTCCTCCTTGAGTTTTCTTTGTTGTGGTGTTCAGTTCCTCATCTCGTTAGCCTCTCTCAGCTGTCATGTAGTTGGACTGATTGCTTCCCTTTAAATTCCTCCCCATAATGCATTACTGGGCGGCTTATACTTCTTCCTGCAGTGTGTGTGCATGCTGATACTATTTCCCAGTCTGCTACTAAGTTAGGTGCTGTACACTTATCTGTTATTTTCTGTTTGCTGGATCCCAGGTGACCCCAACTCCCTCCGTGTCTGGTGTAGGGAGCCGGTGGTCGTGTCCCCTCACTATTGTAGGGTGTTCAGGTGTTATATAGTCGAGGTACGTGGATATGCAACCATCCACCTTTGGGATTTTTGCATAGGCTGAGCAGCCAGGGAAAGTGCCAGGTCTTGTGCAGGGGTCTCCTTTTGGTTCCTTAGTTTTGGATCCAGTGAGTCATATATCCATGTTGCATTGTCTTGTTTCCTATACACCGTCCGTGACAGAAGACGGCCGTACGAAGGCCATCTACTGTCTGGAACTGTTGTCCATTTTTGTAAACTTCCCTTACCATCCATCCCCAAAGGTTCTCAATTAGATTCAGATCAGGGGAACACGCACAATAGGCCAAAAGAGTGATGTTATTCTCCTGGAAGAAGTCCCCTGTCCTGCGTGCATTGTGTACTGTAGCGTTGTCATGTTGAGAAACCCAGTCGTTACCACATAGACGAGGGCCCTCAGTCATGAGAAATGCTCTCTGCAACATCTGGATATAGCCAGCGACCATTTGACGCCCCTGCACTTCCCGAAGCTCCATTGTTCCACTGAAGGAAAAAGCACCTCAGACCATTATGGCGCCCCCTCCACTGTGGCACGTAGAAAACATCTCAGGTGGGATCTGCTTGTCATGCCAGTAATGTTGGAAACCATCAGGACCATCAAGGTTAAAAAAAATATTCTCATCAGAGAATAAAACTTTCTTCCACCTTTGAATGTCCCATGTTTGGTGCTCTCTTGCAAAGTCCAAATGAGCAGTTCTGTGGCGTTCAAGGAGACGAGGTCTTTGAAGACGTTTTTTGTTTTTGAAGCCCTTCAGTCTCAGATGCCGTCTGATGATTATGGGGCTGCAGTCAGCACCAGTAAGGGCCTTAATTTGGGTCGAGGATCGTCCAGTGTCTTGACAGACAGCCAATTGGATCCTCCGGCTTAGTGCTGTTGAAATTCTTTTGGGTCTTGCACTTGACTTTTTTGTTCCATAACCCTCAGGATCATTTAAGAAATTCCAAATGACTGTCTTACTGCGTCCCACCTCAACAGCGATGGCGCACTGTGAGAGACCCTTCTTATGCAGTTCAACAACCTGACCACGTTCAAAAAGGGAGAGTTTTTTTGCCTTTCCCATCACAACGTGTGACTACCTGACAGAAAATGACAATGAATCCACATCTTTGCACAGATTTGGCCTTTTAAAAGGCATGTGGTCCTAAAATTTGGATCAGCTGAAAAACAGCCCGGTTCAGTTTAATCGTTATTTTCAATTAATTGAATGCTCAAAAAATGTTTTGTCTCACTCTTATTTCTTCTTGTTGCATGTTGAAGCTCTACTTGGAACCTTGTTAAGATCCAACAATGTAAAATATGATTTTTTGCCACTTTTCAAGTTGTTACGGCATACAAGGAAATGCTCCAAACTCCCGAACGGAACCTCGCGAAAAGCTGCTTAGCCGACGAATAGGAAATGCACCCAAGCGGCTTACACTCTTAGCAATCAGTCTCTAACAGCATACAGTGAATCCCCCCAAGAACGAGACCAAGCTCTGTGTTGAGGGTCAAGCAGTGGACATCCAGAGCTGTGTGTTTATTGATCTTAAAAAACACATTCTTACACATTAGTACCACCCACAGGGTTTTGTAAAACAACCAGTAACCACGTACAATACACTCAGACACTCCCACACAAAATCCTCCCCTCTGCCTGTGATACAATTACCTTACACAATGGGTTAATGTAATTATCACAGGCAGGAGAATACACAGTTTTACACAGTGTCTTCTGTCCTGGATACAATTGGGAAGTAATCCAATTTATCTCCAAGGGCAGAGGCAAAACTTCATTAGCCACATGGTAGCAAAAGACAATCAAAGGCATAAGAATATTTAACTGTGCAGCTATTGCATAAAACATAGACATTCAACATATCCCCAAATAGTTCAGGTCTGAGTGCATATTATTAGGTGAATGGCACTTAGATTATACGAATACAATATAATCGCCGTGGAGCCAAAGTCTTTCACATAGTCTTTTGTTATCCGAATGGGCTCCATGGCATAGCTATCTGGGGTATCACTGTTCACATAGGGCAAGTACCAAATGACCCGGCTTTCATGTCTTTGCAGGGGAAAATCCAGCGTTCCAACATGGGGCCATAGTCTAAAGGAAGCAGGTGGGCAACCAGGCTTTTCCAATGCAATGTGGCGAGATTGGTCTCTTCACATCTCTCCTCTTTTCCAAACAGACTAACAGGGTATCTGACTTCCTGCCATTCAGTGCCCTTGTTAGTCCAGCAGCCCACCCACAAAACAAACAGCAGTACAGCCCACCCACAATAAATGTTACTACACCTGAGCAAGGGAGAAACCTGTCCATGTCCAGGTGCCTCACCATGGCTGTGTGGGGGACTGCTAGACTGCCTTGGTGGGTTGCTGAGTGGGCAGAGACCAGCGGTACTTTGCCCTGGTGCCAGCGCTACCACAGAAGAAGCCTGGTTGTAGCCTGGTTGTTGGAGGGGGAGACCGACTGTCTCCCCTTTAGATAAACCACCGTGCTGCTGGGGGGGGACTGACTGTCTCCCCTTTGGCTAAACAGCCCTGTTGCTGGGGGACAGGACCGACTGTCCCTACCCCCTGTGCTGTGAGTGCAGAGACCACGGTCCCATCTGCACGGTTGTGGGGCTTACTGTCTCCCCCTGGTATGTTAATCTGCCGCTGGGGAATGGAGACTGGGCTCTCAATTCCCAACAAATCCTTCTGTTGCTGTGGGATGGAGACTGGGCTCCCAATTCCCAACAACTCAATCTGCTGCTGGGGGACAGGACCGACTGTCTCTTCCCCCTGTAACTCAGCCTGCCGCTGGGAGATGGAGACTCTTCTCCCAATTCCCTGCAAATCACACTGCCAATGGGGAGAGGAGGTAACAAGTTCCTCTCCCATACATACTTCCAGCCTCTGGGGGGGGGAAGGGGGGGGAGGGGGGGAGACAGACTGTCTCTGCTCCCAATACAGTGTCCTGTTGCTGTGGCAAGGAGACTGTGCTCTCTATTCCCTATAGGACACTCTGCCGCTGGGGGACAGGACCGACTGCCTCTGCCCCCTGTAATTCACCCTGCCGCTGGGAAATCGAGACTGGGCTCCCAATTCCCTGCAGGACCGGTGGAGAGACCTCGTCCCACCTCTACTGGCCTCCTGGGGTTCTTCCCAGTAAACCTCCACAATATCCTCCCAGCTGAAGGGCTCTGGACCTGGGTCTGACACTCTGCTTTCTCGCTGAACCCTCTCACTGGAGTGGAACAGCTGCTGGTAGTCCTGTTCCAGCTCCATCTCCAGGGTCACCAGGTGGACCAGGTCCTGCTCAATCTCATGAGTGTCGTCCCAGTCATACCTGCTCTCCCACCACTCAAAGAGGTCCCTGAACCGGGCTTGTGTAGGGCTCCCAAACTCTGGCTCTGAAAAAGTTACCCATAACAAGCCAGGACCATCCAACTCCCGAATGGAGCCTCACGAATAGCTGCTAGCAGACGAAAAGGAAACGCACCCAAGCGGTTTACACTCCTAGCAATCAGTCTCTAACAGCATACAGTGAATCCCCCCAATAACAAGACCAAGCTCTGTGTTGAGGGTCAAGCAGTGGTCAGCCAGACCTGTGTGTTTATTGATCTTAAAAACACATTCTTACACATTAGTACCACCCACAGGGTTTTGTAAAACAACCAGTAACCACGTGCAATACACTCAGACACTCCCATACAAAATCCTCCCCTCTGCCTGTGATACAATTACCTTACACAATGGGTTAATGTAATTATCACAGGCAGGAGAATACACAGTTTTACACAATGTCTTCTGTCCTGGAGACAATTGGGAAGTATTCCAATTTATCTCCAAGGGCAGAGGCAAAACTTACTTCTAGCAGAGCCGAGGAGTCAGACAGGGCTGCAGCCTCAGTCCAACTCTCTTTAAGATTGACATCAACGAGCTGGCAGCAGCTCTGGAGTCTTCCTAAACACCAAGTCTCCTCCTCCATGACACAGAGGTGAAATTTCTCCTGTATGCGGATGACTATCTACTAATATCACCAACTGAGAAAGGTCTCCAATACCAGCTAGTCATTCTGGAGAAATGCAGCACCACATGGGCCCTTCCCATCAATTTAAAAAAGACCAACACTATGGTATTCCAGAGAAGGAAAACAGTCAGCCACCCTACACAACCGCCCTCTTACAGCCACTAACAGGTACACCTACCTGGGCCTGATAATTGACCAAAGTGGGAGCTTCAAATCAGCCATTGAGGAACTGAAACACAAAGCATGCAAGACCTTCTACAACATCAGAAGATGACTGTACCACCTCAAAGCACCAGTGAGGGTCTTGTTTAAAATCTTTGACTCCATGATTGCACCAATCCTCGTGTATGACAGTGAAGTCTGGGGACCTCACATGTACCCAGACTGGTCAAGATGGGACTCCAATCGAACCGAAATATTCCACCTGGAATTCTGTAAGCATCTTCTACAGGTCCATCGGAGCACCTCTAACAGTGCCTGTCAAGGGGAGCTGGGCAGATTCCTTCTACACTTTACAATCCAGAAGAGGGCGCTATTATTCTGGGGACATCTACATGGTAGTAGTGAAGGCTCCCATCACCATAAAGCCTTGCTACACCAAGGTATCACAGGCAAGGCAAAGCCCCAAAATCAACTTACTGAAACCCAGACTGACCAGCTAATCACCCCACACCACCTCACAAAAGCTGGGATCAGAAACACAGTAAATAAGAGACAAGAGGAATACGTCAGTGAATGGAGGAAAGAGGTGAGAGCATCCCAGAAGCTGACAATGTACCAGAGCCTGCAGAGAGACTACAACCTGCCCCTTTATCTGGAGAAACTAGGGAACCCCAGAGACCAGAAAATCCTGAACCACTACAGACTGAGTGCCCACAGCCTGGCCGTCGAATCCGGACGGCATCAACAGAGCTACATGCCTAGAGAAAGCAGACTGAGTTATGTGTGGGCCTTATACTCCACCGCTATCAATACTTGCTTTTGTAGTTCCTGACACTGCTGAGTTATGTGTGGGGCGTATACTACAGTGTTACCATATACCTAATGCTGTCTGTTCCTGATATACTGTCCCAAATACTCAGCAGTGAGGGACATCCACTTTAGGAGACTCCTGCTGAGAGAGGAAGGGAACACTGTGGACATAGCAGCACAATATATCAATGCCTGCCACAGACTGAGAGGAGCCTGAGATGCCATGGACTCCAATACCCTGACCCAAGGTGTGTCCGCACCCCTTTCCCCCCTGTCAGGATGTGCCACGACCCCAGATGTGTCCCCATTTCTCAACCCCCTATTTCTCACATGCTTTGGCAATACTAATGTATAATTTTAGACCTGCCAATAAAGCTGTATTGATAGACAGACAGAAAATTAGCCAGTTAGCCAGACAGATAGTTAAGATAAATAACAGGTAAAGTTACATAAATTAAATAATAAAGGGCCCAGCACTGAACCTTGGAGTACACCACGTATAACCTGGGCCCATTCTGAATAGGAATCATTGACCACAACTTTCTGGACACGGTCCTTCAGACAGTTTTCAATCCAATTACAAACTATACTTTCCAAGCCTATAAACCTTACTTTACCTATTAAGTGTCTATCAGGGACAGTATCCAAAGCCTTTGCAAAATACAGAACCACTACATCCACAGCCGCCCCACTATCCAGGCTACTACTCTCCTCCTCATAAAAACAAATCAGGTTAGTCTGACAGCTTCTGTCCTTGGTAAACCCATGCTGGTTATCACTTATAATATTATTTACAGTCACATACATCTGAATATAGTCCCTTAAGAGTCCTTCAAACACAGTTACATAGTTAATACAGTTAAAAAAAAGACATACGTCCATCAAGTTCAACCAAGGGATAGGTGGGGATAAGACTCAGATTTCTACACGTTTTCATAAGCATTAATGTTTTTTACTTTTAAGAATTAGTCTAAACCCTTTTTAAAACGGTCTACTGTTCCTGCTGTGACCACGTCCTGAGGAAGTCTATTCCACAGATTCACAGTTCTTACAGTAAAGAAGCTTTGACACTTCCAGAGACTGAACTTTTTCCTCTCCAATCGGAGGCAATGCCCCCTTGTCTTTTGAGCACATTTTACATGGAACAGCTTTTAACTGTATTTTTTGTATGGCCCATTTATATAGGTTAATCATGTCCCCTCTTAGACGTCTCTTCTCAAGACTAAATAAATTCTATTCTTTTAATCTTTCTTCATAACTAATACTCTACATTCCCCTTATCAGTTTAGTCGCTCTCCTCTGTACTTTTTCCAGCTGCAGTGCGTCCTTTCTATGTACTGGGGCCCAGAACTGAACTGCATATTCCAGATGAGGCCGTACCAACACTTTGTAAAATGGTAATATTACATCCCTGCCCTACGAGTCCATGCCTCGTTTAATGCATGACAATATCCTGGTGGCCTTAGAAGCAGCTGATGGACAATGTGTGCTGTAATTTAATCTAACATCCACAAGGACACCCAAATCCTTTTCTATAAGTGACTCTCCAAGTACTACATCACCTAGGAAATATGAAGCACAGAGATTATTACTACCAAGATGCATAACTTTACATTTGTCCACATTAAACGTCATTTGCCAAGTTGATGCCCAATCACTCAGAGTATTCAAGTCAGCTTGTAGTTTATGGACATCTTCCATAGACTGTACAGTTCTACACAGCTTTAGTGTCATCTGCAAAAATAGATATGGTGCCATTAATCCCCTCCTCAATATCATTAATAAATAAATTAATATAGGGCCCAGCACTGACCCTTGGGGTACACCACTTATAACCTCGGACCATTCTGAATAGGAATCATTGACCACAACTCTCTGGACACGGTCCTTCAGCCAGTTTTCAATCCAATTACAAACTATACTTTCCAAGCCAATAGACCTTACTTTACTTATTAAGCGTCTATGAAGGACAGTATCAAAATCCTTAGCAAAATCCAGAAACACTACATCCACAGCCGCCTCTCTGTCCAGGCTACTACTCACCTACTCATAAAAACAAATCAGATTAGTCTGACAACTTCTGTCCTTGGTAAACCCATGCTGGTTATCACTTATACTATTATTTATAGTCACATACTCCTGTATATAGACCCTTAAGATTCCTTCAAACATTTTTCCCACAACAGAAGTTAAACTAAATGGTCTATAATTACCTGTGGAGGACCATGATCCTTTTTTTGAATATAGGCACCACGTTTGGCTTATGCCAATCACTTGGCACTGTACCAGTACCTAGAGAATCTTTAAAAATTATAAACAGGGGCACAGCAATGACTGAACTGAGCTCTTTAAAGGGTTTCTATCACCTCGTTATGAAATAATTAGCTATCAGACACTAGCGATCCACTGGGCGCTTTTTGTGTGAGTAGACCGAGCCTCTAGGTGCTGAAAAAATGCCCCCATAGCACCTAGAGGCTCATTAGCATATCAATAAAAGTTCGTTTTTTAGGCAAACGGCTGCACACAAAGGTATTATAATAGCATTGTTTGCTAGAGCAGACACTAGCGGATCGCTAGTGTCTGATAGCTAAATAAGTCAAAACGAGGTGATAGAAACCCTTTAAGCACTCTTGGGTGTAATCCATCTGGACCCAGAGCCTTGTTCACATTTACCCTATTTAACTTCTCTTGAACCTTATCTACAGTTAGCCAATTGAGTATATATCTGGATGTACTAACAGCCCCGGCGCCACAGATATCAGCAACTTTCTCTTCTTTTGTATATACTGAGCTAAAAAAGCTATTTATGAACTCTGCCTTTTCCTTATCTTCAGCGACTACCCCCCCTTACCATTATTTACTGGACCTACCTGCTCAGACCTAGTTTTTTTTAGCATTTATATATTTAAAAAACATTTTGGGATGTGTTTTGCTTTCTTTTGCTACCTGCTGTTTGTTTTGTATCTTTGCTAATTTTATCTCATTTTTGCAGATTTATTAAGCCCTTTGTAATCTTCAAACGCTACAGCTGACCCCTCAGATTTGCATTCTTTAAATGCCCTCTTTTTGTCTTTTATTGCCCTTTTTACAGTAGCTGTAAGCCATGGGGGGTTTAATTTTAGCAGTTTATACTTGTTCCCTAAAGGGATACATTTTTTTGTGCAATTACTCAATGTGTAATATAAGCTCTCCCATTTATCCTCAGTATTATTTTGTGACAGTAGCTGCTCCCAGTCTATGCCCTGAAATGCTGCCCTAAACCCAGGGAAATTAGCCTTTTTGAAATTCAGTGTCTTTGCTCTGCCTGACAGAGTTAGCTTTTTATAGTTTAGCTTTTTATATTGTGGTCACTATTACCTAGTGTTTCTCGAACAGTAACATTACCTACAAGCTCTGCATCATTATAAATTACCAGATCCAACAGAGCATCGCTCCTAGTGGGATCTTCTACAAACTGTCCCATAAAGTGGTCCTGCAGCAAGTTGAGGAATTTTCTCCCCTTTGTGGTTGAGGCAGAACCATGACCCTAGTCAATATCTGGAAAGTTAAAATCTCCCATTATGACCACTGTACCAGCCTGTGCTGCCCGCTCTATTTGGTTATACAGTTGCGTTTCTATCGCTTCTATGATGTTAGGGGGTCTATAGATTACACCAAGTATTATTTTTTCAGTGTTTATATCCCTTTGAACTTCCACCAATAATGTTTCCACAGCCTCACCATCGGTAAACACAATTGCCTCTTTCACACTCGTCTTCCGATCACTCCTCAGATACAGGCACACACCACCACCTTTTCTATTGACCCGGTCTTTCCTAAATAGTGTAAAACCCTCAATATTAACAGCCCAGTCATGCGAAGAGTCCAACCATGTCTCAGCCACACCAACTACATATATGTGTTCTTCTAGTACTATAGCCTCCAGCTCCCCCATTTTTGTAGCTAGACTTCTGGTATTTGTGAAAATACATTTTAAATTACTATTACCTGTAAAGTGAATATCCAGGATTTTTTGGTTACCTTGGTTTATTTTTGTATGTAACGGGTTTTTGTTACCAGCAGTTCTATTATTCATAAAAAGTATAGTTATGCCCAGTCTTCTCCCTATTTACCTCGCTAACCCCACTAAATCCACACGGTCCCCTTCTATAACCCACTCCTTATCTGCACCATCTACCCTCTTATTAGTATGACCTTCACCCCTCCACCAGATCCTAGTTCAAATGCTCCTCCAGCCATCTAACTATTTTTTCCCCCAGGGACAGTTGCACCCTCCCCATTAAGGTGCAGACCCTCCCTACTGTAGAGCCTGTAACTGACCGAGAAGTCGGACCAGTTCTCCATGAACACAAACCCTTCCTTCCTGCACCAGCTTCTCAGCCACTTATTTAACTCCCTAAGCTCCCATTGTGTCTCTGACGCTGGTAGTATTTCTGAAAACACTACCTTGGAGGTCCTGGACTTGAGCTTCTCACCTAGTTCCCTAAAATCGTTTTTAAGGACCTTACATCTCCCACTGACTTTGTCATTGGTGCCAATGTGTACCATGAGTGCTGAGGCTTCCCCAGCCCCAGCCAGCAATCTGTCAATTCGATCTGCAATATGCCGAACCTGAGCACCCGGCAGACAACATACTGTTTGGCATGACCCTGCCTGTCCCGCCTAATAGAGTCCCCTACCAGCAGCATCTGCCTGACCTTTGCTGCACTCCTTTTCCCATCCTTCCTGCAGCAGTGTCCTGGTTGCTAGGAGAAATGCACTGCTGCAGTGTTGCTGGCCCTGGACTTTCATCCAGGTATATAGAAAGATAAATTGGATGGATAGATGGATAATAGATAAAATATGTATCTATTAAATGGGTAGATAGTTAAATAGATTGATTAATAAATTGATAGATATTAGAAGATAGATAGATAATATTAGGATGTGTCCGGACATGTTTTGACAACTATTTGCTATGGTCACGGCTGCTTGTAGTAACACATGTAGAAACAGTGTGGACTTCAAAATTTGGTAGGTGTTTGTACAAATTGATGAACAGACTGTGTATTCAGGGGCGTAGCGTGGGGGGACCGTTGCCCCGGGCACCACTCTGCAGGGGGGCGCCATCTGCGGGGCTGGCACAAGTTAAATCGCTGACACTGTGTTTTTTTTTTTTCACACAGCATCCAGCTGCAGAGCAGAGTGAGGAGGCGAGAGGGGGCGGGGCATGCATGGCAGTTCCTGATAGGCTCCGCCCACCTTCCAAGCGGGAAAGACAGTACAGACTGCAGAGCCAGGAGCCGGAGGCAGCAAGAAGCAGCAGAAGATGGCTGCAGCTGAATCAGTAGGAGACTGTAGTCCAGCCTAGAGACAGTGATTCAACTTGAATTACTTAGTGGGGACATTGTGCACTGTCTGTGGGGGCAGTATTACTTTGTTGGGGCCCTGGGGGTCAAATAACGTAATGGGCAGTGCCCATTACGTAATTTGCCCCCCAGTGCCCACACTAAGTAATACTAACTGCCCCCACAGACAGTGCACAACTCACTGCACACTGCCCATTATGCAATTTGCCCCCCAGTGCCCCCACAGACAATGCACAACTCACTGCACACTGCCCATTATGTAATTTGCCTCCCAGTGCCCCCACAGAAAGTGCACAACTGCACACTGCCCATTACGTAATTTTCCCCCCAGTGCCCCCACAGAAAGTGCACAACTGCACACTGCCCATTACGTAATTTGCCCCCCAGTGCCCCCACTAAGCCTATGGCCTCTCTTAGTTGGCTAAATGTAGCTTTTTTGAAGTTTGGTATTTTTGTTCCTCCCTGTAGAAACACTCTTTTGGATGATAATTGGAAGGTTATTACTTTATGGTCACTATTTCCCAGGTGTCCCCCAACCTGCACGTCTGTTGTTCTGTCAGGCCGCGAAATCGAATATGGCACCTCTCGCTCAACACTAGCCAACACTGGTTTTTATTTTATTTTTTTATTTTATTTTTTTCAAATTTGGGTAGACCCCAAAACATTGGGAAATACAAAGAGAAAGTGTGCTGGAGTACAACAATGGCTGGGTGAGGCCGGTATACATGGGATCCCTGCCTGGTTCATTTTAATAAATGTGAGCTTGTCCACGTTGGCTGTGGACAGGCAGTTGCCCTTCTCATTGATAACCCCCTCCTGCCATGCTAAACAAATGTTCAGACAATACACTGGCTGCAGGGCGGCCAGCACATCTAAAGTGTAAAAGGGCAAGCTCAGGCCATGTGCCCAATTTGGAGACCCAGAAGTTAAAGGGGGCAGACCCATCAGTCAGTACGTGTAGGCGTGTGCACACATGCTGCTCCACCATGTCACACGTCCCCATGACGGCCTTGATCCAATTGGATATCTTCCCTTTCAACTTTCGATGTTCTTACGCGCCTACCATGGTGATCACGGGTAACGGGGTTCCATGCTGGAGAGGGAGCCTGAGAAAGGGATACCACATCCAAGGGAGGTCAATGGCTGAAATGTGATCGAGCGGAAATGTGGGACAAGTTATTGAAACAGAGGCATCCATGTAAAGGAGGGGGGTGCGAGGCAATTACCCACTCCCGACTCGGGGAGGTAGTGACGATAAATAAAGCAGGACTCTTAAGATGCCCTGTTATTGGAATGATTAATAAAAGATTACAGGGAATGTCACTGCGGTATTTTGGATTAGGAAACGTTACACAGGAGAGGTCCTGCTGCCGCTTTGTTGACTGTAGATAATTTCTGCCTGATCGCATGTCCCTGTGACGGCCTTGATCCAATTGGCTATGTTCCCTATCAACTTTCGATGTTCTTTTATGCGCCCACCATGGTGATCACCGGTAACAGGGAATCAGGGATCCATGCAGGAGAGGGAGCCCGAGAAAGGGATACCACATCCAAGGGATGTCAATGGAAGAAATGTGATCGAGCGGAAATGTGGGACAAGTTGTTAAAGCGGAAGCATCCAAGTAAAGGAGGGGGCGCTCTGCAATTACCCACTCCCAACTCGGAGAGGTAGTGACGATAAATAACAATACAGGACTCTTAAGATGCCCTGTTATTTGAAGGATTAATACAAAATTACAGGTAATGTCACTGCAGTATTTTGGATTTGGAAACGTTAGATAGGAGAGGCCCTGCTGCCGCTTTGTTGACTCTAGATAACTTCTGCCTGATCGCATGTCCCCGTGACGGCCTTAATCGAATTGGCTATCTTCCCTATTAAGGTCCATATGGAGTAGGAGGTTGAGAAAGCGGTGGACGTGGCGGCATAGGTGAAAGCGGCGGTGGAGGAGGTAGCCAACACTGTTTTTTTTTTGTTTTTTTTAAGACAATACACTGGCTGCAGGGTAGGCCAGCACCTCCAAGGCGTAAAGGGCAAGCTCAGGCCATGTGCCCAATTTGGAGTCCCAGAAGTTGAAGGGGGCAGACCCATCATTCAGTAAGTGTAGGCGTGTGCACACATACTGCTCAACCATGTTGCTAAAATGCTGCCTCCTGCTAAGACGTTCCATATCAGCTGGTGGTGCTGGTTGTTGTGGTGTGCTGACAAATATTTTCCACAATTCGGCCATGCTAACCCTGCCTTCTGAGGTGCTGGCAGTGCCCCAGCTGCGTTGGCAACCTCTTCGTCCGACTTTTGCTTCCCTCTGCCCCCGCTGTCAGGTCGGAATGCCATCAGCAGCGCGTCTACCAGAGTGCGCTTGTACTAGCGCATCATACGATCACGCTCCAGTGATGGAATTATGAACAGTACTTTGTCCTTGTAACAGGGATCCAGCAGTGTGGCCACCCAGTAATCAGCACAAGTTAGAATAAGGTCAACACGGCAGTCGTTGCGGAGACACTGTAGAATGTAATTATTCATGTGTGCCAGGCTGCCCAGAGGCAACGACGAGCTGTCCTCTGTGAGAGGTGTATCGTCTGTGTCCTCTGACTCCCCCCAGCCACGCACCAGTGATGGCCATGAGCTGGTTTGGGTGCCACCCTGCTGTGAACACTGTTCCTCCTTCTCCATCTCCTCATCCTCTAGAACTGTGGCCAGGCTGGACAATTGTGTACCTGGCGTATGTTGGTGGAGGAACCCACTCGGAGCCACTTGTGAATGACTGACCTGAAACCCTTGTACATGATCCCTCTTCCTCCTGCTCCTGTGCCACATACTCTTCCATCATCGCCTGAAGCATTTTTTCAAGGAGGCATAGAAGTGGGATAGTAACGCTGAGAATGGCGTCATTGGCACTGGCCTTGTTGGTGAAGAACTCGAAACAGCGCAACAAGGCACACAGGTCTCACACACCTTCTGTGTGTTGGGGTTAGAGAAAGGAGAAATATAACTGAAAATTACTATATTTTTCCCATCATGTTCAATACTGTTTAATACCTTCTGTGTGTCAGGGCCAGAGATGGGAGAAATATAACTGAAAATTACTATGATTTTTCCATCATTTTAAATATTTTTTAAATAGAGGGTGTCCGCCGTGACTTGTGACATCTGTCCAATACCTTCTGTATGTCAGAGACAGAAATTGGAAAAATATAACTGAAAATTACTATATTATTGCCATCATTTTCAATATTTTTTCTATAGACTGTGTCAGAAGTTACTTGTGACATCTGTCCAATACCTTCTGTGTGTCAGGGTCAGAGATTCGAGAAATATAAGTGAACATTTATATATTTTTTTCATCATTTTCAATACTTTCTATATAGAGGGTGTCAGAACTGACTAGAAACATCTGTCCAATACCTTCTGTGTGTCAGGGCAAGAGATTGGAGAAATATAACTGGAAATTACTATTTTTTTTTTCATAATTTTCAATACTTTTTATGTAAAGGGTATCTGCAGTGACTAGAGACATCTGTCCAATACCTTCTTTGTGTCAGGGCCAGAATTGGAGAAATATAAGTAAAAATGTATATATTTTTTTCCATCATTTTTAATACTTTTTATATAATGGGTGTCAGCAGTGACTTGTGACATCTAATACCTTATGTGTCAGGGACAGAAATTGGAGAAATATAACAGAAAATTACAATACTTTTTTCATCATTTTCAATAGTTTTTCTGTAGAGGGTGTCTGCTGTGACTAGAGCCATTTATCCAATACCTTCTGTGTGTCAGTGCCAGAGACTGGAGAAATAGAACTAAAAATGTATATATTATTCCCATCATTTTCAATACTTTTTTTATAGAGAGGGTGTCTGCAGTGACTTCTGACATCTGTCCAGTACCTTCTGTGTGTCAGGGCCAGAGATTGGAGAAATATAACTGGAAATTACAATACTTTTTCTGTAGAGGGTGTCTGCTGTGACTAGAGACATCTGTCCAATAACTTCTGTGTGTCAGGGCCAGAGATTGGAGAAATATAACTGGAAATTACTATATTTTTTTCATAATTGTCAATACTTTTTATGCAAAGGGTATCTGCAGTGACTAGAGACATCTGTCCAATACCTTCTTTGTGTCAGGGCCAGAATTGGAGAAATATAAGTAAAAATGTATATATTTTTTCCATCATTTTTAATACTTTTTATATAATGGGTGTCAGCATTATGTGTCAGGGACAGAAATTGGAGAAATATAACAGAAAATTACAATACTTTTTTCATCATTTTCAATAGTTTTTCTGTAGAGGGTGTCTGCTGTGACTAGAGCCATTTATCCAATACCTTCTGTGTGTCAGTGCCAGAGACTGGAGAAATATAACTAAAAATGTATATATTATTTCCATCATTTTCAATACCTTTTTATAGAGAGGGTGTCTGCAGTGACTTCTGACATCTGTCCAGTACCTTCTGTGTGTCAGGGCCAGAGATTGGAGAATTATAACTGAAAATTAATATATTTTTTCCATCATTTTCAATACTTTTTATATAATGGGTGTCAGCAGTGTCTAGAGACATCTGTCCAATACCTAATGTGTCTCTGGGCCAGAGACTGGAGAAATATAACTGAAAATTACTATATTTTTTCCATCATTTTCAAACATTTTTATAGAGGGTGTCTGCAGTGACTAGAGACATCTGTCCAATACCTTCTGTGTGTCAGACCCAGAGATTGGACAAATATAACTGAAAATTACTATATTTTTTCCATCATTTTCAAACATTTTTATAGAGGGTGTCTGCAGTGACTACAGACATCTGTCCAATACCTTCTGTGTGTCAGACCCAGAGATTGGACAAATATAACTGAAAATTACTATATTTTTTCCATCATTTTCAATACTTTTTATGTAGAGGGTGTCTTCAGGGACTAGAGACATCTGTCCAATACATTCTGTGTGTCAGGGACAGAGATTAGAGAAATATTAGCAAATATTGCCATATTATTTCCATCATTTTCAATACTTTTTCTGTAAAGGGTGTCTGCAGTGACTAGAGACATCTGTCCAATACCTTCTGTATATCAAGGACAGAGATTGGAGAAATATAACAGAAAATTACAATATTTTTTTCGATCATTTTTAATACGTTTTCTAAAGAGGGTGTCAGCAGTGACTTCTGTCTAATACCTTATGTGTCAGGGCCCAAAATTTGAGAAATATAACTGAAAATTAAAATACTTTTTCCATCATTTTCAATACTTTTTCTGTAGAGGGTGTCTGCTGTGACAAGAGACATGTATCCAATACCTTCTGTGTGTCAGTGCCAGAGACTGGAGAAATATAACTAAAAATTTATATATATTTTCCATCATTTTCAATATTTTTTATAGCGAGGGTGTCTGCAGTGACTTCTGACATCCGTCCACAACCGTCTGTGTGTCAGGGCCAGAGATTGGAGAATTATAACTGAAAATTAATATATTTTTTCCATCATTAAAAAAAATAAAATCTATAGAGGCTGTCTGCAGTGACTAGAGACATCTGTCTAATGCCTAATGTGTCTTTGGGCCAGAGATAGGAGAAATAAAACTGAAAATTACTATATTTTTTCCATAATTTTCAATACTTTTTATATAATGGGTGTCAGCAGTGACTAGAGACATCTGTCCAATACCTTCTGTGTGTCAGAGACAAAGATTGGAAAAATTTAACTGAAAATGTATATATTTTTTCCATCATTAAAAAAAAAAAAATGTATAGAGGGTGTCTGCAGTGACTAGAGACATCTGTCCAATACCTTCTGTGTGTTAGTGCCAGAGACTGGAGAAATATAACTGAAAATGAATATATTTTTTCCATCAATTTCAATACTTTTTCAAAAGAGGGTGTCAGCAGGGACTTGTGACATCTGTCCAATACCTTCTGCATGTCAGTTCAAGAAACTGGAGAAATATAACTTAAAATTACTATATTTTTTCCATCTTTTCAATACTTTTTCTGTTAAGGGTGTCTGCAGTGACGAGAGACATCTGTCCAATACATTCTGTGTGTCAGGGACAGAGATTAGAGAAATATTAGTGAATATTACTATATTTTTTCCATAATTTTCAATACTTTTTCTATAGAGGGTGTCAGCAGTGACTAGAAACATCTGTACAATACCTTCTGTGTGTCAGACCCAGAGATTGGAGAAATATAACTGAAAATTACTATATTTTTTCATCATTTTCAATACTTTTTATGTAGAGGGTGTCTGCAGCGACTTCTGACAGTGTAATAGCAAGCGATCAAAAAGTCATATGCACCTTACTTCCCAAAAAAGGTAATAAAAGTGATTTAAAAAGTCGCATTTACGCCAAAATAGTGCCAATCAAACCGTCATCTCATCCTGCAGAAAATGAGACCCTACTTAACCACTTCAGCCCCGCTAGCTGAAACCCCCTTCATGACCAGAGCACTTTTTACACTTCGGCACTACACTACTTTCACCGTTTATCGCTCGGTCATGCAACTTACCACCCAAATGAATTTTACCTCCTTTTCTTCTCACTAATAGAGCTTTCATTTGGTGGTATTTTATTGCTGCTGACATTTTTACTTTTTTTGTTATTAATCGAAATGTAACGATTTTTTTGCAAAAAAATGACATTTTTCACTTTCAGCTGTAAAATTTAGCAAAAAAAACGACATCCATATATAAATTTTTCAATAAATTTATAGTTCTACATGTCTTTGATAAAAAAAAAAATGTTTGGGCAAAAAAAAAAATGGTTTGGGTAAAAGTTATAGCGTTTACAAACTATGGTACAAAAATGTGAATTTCCGCTTTTTGAAGCAGCTCTGACTTTCTGAGCACCTGTCATGTTTCCTGAGGTTCTACAATGCCCAAACAGTAGAAAAACCCCACAAATGACCCCATTTCGGAAAGTAGACACCCTAAGGTATTCGCTGATGGGCTTAGTGAGTTCGTAGAACTTTTAATTTTTTGTCACAAGTTAGCGGAAAATGATGATGATTTTTTATTTTTATTTCTTTCTTACAAAGTCTCATATTCCACTAACTTGCGACAAAAAATAAAAAATTCTAGGAACTCGCCATGCCCCTCACGGAATACCTTGGGGTGTCTTCTTTCCAAAATGGGGTCACTTGTGGGGTAGTTATACTGCCCTGGCAATTTAGGGGCCCAAATGTGTGAGAAGAACTTTGCAATCAAAATCTGTAAAAAATGACCGGTGAAATCCGAAAGGTGCACTTTGGAATATGTGCCCCTTTGCCCACCTTGGCTGCAAAAAAGTGTCACACATCTGGTATTGCCGTACTCAGGAGAAGTTGGGGAATATGTTTTGGGGTGTCATTTTACATATACCCATGCTGGGTGAGATAAATATCTTGGTCAAATGCCAACTTTGTATAAAAAAATTGGAAAAGTTGTCTTTTGCCAAGATATTTCTCTCCCCCAGCATGGGTATATGTAAAATGACACCCAAAAACACATTCCCCAACTTCTCCTGAGTACGGCGATACCAGATGTGTGACACTTTTTTGCAGCCTAGGTGGGCAAAGGCACCCACATTCCAAAGTGCACCTTTCAGATTTCACCAGTCATTTTTTACAGATTTTGATTGCAAACTTCTTCTCACACATCTGGGCCCCTAGAATGCCAGGGCAGTATAACTACCCCACAAGTGACCCCATTTTGGAAAGAAGACACCCCAAGGTATTTTGTGATGGGAATAGTGAGTTCATGGAAGTTTTTATTTTTTGTCACAAGTTAGTGGCATATGAGACTTTGTAAGAAAAAATAAATAAAAAAAATCATCATTTTCCGCTAACTTGTGACAAAAAATAAAAAGTTCTATGAACTCACTATGCCCATCAGCGAATACCTTAGGGTGTCTACTTTCCGAAATGGGGTCATTTGTGGGGGTTTTCTACTGTCTGGGCATTGTAGAACCTCAGGAAACATGACAGGTGCTCAGAAAGTCAGATGGGCTTCAAAAAGCGGAAATTCACATTTTTGTACCATAGTTTGTAAACGCTATAACTTTTACCCAAACCATTTTTTTTGCCCAAACATTTTTTTTTATCAAACACATTTAAAACAATAAATTTAGCGAAAAATTTATATATGGATGTCGTTTTTTTTGCAAAATTTTACAGCTGAAAGTGAAAAATGTCATTTTTTTAGCAAAAAAATCATTAAATTTTGATTAATGACAAAAAAAGTAAAAATGTCAGCAGCAATGAAATACCACCAAATGAAAGCTCTATTAGTGAGAAGAAAAGGAGGTAAAATTCATTTGGGTGGTAAGTTGCATGACAGAGCAATAAACGGTGAAAATAGTGTAGTGCAGAAGTGTAAAAAGTGGCCTGGTCATTAAGGGGGTTTCAGCTAGCGGGGTTGAAGTGGTTAATTAAAGGACAATCTGTCAAAATCCTTCTGAAAGGCTTGGATATATCGCACATCATTGTTATATGCTAAAATTTCTACTCACAGCTGTACACAGTAGCGGAAGATCGCAGTCTGATTGCCACGCGGGACGCCGCGGCCTTTGGATCGGAGCCGTCTATGCAGAGCTAATACGTGAGTAGACATAACTAACAATGTGCGATTAAAGAGTAAAATATAATCGACAGACATATATTAAGAGCTGACCAAGGAATCAACTAAGCGCATAAAGCAAGTGGGATAATTTGCGATTGTATACAAAAGACATTGTGATTTCAAACTAGCACTTGCGATTTAAAACAATCGACAGGCTGCTTTGAGCTGACTAAAGGAATCGATTTAGCTCAGAACAAAAATCTGATTATTTGCGATTTTGTGCATAGAGGTGCTGGATACTGGATCGAATTTTGGGACTTTGTGATTAATTGTTCGAATTTTTATCCGAAAATTTATATGAAAGATTGGCCAACAAGCTAATTATCGTGTGATATTTACCCAAATTGTGGTTTTCAAATGTTTATAGGTACTGTTTAGTCTGGCCAGACTTGTGTATTTAATTCAGTTTTAATATTGTATTGTATTTATTCAGTTTTAATATTGTGATTATAATATTATTACATATTAAATAAAGTACCATTGACTTTAGATATAGAGAGTGCCCAGTCCTTTCTTTGGAATAAGGTAATGAAAGCGCTTTGTGGTCTTTCAGACATAAAGCAAAGGTTTCATGTGCCTTACCACCCTCAGTCTGCGGGCATCGTGGAGCAGATGAACCGGACCATAAAAACACGACTTTCTAAAGCACTACTGGAGAAAGGTTCCTCATGGGTAACCTCTCTGCCAGCCGTGCTAATGGGAATCCGAGCTACCGAGGCTACCAGTACCAGTATCACCCCGTTCAAACTAATGACCGGACGCAAAATGCCCCTATGCCTGCCCAATGAACCCTAGTTTCAGAACCAGTGAAGAACGCCATAGCCAGAGACCTGTATCTCCAACAGGTACAACTAAACCTGAAGGAGTTATTGCCTCATGCAGCGATATGGCTATGCAGACCGTATCTACAGGGGGAAACACCAATTCCCTCTGTAGGAGAGCTGGTGATGGTGAAAATCGGCCCCTGGGATGCAAACTGGGAAGGACCCTATCAGGTCCTTGAAGTAATGGGTGACACCATGCTAAAGGTGCAAAGGCCGATGACGAACAAGAAAAGTCACGTAGGCGGCAGGGAGTTTTATGGATCCATATCGACCAGGCCAAGGCCACCCGAGCCTCCCCAACTCAATAACATGAACCCTCGCAGAGTTGGGTGATTGGGGGGGGGGTTTGGTGGGTCGAGGGTGGATCCATGAAACTAATTACATTCACATTGAATTAACAGATCACGGGAGGGAGACTCACCAAGGTTACGACTAACCAGAAAAGATATAGAAATCCTCTGAACATGGCACATCTCCAGCTTGTGGCACTGGTGGTAAGCATGATGATGGCAGGCTCAACCTCTTCGGGGGAGGGCCTGGGAGTTAATAACGATATGGCTAACATATCTATTGATAAACCCGGCCTCTTAATGGTGGAATGTTTGGAGGGCAAAATCCTGAAACCATACGAGAACTTTTCCTTTACACCAGGACAGTGGTATCTGTATGGTTTCCAGAGGGAGAGTTTTGCCCAAGGTGTAATTCAACATTATACCCCTGCGGAGAATGTGTCTGCCATACAACATGATTTTCATGCCCTCTGCCTCAAGGAATTCAGACATTTTCATGACTCTGACCCTACTCCTATGAGATCTTTAAGATGGGTGTCTAGGGACCCTCACTTGCATCCTTACAAGCAAGTGGAAGCCAACACTACCACGGTGTTGTGTACCAAGGAGGGGGTTCTGAGTCCTGAGGATGTCACTGGGGCAGAGTATAGTGGCTGGTTTATCCTTAAAGCTACCTTTTATAAGGAGGGATAGCCAAGATGGGTTGAGGGTAAGGACATATTTTGACAGACCCATTCCGGTAAAGGGCACCCTAAAAGCTTATTGTATGTTAAGAGATTCCCAGATGATTATCACTAAGGAATCCAGTTATGTTCAGGGACATGTGTCCACAGATTACATACAAACCAGTATAATGATGTTAAAGTTAAACTGCAGTAACTCTGGCCAGGCCCTATGTAATGACCAGAGTGGTCCGGTAAAACTGGAAGGCTTTTACCAAGCCACCATTTTAAAAGTGCGGACAGATGCCAAGGATCCCAGGTATGCTCAGTAAAAGGGATCTCCATCCATACGGTCTTTTATGATCACCATCATGAGAGACAATTGTGTTCAGGAGGTGACTGGATACTATTTTGTCACCTATGCCCACTGGGAACAAGATACCCAGATGGTAACCTTGGACACTAATCCCTGGAGTTGGGATTTAGTGTGCAATGGGGTGGATACCCCTACATGGGATGTATGGATGGATGGTACCCGTATGAATGAGGCATACCGGGGTAGGTATGTGTCTTCCGATTGGAAAGACCCCAGTGGCAGGGATATTAACTTTGACATCAATATAGATGGTTCGTTTAGATGGCCTTTTTGCGAGGCAGTAGATGAAGGGTGCTGGACATTTACACAATGGGTCTATCTGTCTAAATCCAAACCCATAGGAAAACTAGTGCTACAGGTTGGAGAAAGTGACCAAAGGTATCCGTTCCGAGGTAGAGGGCAAGTTTGTGTAACAGTGGTGAGGATCCCATATGAAGCGACAGGTCTCCAACCTGTAAAAATGCATTTAGACTCTTGCAACGCCCCTATCCATCAATTGGCAGATCCTATAGCTCCTCAACTGTCATCCCCATGAAAGATCATCACGAGGACAAAATTCGTCCTATTTACTTGGAGAATTTCCGTAGATGACTTCCGAGTCGACCAGTGGGATCACAGATGTGGGGAGTTTGTGAGGAACCAAATTGACATGATAAGAGTGATAAGAGGTTGGATAGAGGCGGGGCAAGAGGTAAGAAAGGACGATCTCATACACACGAATCACAGGGGAAGAAGAGATCCGATAGCCATGGGACTAGGCGGAGGTGCATTGGGAGTGGGCGCCCTGAACACTATGGATATGGAAGTCCTGAGAGGTAAACATGGGGATGTTGCGCGAAACGCCGGAGAAGGATTTGAGACCCAGCTTGATGTAAACCACGTCTTAGAGGGTTTGCAGCATTCACACATAGATGACTACCTCTCTATCTTCTGCTTTACAAGAGAAGTTTAGAAGGTTAGTTGTGGGTCTCTTGGAGGAACAGGATAGAGCTCAGCTCGCTCTGGCGTGTACACAAGTCCAAAGTGAACTCTCAGGCAACCTTAAACATATTGTATCATCATTGTACGGCGGCCACTTCCCATTTAACCTCCGCCAACGGGTAAGTCCTCTTATATCTCCTTTTGCAGCCAATTACACCAACTGGTGGGTAGTCCAGTGGCACAGCTGTAGGAATCTCACTTGCACTGCTTCGTCATTGGCTCCTGTATCTGGCCATCTTAGACAGGGTTACAGTGCAGCTAACTTGGGGATTGTCATAAATAACCAGACAGTGCTTCATCCACAGCTCCCCGCGGGCATTCTAACCTATGAGGGAGGCCATCCTTATCTGTTAGAGACAGAGGGATGTTGGAAGAAAGAGGATGCTATCCTCTGTCAAGGTAGTCAGGACACCAATGTTGGAGCACTGAGGGGTCCTGTGAGATGAAGGCCAGTCCAATACCCTCCTCCCCTAAATACTTGGGACAAGGGTATTGGTGATGGTACCAGAGGCAAAATATGTCTTATACCATTTATGGGACTAATTGCACCAAGAGAGAAGAACTCCTCCCTGGAGCGTATTGCACCCTTAGTCCCATCCTAGGTTTAGATGTCGCAGAGCTACAAGGAAGGACACCAATCACCCCGGAGAAGAGACTCGACATCCGCCGTGACGTACCCGTGAGACTCCAGAAGATCGCTCTTGGCTTTGGGATAGAACTCAAACATCTCCTGCTAGACTTTAGCCAAGAAGACGAAATACTTAAGAATCTTCAAGAAACAGAGAAACAGGCCACCATCCAACTGACGCACGCCAAGAATAAAATAACGGCAATCACTAACGCTTTGGACAAAGACTCCAAGATCTCCTGGTGGGAAAGTCTGTTCGGCTACAGTCCAAAAGCAACATCCTTTTTCAACCTATTGATACACCCGGTGATAGTTCTTCTGGTTCTGGTAATCGTCATGTACACGAGACTGTGTCTAATTTACAGGAGGGTCAAGAGACTTGTGGACCAGCTAAACCAGAACCAGACAGAACTTCACAAAGTTAATCGTAGGAGGCTCAGGACTCCAACAAAGTCCTGAAGCCAGAGATCACATGGACATACGGTTTCCTATGAGGGTCGGGATGGAAACCCAAAAGCCATCCTGTGACCTCATAGTATTGTGTGTGTGGATATATATACAGGGAGTGCAGAATTATTAGGCAAATGAGTATTTTGACCACATCATCCTCTTTATGCATGTTGTCTTACTCCAAGCTGTATAGGCTCGAAAGCCTTCTACCAATTAAGCATATTAGGTGATGTGCCTCTCTGTAATGAGAAGGGGTGTGGTCTAATGACATCAACACCCTATATCAGGTGTGCATAATTATTAGGCAACTGCCTTTCCTTTGGCAAAATGGGTCAAAAGAAGGATTTGACAGGCTCAGAAAAGTCAAAAATAGTGAGATATCTTGCAGAGGGATGCAGCACTCTTAAAATTGCAAAGCTTCTGAAGCGTGATCATTGAACAATCAAGCGTTTCATTCAAAATAGTCAACAGGGTCGCAAGAAGCGTGTGGAAAAACCAAGGCGCAAAATAACTGCCCATGAACTGAGAAAAGTCAAGCGTGCAGGTGCCAAGATGCCACTTGCCACCAGTTTGGCCATATTTCAGAGCTGCAACATCACTGGAGTGCCCAAAAGCACAAGGTGTGCAATACTCAGAGACATGGCCAAGGTAAGAAAGGCTGAAAGACGACCACCACTGAACAAGACACACAAGCTGAAACGTCAAGACTGGGCCAAGAAATATCTCAAGACTGCTTTTTCTAAGGTTTTATGGACTGATGAAATGAGAGTGAGTCTTGATGGGCCAGATGGATGGGCCCGTGGCTAGATTGGTAAAGGGCAGAGAGCTCCAGTCCGACTCAGACGCCAGCAAGATGGAGGTGGAGTACTGGTTTGGGCTGGTATCATCAAAGATGAGCTTGTGGGGCCTTTTCGGGTTGAGGATGGAGTCAAGCTCAACTCCCAGTCCTACTGCCAGTTTCTGGAAGACACCTTCTTCAAGCAGTGGTACAGGAAGAAGTCTGCATCCTTCAAGAAAAACATGATTTTCATGCAGGACAATGCTCCATCACACGCGTCCAAGTACTCCACAGCGTGGCTGGCAAGAAAGGGTATAAAAGAAGAAAATCTAATGACATGGCCTCCTTGTTCACCTGATCTGAACCCCATTGAGAACCTGTGGTCCATCATCAAATGTGAGATTTACAAGGAGGGAAAACAGTACACCTCTCTGAACAGTGTCTGGGAGGCTGTGGTTGCTGCTGCACGCAATGTTGATGGTGAACAGATCAAAACACTGACAGAATCCATGGATGGCAGGCTTTTGAGTGTCCTTGCAAAGAAATGTGGCTATATTGGTCACTGATTTGTTTTGTTTTTGAATGTCAGAAATGTATATTTGTGAATGTTGAGATGTTATATTGGTTTCACTGGTAAAAATAAATAATTGAAATGGGTATATATTTGTTTTTTGTTAAGTTGCCTAATAATTATGCACAGTAATAGTCACCTGTACACACAGATATCCCCCTAAAATAGCTAAAACTAAAAACAAACTATAAACTACTTCCAAAAATATTCAGCTTTGATATTAATGAGTTTTTTTGGGTTCATTGAGAACATGGTTGTTGTTCAATAATAAAATTAATCCTCAGAAATACAACTTGCCTAATAATTCTGCACTCCCTGTATAATATGTATGTGTGTGTGTGTGTGTGTGTGTGTATATACATATATATATATATATATATATATATATAAATCCAGAAAAAGGACGGCACTCCGGTCTTGAAAAGGTGAAAGTGGTTTTTAATCAACCTTGCGGTACAACGTTTCGGCTCCAATACTGAGCCTTTCTCAAGCACAAATACAAATCAAGTGTGAGCAGTTAAATAGGTGAATCAATTAAGTTACAAATCATGTGATCACTACACGTCCCACCCCAAGGGGCGTGTTCGAAGCTAGCCAATGCATAAACATAATCACAAAAAATACAAGTGCAAAAATAAATGTCATCAGTTACATATATCTGATGTTATTACAATGTGAAACATCATTCAGTTTTTGAAAGTGTCCTTTGATTCATTTCTCAGCTCCTCCCTCAGTATGTTTACACGCTTTGGACACATCCACCGGCTATGTACTAGTACAAGTGCAGCCGATGGGTCTGCCCTCCTTCTTCTCTTATTCACCATAATGTCTGATACATGCACTTGAATGATGTTTCACATTGTAATAACATCAGATATATGTAACTGATGACATTTGTTTTTGCACTTGTATTTTTTGTGATTATGTTTATGCATTGGCTAGCTTCGAACACGCCCCTTGGGGTGGGACGTGTAGTGATCACATGATTTGTAACTTAATTGATTCACCTATTTAACTGCTCACACTTGATTTGTATTTGTGCTTGAGAAAGGCTCAGTATTGGAGCCGAAACGTTGTACCGCAAGGTTGATTAAAAACCACTTTCACCTTTTCAAGACCGGAGTGCCGTCCTTTTTCTGGATTTATTGATTGGGGTAAGAAGTCGATTCTGCTGGAACGTGCACCCTATTTTTCCTTCTTTGTAGTCAGTGCCGCCATTTTTCGTATCCATATTTGACTTATTGGCTGAGCACGACTCCCAGCTTTTTCCGTACTCTGTTTCTTTTTCATTTTTTGGTGATGTCCAATCCTGATTTTACGTCAACCTACGGTTGTGTGTACACAGCGGAGGACACCGAACGCATACTGCGTGACATAGGGGGAGATGCCACTTTCCTCAACACTCCTTCCATCAAAGAACTCAAACGCAAGTTTGAGAATGTCTCCAAGCGCATGGTATCCCTTCGTCTGCACATGATGACGTTGGGGGAGTATCACAAAGCGCAGAGAATTCCTAGAGGGATGCGATCCAATATACGGCCCAACCTGTTTTTCAACAATCCCGTGTTTTGTAAAAAATTTGAGGCACTATCTAACCGCTACTCCCTTGACTTCATATTACTCAACATTGAGTTTTTGCAGCATGAACTTGCCACTTTAAATTGTGACACACGAGAACTTGAGACCAATCTCCAAACACTCCTATCCACTGAGGAGTATACCAAATATACTGAGGACTTATCTGTGCAGATGAAACTTTTCCAAACTGATTCTGAGGAGAGCAAAAGAGTCAAGTGGTGCAGAGACACTGAAGACTATAAAAAGGGCAACATCTACAATTGGCAGTCGGAGCGACAGTTCAACACCCAGAAGGACGTCAGAAAAAGAAGGAAGACCACACAAAGTTCTCCCGCAGACGAGCAGTCTTTTTTAGACCGGGTTCCACAGACTCCGGCAGATCGAGGCGACGCATCAGGAGAGGTGGACGTGGACACAGGGGGTCCAAACAAACCACGCAACAAAAGTCGTCCTGTGACAACCAGGAGCAACGTGGGGAAGAAAAGATGACTGTGATCAATCTGTCCTCCAAAGAACTGACCTCCACACAAGTGAGTGTCCTATCTAAAGGATTTTCATTCTGTCCCAGTTCCTCTGTGAACTGGTTTGAACTTGAATCTAACCTGTTTTCTTTTTTTCGTCGCATTAATACTGAAAGTATGGCATCACAACAGAACCAGTCTTGAGAGACCCCAGACCAGTGTATTCACGCTGGGTTCTCTCAATCTCTTTTTGAAGAGCAATTTTACACCTAACATTAATGAACCCGCCGTTGAAGCCTACATTAATGCGGTCCGTAGGGGGCTTTCTGAGCTCAGGGCCTCCATACAGGGGGACCCTGACTTTAGATATCCGAACCTGACCAGTGCAGAGGTTGAGGCCCTGGACACTCTGAGGTCTGACTCCACCCTTGTTCTGAAACCTGCAGACAAGGGTGGTGCTGTAGTGGTGATGGACACCAGTAAATATATACAAGAGGTCATGCGACAGCTCGGTGACTCAGATGTCTACAAAGTCTTGGACTCTGACCCAAGATTCAAAATAGCTGGTATCATCCGCAATCGTCTCAAAGATGCTATGTTGGCTGGTATTATCGATGGGGGTCTTGTTGAATTTCTTGAGGTGGCACATCCGGTCACTCCGGTGATCTATGTGCTACCCAAGATTCACAAGACCCTCATCGATCCCCCGGGACGTCCCATCGTCTCGGGCTCGGATTCCATCCTCAGCAACATAGCCATCTTTCTTGACAAGGTATTGCGGGATTTTTCCACCGGGGGGTCCTCTTACATACAGGACACATCAGATTTCCTTGTGAAATTACGTGACACAGACGTGTCACAGATTGAGTCATTGACGTTGGCATCGTTCGATGTCACATCACTTTACACGTCCATTGCACATGAAAGTGGTGTCCAGGCGGTCAGAAAAATACTTATGCAGTCCTCATATACCACGGACGCTGTGGAGTTCATTGTTGACTTGCTTAACATTGTTCTTCGTAACAACTATTTTCTTTTCAAAGATGTCTATTATTTGCAACAGCGGGGTGTGGCCATGGGGTCTCACGTGGCCCCCACTTATGCAAATATATTCATGCGCGTGTATGAGGAGGATGTCGTCTATCTGTCCCACCACTTCAGCCATGTGCTGAGGTGGTGGAGATATATCGACGACATCTTCCTCATATGGACAGGTAGCGAGACGGAATTGATTTCGTTTCAAGCCTTTTTAAATGGTTATGATCCGAATTTACAATTCACTCTCGTGCATTCCAGAACGGACATTCAGTTCCTGGATACCAGGGTCATGTACAAGGAGGGAACATTACATACAGAACTATTTACCAAACCCACGGACACCAATACCTTCCTTTGTTATAATAGCTCCCATCCTAGGAGAATGGTGCAGTCACTTCCCTTCTCACAATTCCTGAGGGTTAAACGGGTCGTCTCCGATGAACAAAAATCTATTACAACCCTGGGGTCCATGGCAATGAGATTCCGGGAAAGGGGATACCCTAAATACCTGTTAGATCAACATATGGCCAAAGCACGCGGTATGGAGAGGGATATTCTGCTAACACAACGGAAGACTGTGCAGAGAACAGCCAGGATTCCGTTCGTGTCAGTGTACAATGAACTCAGTCCATCTATCAACAGGGTTGTCAGAAAGCACTGGGATCTCCTTGGATCTTGTTTCAAGGAGATACCAGAATTTCAATGCCCCCCTTTATTCTCCTACCGTCGGTCAAGAAATCTCCGTGACCAATTGGTCAGGGCCGACATTGGCCCCAAAGGGTCCTGCAGACAAACCACATTAGCGCAGCCGGGCTTGGGGTGTTTCCCCTGCCTGGGGTGCGTTAATTGTAGGTACATTCGCAAAGGGAGATCGTTCATACATCCTCTCACAGGTGAATCACACAGTATACTGTTCCATCTTACGTGCAATTCCAGTTACGTTGTTTACGTACTTTCATGCCCCTGCAAATTACTCTATGTGGGTGAGACGACAACTGACCTGAAGACCCGCCTTAATAATCACCGCCTGAGCATTCGTAAAAAACGCCTTGATTTACCTGTTTCTAAACATTTTTCTGAGGCTGGGCACAGGGAGTGTGATCTGATGGTTTGGATCATCGACCATGTACCCCAGCCCAGACGTGGCGGTGACAGGTCTAAATTACTGAAACATAGGGAACTCCGCTGGATACATAGGCTTAACAGCCTTAAACCCAATGGATTGAACATTGAGTTTAATTTTGGGGAGGTGTTGTGAGGAGGGGCTTGCCCTCTGTGTCATGTGGAGTATGCCTAGGTGTGTCTGTGTACACACAGAATGTACATTTATTCAAAAACTGTTGAATCAACAGTAAATTTGATTCTTCCTCTCATTTTTTTCTTCTTTTTTCACAGATCACCAGCACTTACCATGCGGAGGGGTTGAGTCTGAGAATGAAATTGACACAATTTTATATACAGGAGGTTAACACCTCTGAGAGCTATGCTTTTTTTATTTTTATTTTTATTTTTTTGGCATTTCTCACTGTCCGATCAGGCACACATCAGGGGCACTACAATTGGGCCGATATGGTGTCACGGCTGTTCTATCTATCTGGTATAGATTTGCCCCCTGTAACACCTGGGTACAGACTGGAGGAGAACCCTCGTGGGTATGTAAGCGACCGGACACCAGTGATGGTAAACCCCCTACATACAACGGTTTTCGTTGTGATGGTGGGCTCCTATCCAGGCATGGCATGATGACAATCTGTTTTCCGGGCTGTCTGTGTCGGTCTGGTTCGCTATACCCTGGAGTACCACAATATGGGTTAAGGGCGTCTTTCCAGTTTCCAAGATGGCGTCCCGGCATGAGACGTGAATGGGACATGCGCCGTGAAGCACCTAGGCCGGAAGTGATGACGCAGTGGTGACGCAGCAGAGGGCGGCCTCTGATGACGCAAGGCGATTGACAACAGGCGATATCCCCTTCCTGGTGCCGGACCGGGACAACAGTGAGTCGGTAATGGGACCCAGCGATCGTACAGCTGCGGCGTTCAACTTACACAGGATCAAGTAATTGCATAGCTATAAGTTTTTGAAAGTGTCCTTTGATTCATTTCTCAGCTCCTCCCTCAGTATGTTTACACGCTTTGGACACATCCACCGGCTATGTACTAGTACAAGTGCAGCCGATGGGTCTGCCCTCCTTCTTCTCTTATTCACCATAATGTCTGATACATGCACTTGAATGATGTTTTACATTGTAATAACATCAGATATATGTAACTGATGACATTTGTTTTTGCACTTGTATTTTTTGTGATTATGTTTATGCATTGGCTAGCTTCGAACACGCCCCTTGGGGTGGGACGTGTAGTGATCACATGATTTGTAACTTAATTGATTCACCTATTTAACTGCTCACACTTGATTTGTATTTGTGCTTGAGAAAGGCTCAGTATTGGAGCCGAAACGTTGTACCGCAAGGTTGATTAAAAACCACTTTCACCTTTTCAAGACCGGAGTGCCGTCCTTTTTCTGGATTTATTGATTGGGGTAAGAAGTCGATTCCCCTGGAACATGCACCCTATTTTTCCTTCTTTGTAGTCAGTGCCGCCATTTTTCGTATCTATATATATATATATATATATATATATAATTTGTGGTCCTGGCTACGGCGCGAAGCCTGGAGAGTGTGACTGAACCTAATCTAGCTAAAGTGGCTGGTGGTGTGCCTGTTGCCACGTGACGAGGGTAGGCCAAATAAAGGGGGCAAAATACGAGTAGGAAAGGTTTAGGAAGCAACTCTTTATTGTAAATGATGGTACTACAGAACTAAGTCAGAGAAAGCCGCGGCGATTTCGGCTTCTGGATGAGGGATGTATTGTGAGAAACAGGAGGACTTCAAGCGGCCCATCTTGTGGATAATATGGGCCGGGACCCCATGTTTGGAGGCGGCTCCGATCCTGAATGAATGGCCCGTGATGGCCTGGGGGTTGAACCCTAACCCTGACGCGAGGCTGCGAATGTGTTTGACGAACTGCGAGGACGTGAGTGGTCGTGACGGGAAAGGAAGGAGAGGGCTGGTGGGAGCCTGATTGCCCAGGGTGGTTAGTAACCTGTTGAGGACGGCCACGGGACACCAGGAGTTGGAAATAGGGAAGTATTCTATGTGCACTGGGGGCCTGATTTGTGAGGTTTTTGAGACTGGCAAGGTGAAAGTGAAATGCTCGTGACTACGGGTGAGTTGGTTTTGAGCAGGGCTTAAGTTGTGAGGAGAGGTGCCGGTGAATTCCCCGGGCCGGAGAAAGCCGTAAAAGCTTAAGTAGAGGGTGGCTTTGAGAATGCAGCTTCTGAAAGGGCCAAAAGGACTGCCGTCTATGGAGGATGAGAGTTTCCTGAACAGGTCCCCTGAGACGGGTTGCCTGGAGGGTCCGGATTTGTGAGAGCTTTTTTGAATACCCCGCAGCGTGGCTTTGATGGATTGGGTTGCTGTCTGGATGACGGATCATGAGGTGATGCTGGACCCCTGACAGATACGATCTGATGGTGCTGAAAGAGAGGTGTAGGTCCTTGTGGCAGTATGCCAGGAAAGCCATAATGAAAGTAGTTTCGCTTACGTTGCCCCTGGGGTGAAGGTGACGAAATACCTCGAAAGCTTTCCAACCAGACTGGTAGTTCCTTGTGGAGTTTTCGGACAGGGACTTGCGGATGAGAGTTTGAGCCATGACTAAGTGCCTGTCTAGTCAAGGATCAGGGAGCCGAAGTCCGGGACCTAGAAGAAGAGAGTTTGGTTTATGCGTGACAAGGCATCTGCTGCGACGTTCCTGATGCCCTGGATGTGGGTGCAAGAAACATGAAAATTGTACTTGAGGGCAAGCCAGGTGAGCTTGCGTAGGAAGCGCATGACTTTGGGTGAGCTGGATCTGCCTTTGGTGATGATGTCGACGACCGCACGGGCATGTTGCTCCATTCTTCGCCCCAGACTTGTGCGGCTGCCACGATGGGGTACAATTCAAGGAGAGGACTGAATGGCTTGAGGGTCCGAGTGGATCTGGGAGGGCCAGGAATCAGCGAACCACTGGTGCCCGAATAAGACGCCGAACCCGACGGATGCTGCCGCATCGGAGTACACGGTCGGGCAGGTGGGACTCCAGCGAGGGACGAACATGGAGATGCCATTCCATGCTGACAGAAAGACCCTCCACATGTCAAGGTCGGCCAGGGCTTCACGGTCCAGTTGAATCAGCGAGTCCTGGGTTGAGGCTGTAGGTAACAATTGGAGGAGTCTTGCTGTGAAGGATCGTCCCTGTGGCATGATGCGGGTTGCAAAATTGAGAGAGCCCAGAAGTGACTGCAGGTCGCCCTTGGACATGGTTCTGGATCCGATGTGAGCAGAAATGGATGACTGGAGTCTGACTAGTTTGTCCTCTGGGAGTCTGGCTTCCATTCTGCAGGTATCTAGCGTGATACCCAAGAAGGTGAGGACCGTGTTAGGGCCATCAACCTTTGATGGCGCCACTGGGACCTGTAAGGCGGAAAAAATGATAAGGAGGCTTTTTAATCTGTCGGGCACGTGGTTGGGGTTCTTGACCAGTAAGAAATCGTCCAGGTAGTGTATGACTCTGGGACAGCTGCCGTGGTTTACCAGGATCCAATGGAGGGCCTGGGCGAACTGATCAAAGAGCCAGGGGCTGCTTTTTGACCCGAACGTGAGGCGGGTGGCAAAGTAGTACTGGTTCCTCCAGTTGATCCCGTGAAACCTCCAGAGGTGGGGTTGGTTTGGCAGAAGCTTGAAAGTGTCCGAAATGTCCGCGTTTGAGAGCCAAGCGCCTGCCCCTACCTGTAGGATGAGTTGGATGGCTTCATCCAGGAAAGAGTAGTGCATGGAGTATTCTTCCGACGGTATCAAGGAGTTGAGGCTCGGGGTGCTGGATGCATGAGGCGTTGACAAATTCATATATTAATAGTTTTTTATTGGTATTTTTTTTGCAGACCAACCCGATGGGGCTCACCCTGTAGACCTGGAAGGGAGGGGTGGGAAAAGGCCCTATGATGAAAGCCTTCTGCAGCTCGACCTGCAGAAGGGAATCCACCGAGGCCGGGTCCGCCATGGCTGACATGAGATTGGGGGTCTCCCAGGAATCCCGGGGCAGGGTGACAAGACCGGTGTGGAAGCCTGTTGAAAAACCGGAATGCAGGAAATGGATAAAGGCGGGATCGTGGTGGGTATCGAGGAGGGAGATGAGAAGGGGAAAATTAATGTCGGCTAGTCAGCTTTTGGCCGAGCGCTGGGAGCAGGAGGACTGGGGGTGGGCCCAGAAGCAGGTGGAACAAATGTGGAGCGCCTTACATTTGCTATAGTTGCAGAAGCTGGAATTGAAGTTATTACACAACTGGTTTTTACCCAGGTACACGATGGGGCGACCTAATTTGTCCAGGAGCGAACCCGGTTTCTGGAGGGCAAAAGTGCCGGGCTGCTGTTTGGGCAGGGGGGAGGCGTGGGAGTTTGGGCACCAATCGGAGGCGTGCAGGACTGACTGGCAGTTGGAGCAAAAAGGGGACCTGAGACCTGCAAAGTGTCTGCAGAATAGCTCCATGTCGAGGGAGGCCCAGTTGGTGATATGCTGGAACTGGGCGAGGGCTGCAGCTGCCTTTGCCGAAAACGACCGGTGATAGTCGTAAAAAGTGAATCCTCCGTATTTGTGCCCAAAGCTCCGTAACCCTGTATAGATATGCGTCCAGCTCCTCTCTTCTGGCTGGGTGTGCCGAGCAGATTATGTCGCGGTAGAGGCTGAACACGAGCACGAACTCTGGAGAGTTTTTTGTTCAACCTGGAGTCTTTGGCCTTCAGGACTACGGACACGTCCCCGCAAGCGATGGTCCGGTTTTCCACCGTGTCGTGCGTGGAGATGAGGACCGCAGCCAGGTTCACGTCCTTGCCTGCGAGAATGTCCCTGCGCAGGTTTTCGGGGACGAAAAAGGAAGGTGCTATTTCGGGAGCCCCGGACAACCTACCTGGGGAAGACTGCTGGGAAGTGGAAGGACCAGGGGCGGGACTGGAGGGTGCGGCAGGTGAAGCGTCCCTGCTTTCGACTGCCTGGAGCCTGGTGTTGATGTCACAGATGGAACTGGACAGATTATTGATAGTGGCGTGTAGTTGCGTCAGTGACAGCTGTATGGTAGACATGGAGACCGGCTCCGTGGGCCCTGTGGATGGCTCAGGAAACAAGAGGCGATATAATTCGGTCATTCGGGCTGTGGCCGAATGGCTGATTCCTCGCTTGTTCAGCTCGGCGATCATCTTGGGGATGCTCCATGTCCGGTAAGAAGAGCGACTTGCTCGTTCCGATACCGCGGACTCTACGGTCGATAGAGCGTCCTCGAGATCGGAAACGTGGAACATGTTAGAGCTGAAAAAACGAAGAGGGAAAAGACGAAAGCTGGAGGGGGAAGCGAGATGGGTGCGGGCGGTGTTACAGAAAAATGCGCGTAGCGGGACGGTGGTGCCCTGTGTCAGGGCGAGGCCGGAGGACGCGAGGTCCCCTTGCTGGGCGTGATTTATCGACTTACCTTAAGTCACTGGAGCCGTTTGTGCCGCGAATAAAGGGGACGGAAAAAACTGGCGAAGCCGAGATTGTCCCTGGTTCACCTGAAAAGAACAGTATATGATGCTACGATTGGCTATGCCGGGCGGCCAGAATAGCGAATCGTGGCCCCTACTTACCTGGAAGACAAAAAGGATCAAAGGATTCTAAAGGAGCACTCACGGAGTAGCTTAGCCACCTGAAAGAACAAGACCGGACATATTGATTTGGGAAAAAAACGCAACTGGTGCGTGACCAGAGGTTTCCTGGGATATGACCGGGCGGTGCCGGGAATGACGCGTGTGACTGCTGCAGCGGCAAGCCAAGGAGTGGGAAAAAGCGTGCCATGGGTGGGATTGCGTCCCGGCGGAACTGATGGAGTTTGTAGCGAGGGGTCGCTGAGTGAAATGTGTGCCAGGGCAATCCTGGGTGGACGGGTTGAGGAGCAGTTCAGGGTGTACCTGTGAAGATGACTGTTGGGACAAAGTGGGGCCTGGGTGTACCAGGCCTGGGGTAGGGGTGAGAATGCGGAGTGAGCGCACCACCTTGAAGACACATGGGTTGCGTGACCCGAGCGGAAAAACAAAGAGAGAGATGGACACAGACAGGTGATGTGGGAAGGACGGAGGGAAACAGGCCTTGCCTGTGACAAGCGACAAGAGAGAGGAAAGAGATGAGAAGAGAGCAGGGCGTTCCTGCATTTTTTTTGGAAGACGGAAGGAGGCGGGGGGAGGGGGGGGTGGACTGGGATGGCCGCGGCCATGGATGCCTTTTTAATTTTTTTTTTTATTGTTTATGTATTTTTTCCATGCCGCTGTCAGGAGGCTGGGCAGGGGCAAGAGTTCTGAAGGATCGTCAGTCTGCGCGGGGACTGACATGGTGATGGACGTCCCCTCTGTGAGCAATGTGTTCTGATGTGTGTGTGAGTAATGTGCACATGGTGGCAGCGCAGCGCCGAGATTGCACTGCATCTGAACCAGTCCCCACGGTGTGGGAGTGTGATGTATTGTGGTCCGCAGCGGGCGGGAGCGGATGCCGATGCCAGGCCCCAACCCGTCAACCGCTGACCCGCCGTGGTGGAGCGATGCGTTCCACGCTGGGAAGCACGGCGGGCGGAAGTTGCGGCAGTGGGAGGACCGGAAGTGGCCACAGCGATGGACCCGGTGGGAGCTGGCGGATCGGTGCGAGGTCCTGCGGGGGGAGGGGGCATGGTAGGAGGGGGATGTTGAGGAACCCTGGGGACTGGAAGCGCCGGTCCGAGTGTGGGGGCAGGTGGATCGTGCCGGCGTCCGGCGGCCACGTGATGCGCTCCACGCTGGAGCGCATGGAGGCAAGGCAAGCAGCGGGCGGAGGAGCGGACCGGCGGGGGGAGAAATGGTGGCGCGGGGTGAGTGGGGTGGAAGCAGGAGGGGGATGAAAGAAAGCTGGGGCAACTTACCTGGCGGCAGGTTCTGGCGCACAGAAACGCTGCACGTGCAGGCAGCTTGGCCGGAAGTGAGGACTGATTGGTGCAACTCCTCCTACCAAGCAAAAGGCGAGAGAGGACATGCACCAGGAGAGCTGGGCGGCTGAGGTTAAGAAGCCCCTTACGCCCCTCCCACAAAAGCAGGCTGAATTCAGCCTGCTGAATATATATATATATATATATATATATATATATATTGTATTGTAGTAGATTTTCGTATGAGGGTTCGGGATGTATCCTAGACCACCCTGTAACTTCATTATACTGTGTATAGATTTATATTGATTATAGGCATGCGAGTTCCTTGTGTACCCATGGACGCTCTAGGTACAAGTGTGTGACAGCCACACTACAATATGGCTGGACCCACACTTGCATCCTATAGTCATTCCCCAATGACATGGAAGTCTGTTAACTACCGGCATCTTTGGAGGTGTAGAAAGATAAGCCAGGTTGCTGGAGCCTCTATGGGTACACACTAAATTGAATTGGGCTGTATTGGGAGGGATGTGACCTGTTTGTGTGAGTGGGGAGGAGTAGATTCTCTAGGGTCAGGTCCCTCATTTCTAAAGTATTTGCCACTTTTAACATCGACAATGGTGACCTTTTTGTAAGGGTTGGACTGAATGGTGGTAGTGCAGGGTTCCTTCCCGCAGTTAGAATTTAGGTACTATGATATCAACTCTTAACAGAAATTCTGACCTGCCTTGTAAAAACCTACGTATCTGTCCATGGGAGAACCTTTCCAACAACTGAGTCTTCTATCAAGATGAAAGTCGTACTTGAGTTAAAAGGCCAGCCTACGGCCGTCCGTACCCCATAAGGAGGTGTTACATGGATTAAGGACAAGATGTGCCCCCCCCCCCCCCCGCCTCCTGCATCCTTGCAGGGGATGAGAAGGTCACCAGATGGCTGGACAATTAGGTCCAGCCTCTGGTGACCTCAAAAGGCATAGGATCAATAGAGATCCGATGCCTTTTGGTATTTAACTATCCCCAGCTGCTGGGGATAGTTAACATAACAGAGAGAGGGAAACAAACATCCCTCCCTCTGTTATCTGTATACCTCCGGCACGATAATTATCACGCCGCAGGATATGCAGATGCGCTACAAACGGAGGAACAAGGAACCCTCCGCCTAGAAGCGTGTTCTGGGATGCGCAGGCCGGCGCGGTGACATCATATCACCGCGCCGGCCCACGTGTTCTGGCAAGCGGCACGCATGCGCGCCACAGGACGGGCTGCCTCGGGAGCGAGCGCCACCGAACTTAAATAGTCCGGCGGCGCTACGCTGAGGCAGTTCAGAACACGAGCCACAGCCGGAGAGAATCATCCCTGGACAAACGAGCCCCCCTGGACAACGAGAAAAAGACCATAAGTATCATTAACCCCTGCTATACCCTATACCACCAACGATATTATTAAACCCCTTATTTCCCCCATACAATTATAAACCCTTTTTCCCCCCATTAAGTATCATTAACCCCTGCTATGCCCTATTCCACCAACAATTAACCCCTTATTTCCCCCATACAGTTATAACCCTTATTCCCCCCCATACAATAATCCTTATTCCCCCCATACAATAAACCTTACTTCCCCCATACTCATTATATCCCAAATTACCTTCCCCTGTAGTATACCCTCACCCCCTGAACCCTTCGTAACCTTTACCTTCCCCTGTCCCGAGTCCCCCTATACTCCTAATATCCCCTGTGTTCCCTCATATCCCCTGTTCCCCGGTGTCTCTACCCCCGTCACGGCTGTCCTGCTTACCCCAGCAGTAACAGTGTCCGTAATAACCCCTGGGTTTTCCCCGTAGGCACAGCATATTGTCAGGATTGGGTGGGTTGCTGGTAAAGTGTATGAATGTGTATTGCCTCAATTGTAGATTGATTTTGGGGAGGACTTGGGGTTGTGTTAGCGTAGTCAGAACCGTATTAGTGTGTGTACTTATATTGTTGTGTGCTGCTATAACAATATATATCTATCCCCTTGATATAGATATATATATAGTTATAAACATATATATTCCTTTGTATTAGTAAGGAGTCGCCGCAATAGATGTAGTATATTGTTGGCACTGGATTATTAGTGTATTCTGTAAGGATTAATAAATACTGTGTCATTTATACCTATTGTGTAACGTGTGATTACTAGCGGTAGTCAGTAAGGCGCATGCAGCTAGGGTAGTTTGGTGATTAGCATAAGGCAATCAGTAGTGATGTGTTGTTAATTCAGGCATAAATAGGCGGAGTCATCACTAGACGACTTGTGCCTATTTATGAATATTAATTATTGATATTTGCATAAAGAGCAATAATTAACCCCTTCACGTCTGCAATCTGTATATATACGCGATAGCTGCACATACCCCGTGCAGCTACCACGTATATATACGTTCTGGTAGCTCTTTAACCCCTTCACGCAACATCACGTACATGTACGTGGGGGAATGTGATGCCTCACCGCATCCCCACGTGCATGTACGTGATCGGCTTTCACTGTCAGCGCAGGGACCGAAGCGCTGAAGATTCAGTGAAGCCGGCGTGCTGGGGTTGCTAGGCAACCAGAGAAGCCGGAAGGAGCTGTATTGGACCCCTGACCCGCCCACGATCGCTGTGATTGGTCCAATACTGCAGAGGGACCAAACGCAGCGCATCGGGGCAGGTAAGGGGGGGGGGTTAGGGAGGGACTGTGTGCCTCTCCTTCTTTGATCGTCCCCATTCCTGTCAGGGAAGCGATCAGAGAAGGAGAGTGTGACAATATACTGTACCTATCACATGTATACTAGTCATGGAGCACTGCTACTTAGCGCTCCATGACTAGTATACTCCTCATCGCATTTAACTGGTGACAGCGCTGAGTGCCGGCTGTTACACACAGCCAGGCACTCAGGCTCAATGCCGAGGTGGGTCCTGTGACCCCCCCCCCCCCCCCGTATCGGCGATCGCTGCAAACCGCAGGTCAGAAACCTAAAAATTGCCCAAAATCGATTTTTTTTAACCCCCCCTGCACCCCTGAATTCATTTATGTGGCGGGGTGCAGGGGGGCAGTTTGTGGGCGGTGCGGCAGTTGCGGGAGGTGGGCGGTGCGGCAGGCGGGATCGCGATCCGCCGCCCGCCTCCCATTATAATAATCGTTGGCGTCTAGTGGGTTATACCAGGGTGCCAGCACATTGCTGGCTCCCTGGTATAAACGGCTGACATCGGTGATGCGATGTCAGCCGTTTAACCCTTTCCATACCGCGGTCCGTACGGACCGCGGTATGGAAAAGGTTAACAGCTCAGGGAGCTCTCTCCCTCTCCCATCGGAGGGCTGCTGCCTCCCAATGGAGAGGGAGAGAGCCCCCAGACAGCCCCCCCAGAGCCCCGTCCTTACCCTTCCCCGTCTGCGCAGTTCTGACCATAACTGAGCAGACGGGGAAGGTTCCCATGGCAACAGGACGCCTTCTCAGGCGAAAGCATAGATCTGTTCAGTGTAAGTAAAATATAGTACAGTGCAATATATATTGTACTGTACTGTATTATACAGACATCAGACCCACTGGATCTTCAAGAACCAAGTGGGTCTGGGTCAAAAAAAAAGTGAAAAAAAAAGTAAAAATCAAAAAACATATTTATCACTGATTAAACATGAGATTTATCACTGATTAAACATGTTACTTTTCCCGAACGGTGAACGCCATAAAAATAAAAAATAAAAAACTCCATTCCTGAGCCGCCGCCATCAGCAGCGTGTGTTAGCTCTATGCTGACACTGCTGTAACCCCATAGATGCCGCAGTAGCGGCATCCATGGGGTTAATAGTGGGAGGGGGCTCCCTCTCTCTCAACCATCAGGGGTGCTGCGATCGCAGTGCCCGACGGTTGCCATGGCAACTGGACGCTTTGCAAAGGCGTCCG